>NC_050444.1:160051244-160420914 GCF_903995425.1 Onychomys torridus
CTGTCTATCTATCATCTATCTATCATCTATCTATCTATCTATCTATCTATCTATCTATCATCTATCTATCATCTATCTATCTATCTATCTATCATCTATCTATCTATCTATCTATCTATCTATCATCTATCTATCATCTATCTATCTATCTATCATCTTTCTTTCTTTCTTTCTTTCTTTCTTTCTTTCTTTCTTTCTTTCTTTCTTTCTTTCTTTCTTTCTAGCTACCTACCCATCCCTTGCTAGTCACTCTCTTGTGTCAAGTGGTTTTCAGGGCTTAGAACAGGAAATCCCAGTTCTCAAGGACCTTCCTCTGGCGGGTGGCAGGTTCAGGAGAAGCGGTAAAGAAGCCTGTCACTAACTGTAACATGAAGTAATTCATTCTTGCATCTTCTTTAGTTTTGTGTGTACGTGTGTGTGTGTGTGTGTGTGTGTGTGTGTGTGTGTATGTGTGTGTGTATGGGAGTGTATATGTGTGTATGTGTATGTGAGCTTGTGTGTGTGTATGTATGTATGCATGTGTGTGTGTCTGTATGTGTATGAGCCACTACAGTGTATGTGCGTGTATGTGTGTATTGCATGTGTGTGTATGAGTCTATGTGTGTGTCCATATGTGTCTGTATGTATACATGTGTATATGGGCACATGTATGTGTGTGTGTGTGTGTGTGTGTGTGTGTGTGTGTGCTTTCATACCTATACCTACAGGCCAGAGGACAATCTTGGGTGTCATTTCTCAGTCTTCCTCTGCCTGTATCTTTCAAGATAGGATCTCTCACTGACCTGGAGCTCACCAGGTAGGTGAGGCTGGCCAGCAGGTCCCAGGAATCCACCCATCTCCATCTCACCAGTGCTGAGATTACTATGAAGTGACATCCGTCAGATACTGGACTACAGGCCACACAAGACGGTGACCAATAAGAGAAGGAAATAGAAAAAGAGCAGCAAGACTACAGTAGCTCACTGCTTGAAGAGACTCATCACTTGTTAGGGGGACACAGGAACAATACCATGTCCCCCCAAAATTTTGTGGGGCTGGAGAAATGACTCAGTGGTTAAAGATCATGTACTGCTCTTGCAGAGGACCAGAGTTTGAATCCGAACACCCACCCCAGGCAGCTCACAACTGTGCATAACTTTAATCCAGGGGATTTGATGCCACTTCTGGCCTCCATGGGTACTACACTCACATGCACATACCCAAACACACACACACACACACACACACACACACACACACACACACACACACATACACTCTTTAAAAATCATTTTGTGATCTATAAAAATGATATGAAATCCAAATTCCAATATCTATGAATAAAGTTTTATTAGAGCACAGCCAAACTCATTTAGTTATCTGCTGTTGATGACTGCTTTCGCTTCTAATAGCTGAGTTGAGCAGCAGTGAAAGAGATTGTATTGTGTCCTTGTTGATTTGCTCTGCTTCTCAGACTGCTCAGACTATCACAAATCACAGAACTCATGTTGGCCTCCTTGCACATATAGCCTCCATATTTATACCCTGCTGTTTGCCCATGTCTGTGGACCACTGCCTTAGCACGTGGCTGACCTCTGCATTAGAAAGAAGGTTTCATGGGGCACTAACTATGTGTCTGTTTATCATTTATTTTCTGAGTGCAGGAGTTAGTATTGTCAACTTGGCAAGCTCTAGAATCCCCTTGGAGACAAACGTCTGGGGGCATGTCTGTGAGGGAGTATCTGGACTGGATTAATTGACATAGGAAGTTTAGGTTAATTGAGGTAGAAAGACCCATCCCAACTGTGGGAGGCACCATTCTCTGATCTGGGGTCCTGGACTGGAGAGAGATGGGGGAAAAAAGGAGGTGAGCTCTGTCCCAGCATGCATCTCTTTCAACTTCCTCACTGCAGAAGCCACGTGACCAGCTGCCTCAGGCTCCTTTCACCACGCCCTCCCTGCTGTCATGGACTGCGTCCTCACAAACTGCAAGCTCAGATGAACCCTCCCTACTTTAAATAGGTCCTGCCAGGCATTTTTGTCACAGCCATGAGTCAAAATTAACCAATACACTGGGCATATACAACAGTGCTGACATTTCTGCCTCTGGATGCGTGATAGTAATGAGGCCGTCTTTACCCCTTTACCCTTCAAGTACCAGAAGTGAACATCTACAGAGCAGTGCTTGGCTGACGATAGATCACAGGCTGCATAGAATGATGATGCCTGAGAGATGGATGAAAGTGAAGAGCCCAGGGACTGTAGCAGCTCACTGCTTGAGGATTCACTGGATGAGAGCATGGACCAGAAGAAAGAAGGCTGAGTGGGAGTTGTTAGCCTCCCTGAGTTGAGATAGATTGTGGAGCAAGGAAAATTTGTGGAGGTAAACACCGAGGAGGAATGAGGCTCCAAGAGAGCATGCAGAGAGTTGAGGAGGCTTTTCCCTCATATAGCTAGACAGAAAAGGACCCCTACTACATGGGGGCATGGGACAAAGCTCTCAAGGGCACTGTCTGGGTGGTTCCCAGACTGAGGCCACTCTGAACTAACGCCAGCAGAGTTTCAACTCAAGTCTTGGCAAGAGTGAATCTATGGCAAATGGCATAGCCACACCTGGAAACAAAATCAGAAATATTCAGAAGACTACAACCAAATCCAGCATCCAACAGTGTACAGTTTTAAATTTTGACTGAGGCTGGGCGGTGGTGGCACACGCCTTTAATCCCAGCACTCGGGAGGCAGAGTTCGAGGTCAGCCTGGTCTCCAAAGTGAGTTCTAGGAAAGGCGCAAAGCTACACAGAGAAACCTTGTCTCGAAAAACAAAAACAGTTTTTTGTTTTTTTTTTGACTGAGGGGCTGGGCATTAGCTGGATAGAATGCCTCGCACACACAAGACCCTTGGTTCCGTTCCCAGCACTACATACACCAAACATGGTGATTGACACATGCCTGGAATCCTAGCACTTGGAAGGTGGAGGTAGAGGATCAGGAGTTCAAAGACATTCCTGACTATATAATGATTGTGAGGCCAGCATGGACCACATGAGACCCTATCTTAAAAATAAATGTTGGTTGAACAAGCAAGAGAATGGATAGTTCTTGGTGAGGCTAGGTGTCTGTGGTTGGAGGTCGCTGATGCAGAGAAGGACAGACTGAGCTTTAGGTCGGATGTAACAGTATAAACTCAGGTTTAGGTGGATGAGTACCAGGAAGCATCACAGATGTGCTGTACATGGAGGTTGTAGCGTCTGTTGTGGGGCTGTGTAGCAGACACCCGGGTCGCCACAACCGTCCCTTGCCATATCTTAGTTTCAAATTCCATTGCCTGAAAAATGGAGAAAGGACAAGTTCTAGGTCCTGAGCAGAGAACACAGGAGAGCAGACAGCACACCTGACAGGACAGGACCTACCCCTCACCCGATGGGTACAGGAACCGCCCTGCAGGAGTACTCCCCGACCTAAGCTGGAACACTTGGGATGGAAAAGTGGTGTCTTATTTAAAAATCATTCCAAAATAAAGAGGTTACTTTTCAAAGTACCCTAAATCCAACGAAAGTTGTCCATGACTCCTTAACATTTTCAAAGTCATGAAAAATAAGAAACCCAGAAATGATTACACCAGAGGATACAGAGGAGCCGTGAAAACAAGACAGGCCATACATAGTCCAGGCTAGCCTCCAACGAACTATATAGCCTAGGCTGACCTTGAACTCCTGATTCTGTACCTCTACCCCAGTGCTAGAATTCTAGGCATGTGCCATTGTGCCAGGCTCAATGTGGTACGCTGGGTTAGATCCTGAGACAGGACCTAATGCAAAGTGCAAAAATAAACAAACATAAACCCGTAGATTATCCAGTGGGATACATAGAGGAAAAGAGGTGAGTTTTTCTTCCAAAATAATTTTCAGCAATACATGTAGAGACACTCAGAAGAGGTGGAGTTTAGTCGGCAACCCCGAGTGTGAGCTGCGCCCTTTGACCTGCTTCCAAAGAGGAGGGAAACAGAGACTCTGCTATGGTCGATGGAGAAACACAGCAGCAACACAGGACGGAGCCTCAGGCCCATGTCACTGGTGATGTCACCGAAACAATGTATGATGCAGTGAGGAAGGACATTTGCTTTTGTGGTCGAATCTGATCATGAGACAGAAGCAGCCCAACCCAGACCAGGAACATTCTCTAGGGTATCTGGCTAAGACTTCCTCAAGAATGTCAAGGTCATGGGTCTAGTTTCCCTTCTGATAAAGCAACTTGGGGAGGAGGGTTTATTTGGTTTACACTTCCAAGCTGGTATCTGTCATTGAGGGAAGTCAGGGCAAAAACTCTAGGCAGGAACCTGAAGGCACACTGTTTGCTGGCTTGTTCTCTGGCTCATGCTTAGCTTTTTTTTTTCCTTTTTCTTTGGTACAGGGTTTCTCTGTGTGTCTCTCACTGACCTTGAATTTACTATATAAACCAAGCTGGTCTCATTGAATTCATAGAGCTCCATCTGCTTCAGCCTCCCTAGTGCTGGGATTAAAGGTGTGCACCTAACACCCAGCCTAGCTAGCTTTTTTATACAACCTGAGACCACCTGCCTAGGGATAGCGCCGCCCACAGTGGGCTGGGCTCTCCTGCATCAATTAACAATCAAGACAAGGCCACACAAACATGACCCACAGATCAATGTGACCTTGGCAATTCCTCCATTGAGGTTCTCTCTTCCCAGGGAACCCTAGCTTGTGTTGACAATAGAAACCTGCACAGTCATGAACAGTGAGAAGAGCCTGAGACGTTGTCACAGGTCAGGGGACACTGGGCAGCCATGACAGCTAAACGCAATGTGATGCTCCACATTAGATCTGGGGAGAGGAAGAGGAAATGAATGGAAAAACTAGTTAATCTCCCAAGTTTGGATCTAGTTTTCAGTGACATGTCAGTGTCAGTTTCTGGGGTTTTGACAGATGTTGTGTGGTGACATGTGATAGGAGCAATGGGGAACACTGGATTGGGTGTGTGGGAATTATCTGTACTATTTTTGAAACTTTTCTGTAAATTAAAATTGTCCCAAAATGAAATGTTTATTTTTAAAGAAATGTCCTAAATCCAATAAAAGTTACCAGGCAAGCAAAGGAGGAAAACATGACCCATATCTAGGAGGAAAAATCAATCAATAGAGAAAGTCCCAGAAATGTCACAAATGGTAGCGTTAGCAGACAGGGACACCAGCATCATGCCCTTCATATTCAGGAGGATGGAGGAAGTTAATGACAGGGTCAAAGAGACAGAAATGGCAAGACACCCAACATCAGCTTTTGGACTCCACATATACGTATGCATATAAACCCACATACACATACAATCCTGCATACACACATGACCTCTACCCCACCACACAATTGTGTGTGTGTGTGTGTTAAATACCCAGACTAGGGCTGGAGAGATTAGTTCAGTAAATAAAATGTTTGTTGCCCAAGCATGAGAATCTAAGTGTGGTCCCTTGGCACCATGTAAAAGGACAGTTGTGGTGATGTGACCCTGTAACCCTGGTGCTGGGGAGATAGAGACGCCAGGGTCTTTGATACTGCTTCGCTCTCTGACTGAATCTGAGCTCAAAAACCCTGTCTCAAAGAATAAGGTGGAAAGTGATTGAGAAAGATATACGATGCTGACCTCTGGTTTCCACGTGTGTGTGCACAAACACCTACACTCATACAACACACGTTTCGATTCATTAATTTAAAACAATAACAACAGAGCCTGGATCTGCTGCTCTGAGGTGGAGAATGTGTCTAGCATGTGTACAATCTGGCTTCCCTCTCCAGCACTGAAATAAAAAAGAGCCAATTAAGATTTCAGGGGATGTATGGAGTCAACATTTGGAATGACATGCATACTGGATGGATTAGCAACTGGTTAACAGCACAGAAGGAAATATCAGAGACCTTAAAAACACAGTGACTAAAAGAAACTAAAACATGCCGAAAGACAAAGGGCTGGGCCATGGCTCAGGAGGTAAGAGCGTGCACTCTTGGAAGCACAAAGACCTGGGTTTGAATCCCCAGAACCCTGGGACTGGAGATGGCTCAGCCGTCAGAGTGTTTACTGCAATGTGGTTTCCAGCAGTCATGCTGAATGGTTCACAACTCTTCTGGACTTCTTATGTACAGACACAGAGTCACACACACACACACAGACAGAGACACACACAAAGATACACACACACATATGCATACACACACTGAGATACACAGACACACACGCACAAGGACACATACACACAAACACAGAGACACACAGATATACAGACACACACACACACAGACACACAGAGAGAAACACACATAAACACACACACACACACACACACACACACACAAAATTAAAAAATAATATAATAAAAGGAAATCTTTCTAAGAAGCCAGGCTTGGCTGTGCATGTCTGTAATCCAGTGTCGGAGGTGGAAATGGGGATCCCAGGAGTTCACTGGCCAGCCAGGCTTGTCAAAAACCCCAACGAGCTCTGGTTTGGTGAGAGGCGCTGGCCGTCTCAGGGCATCACGGCAGAGAGCGATGGGAAGATACACCGAGTCCTTCCCGGACCTCCACACGAGCACACACAGGCACAGGTACCACACAGGTACCACCTTCCCCAAAATAACAACAGCAACAGCCCATAAAATGTACCAGGTTTCCAGCAACCAGAACAGCTTCAGGGGTCTCCCACATGCATAATTGGAATTCTAGATGAAAAGGTGTGGTAGAAAACATATTTAAAGAAATAATAGTAAGTTTGGAGGCCAGCCTGGCTAACAGGACATTCTGCTTGAAAAACACCAGGAGGAGGAGGAGGAGGGGAGGGAGAGGTGGAGGAGAAAAAGAAGGAGGGGGGGAGAGAAGGAGGAAGGGGAGGAGGAGGACGAGGACAAGGAAGACAAGGAGGAGGAGGACAAGGAGGAGGAAGTAGCAGGAGCAGCAACTGGGGGAAGATATCTTAGTAAAGTTCTTGCTGTACAAGTGTGAGGACCTGAGTTCAATCCCCAGCACCTACTTTAAAAAGTGGTGTAGCCAGGCCTAGTGGCACACCTTTAGTGCCAGCCCTGGGGAGGCAGAGGCAGGCAGATCTCTGGGAATTCGAGGCCAGCCTAGAATACATAGTGAGTTCCAGGACAGTCAGAAATAGTAAGACCCTGTCTCAAAAACAACCACAGTAACAAAAAGCCAAACTGAAACCAACCAAACAAAAACAAAACCAGCTGGTCATCCAGTGCTGGGGAGGCAGAGATGGGTGGATCCCTGGAGCTCGTTGGCCAGCAAGTCTAGTCTAATTGGTGAGGCCCAGGTTCCAGTGAGAGACCAGCCTCAGAAAAGCAAAATGGGATGGTGACTGAGGAATAATACCCAAGACTGACCTCAGTCTTCCATGTGCATGCATATATACATGTACAAGAATGCTCGCCGGGCGGTGGTAGCGCACGCCTTTAATCCCAGCACTCGGGAGGCAGAGGCAGGTGGATCTTTGTGAGTTCAAGGCCAGCCTGGGCTACAGAGAGAGATCTAGGAAAGGTGCAAAGTTACACAGAGAAACCCTGTCTTGAAAAACAACAACAACAACAACAAATGCTCAAACATAAACTCAGGATGTCCTCCTAAATTTAAAATGGAAAAAAAAAAAAAGAAAGGAAAGAAAGAAAGAAAGAAAGAAAGAAAGAAAGAAAGAAAGAAAGAAAGAAAGAAAGAAACTCAAAGGCAGGAGGAAAGTGGCCCCTCCACCCTTATTTGAAAATAGGAAGCTTAAATGAACTCCAGAGAGAAGAAATCTGAAGACACAGTACATTTGGACACACTGTAGCCAAATGTCTGGAAGCTACGTGTAGGAGGCCTTCCAGAGTCTGCTTAGGGAGCAGTGGTTGAGAATTTAGATGTGAGAGATGCGCATTTTGGACCCAGTGAAATTCTGTTTCCACCACCAAGCACTTAACAGCCTGAGGCATTTGACTTTGAACCAAATGACCTACCTTGTTGTTCTCAGTTTTCTGTTTTATTAAATCAGCAGTTCTCAATCTATGGGTCATGACCCCTTTGGTGGTGAACCACCCTTTCACAGGGGTTGCCTAAGACCATCAGAAAGAGCAGATATTTACGTTACAACTCGTAACTGTAGCAAAATTAGTTATGAAGTAGCAACGAAAATCATTTATGGTTCCACAACATGAGGAACTGTATTAAAGGGTCATAGCGTTAAGAAGGTTGAGAACTACTGTATTAAATGCTTCTGAAAACCCAGTTCCCTAATCTATGAAGTGGGATAACACATAGCTTCTATTTCCTCACTTGAAAAAATATATAACTACGTTTTATTTATTTTGGGTGTAGATCTATGTGTATGCACATGTGTGGAGGTCAGAGGACAACCCGCAAGCTCCTCCTCAGCTTAGTGTGAGCCTTGGGGCCAGAATACACAGAAAGAGTTGCATCCAGTGCCCAGAACACAGGACAATAGCTGGTACAGCCCCCTTAACTACTCACTCACAGTCTTTGTCTAAGGAGGAGAGACATGTGTGGCCCCAAGAGTGGGGGACAGGGGCCAGAGGTGCTCAGGTTTGTCCTCTGCGCCATTATTCTGCGGAACCCCACGTGGGCCCAGATGAAAATTCTCCCATTTTTGGACAGAGTGAGCAGTCATTGAAATCTAAGAAGTGCCTGCTGAGAAATGTCCCTGCTGTGAGCACTGCTGGGTGGATTAGCTGGCTTTCCTTCTCCTCCATTGAGTGGAGTCACAAGCTAATAAATATTTCAGAATTGGCTGTATTCAATCCAGCCCTTGTCCCGTTTGACGTCTGCTCTCTCGGCTTTCAGAAGAAGACAGGTGCAAAGCATGAAAAGGGATTTAATTACTAAACACCCCCCCCCCAACTTCTGATATGCAAACACACTCTAGGCTGTCTACATACCTACTGCACATGGTCACACACGCCTCATGTGCTCACTCATGTGCGGACAGTCCCGGGCACACACAGATCCATGGCCTGATAGTGCTGATATGCCGAGTGTTCTCTCAGTGCAGTGCTGGGCTTAGTTTTGCATGCTGCGCACAATTCAAACATCAGCCACGCATAATCACCTGGTACACAGTACGTGTAGACACACTTGTGCCCCGGTATGATCACAGTAACCTTGGGTGTTAGTACAGGCAGGTTTGCAGTCCATGAGCCTGAGTATGTGTGTACATATGCATTTATAACACATGCCACACAGACATACAAACACCTAATTCATCTGTGTATGTGTCTTTCCTGGCAAAGCAAAATTCACAGACCTTATCATTACCCATTTGTGGTCACTTTTCACTATGGGAGAAAATGAGTCATTAAAGGCCAGGCAAATGCAAAGTGGGAATTTAGGATTTTCCCCTTAAAGATGGCTTTCCTTCAGACTTGTGAATGTGCTCACAACACACCGATGCACACCTGGGCACAGACCTGTCAATCCATGTTGTTCTATGCTAAAAGTATCTCTTTGTGTCCAGAGACTGATATGCATTTTACAAAATGAATGTACCTCAGACTGTTGTGGCTGGGGACTCAATGACCTAACAAAGGTCTATATATCCCAAGATGTATAGGCAGTGTCTAGCCCTGAGGTGAGGAGGGGGATCAAGTCTCTGGAACCTTATCAGTGGTGACAGCTGGGTGCAGAGATGGTTGGGAGAGAGAGGGCAGACAACAGTGGGCAGACTTGCAGCTCCTCAGTTTCCTTAACCACCTTCAGGGTGGGCCACTGGCCTAGGGGTCCAGGCTATTTCAAACAAGTGCTGGGTACCCATAGCCTAGGCATGTGAGAAGCTTGGGCAGCTGGCATCTGATCTGTCCTCTCCTCACGTCATGTTCATAATTGGCAGAAGACCATGGCATTTATTTGTTCTGTACCAGGGGGCAATATTGAAGGGCCTTCTTCCCAGTGGCTTAGACTCAGCCCTTGGGAGCTAGCCTCAGCCTTCAGTTAAGGCAGAGCCCAATCATGAACTTCTTATTTTTTTATTTTTTCCAGGCAAAGCCATTGCAAACAGACAGCATTTGGGAGGCTTTGAAATAACTAATCTTGGGAGGCTTTCAAGTAACCAATCAGTAGGCCCTATGGAAATGTATGCAAATGAAAGATGCAAATCAGCACTGAGTCTTTTTGCATCTGCAACCAGCAGGGACCACCTGCCCTGGTGATCTCTTCTTCCCTTTGACAGGAAGGAGGGGAGCTTTGAGTCCTGCACTGCCAGGTCATCTCCCATCCCCAAGCCCTCTATGAACTACCAGTCCCTGCAGGCTTTCGTGCTTGGGAGTGAGGGGGTCCTCCTTCACCTGCCCCAGCCTCTGCTAGCTTTGTATACACTCACAGTGAGCCACTCTCTCACACTCATGTTCAGCCCCACACCGCCACACACTCATTCATATGGGAATGATCACACACCTATCCATTACCCGTACAGTCATTTACACAATTGTCTGCATTCCCAACCTTTGCATGTGCTCGGAAACTCATTGTACATACTCAGCATGGTGCACACTCATTCTTACACACTTATATGCATCCAAACCCTCATGTTTGCACATTCATTCATATACATTTTCACCCTTACACATATCACTTTGTACACCCCCCACACAAAACATGCCTGTGCACACTTATCCCGGACTGTGGAAGAGCCTGTGTACTTGTGTCTCATCCAGGTCCCTAGGAGAGGCAAGAGGTCAGGCTTAGTGTCCCGAGAAAGCCCTCTTCCTGAAGGCTGCCCCAGGGGACTGGTGGTCAGATCCTGGCCTAGTTCACTGTGGGTTTTCCTGATGGAGGGGGGTCCACCACAAGCAGCAGTGCCAGCCTCTAGGCTAGGCAGGAGGTACTCTGGGATAATGCCTCCCTCAGGAAGCAGTAATTGAGGGGTAGTGAGTTAGATAATCAACATCGCCAGGGAGCAGGGATGTGCCCGGCTTGCCTTTGTTCCTAGAATGAGCACATCACACTGCCACGCTGTGCTGGGGAAGTAAGGGAGGGGACCCAGTCAGGCTGGGAGCAGGAATTCCCTTACCCCTCCCTTATCTGCTGTCTGGTCACACCCACAACGGGGTAAGCTGGCCACCACCAGACTGCCAGCCCGCCTGCAGGGAGGTTGGGAGGTTCTTGGAGCCGGTAGGATGCTGGAGGGGCCTGAGAACCGCCTGGTTGTGCTATTTCTGTCTTCTTCTCCTCCAGTGTGTAGCAGAGGCTTCAAAGAGCTCAGGAATGAGGTGGACCTGAGTTCAAATCTTGCCTCCTCTATATTAGCTATATAAACTCTTTGAGCCCTGACTGTCTCCTGTGACCCTTCCTGCAGGTGAGATACCCCATGTGAGGTTCACTACACACTAATAACTCTATTTGATCACACAATGACCTTGGACCCTATGCCCAGGCCAGGTGGAGAACCCTTCTGTATGGTCTTTCCAAGTCCTCCTACCAACTTCATGAAGTCAGGCCTCTCTGGCCATTATTCTTCCTATTTATAGATAACTGAACTCAGGCATGGGGCAGTCATCCAAATCCCTGGGGCTGTGCTGTAGGGAGAGGCAGAGCTTGAGTTTGAACCCAGATCTCATGGACCCATGTGTCCAAGGCTGCATGATATCTCACCACCCCAAAATGAAATTATGGCAGTGGTATGCAAGAGAGCAGCCGCCCTTTCCAGTGTCTCTTGGGCCCCACAGTCCTCTCCTCCAGGCATGCTACCATAGGCCTTTGCGCCTACTCTGGGGGTGGTGGGGCTCTCCATCCATCAGGGCTCTGGCGGGGGGTGATGGGGCTGGGCATTAGTTTCCACACAGACTTCCCACCTGATCTCTCTGACTGCCCTCTTAGGCCTTGGTGGTAGGGGCATGGACACAAAGACTTCACCACCACCCCTGCCCCTGACAGGGCAGTGATTGGCACTCTATACTCATATCCGCCCCACTCCCACTACACAGATGCCAACACTTTGGTCAGGGATGGCACAGCCTTCTCCAGGCCTCAGTTTCCCTTCTTTAACACAAGAGGCTGGGATTCTCTCCCCATCCTTCCCCAGGGCTCCATTTCTGTCCCCACATATCCCTTGCCTTGAGGAAGTTCAGTGTTACTCTCGGATGGAGCTGGGCTGAGCACACACTGGTGGGGGAGGGGATGTTCCTTCCCCAGTGTCTCCGTCCGGTGGAGTACTGGATGAAGGGTAAACTATAGTCACAATGAAGAAAATAGACATCCAGCAGGCCTCTAGAAGGCACAAGCAATGGGGCACACTGTATTTGGCTCCCTGAACGTGGAGGCAGAAGCGGCACACATGGCTTCCCTGGCCACTGTCATTGCACGTGTTAGTGGTATTTCTAGAGGCTTCTGGAAGCCCACATGCGTGGCATGTAGGCAGTGTGCACACCCTGTGCTCAGTGCGCACCTGCCTTTATTCTAGTCCTAACAGCAACCCGCAAGGCTGGGCTCGATACCACCCACCTGTTGGCCCCTCTGCCTGGCATGTTCGGTCTCTTCAAGGACTGACCTCTTCTTTCAGCTCCTTTGACCTACCTGCCCCACTATGAGAGCGGTGCGTGGGGGCATTGACAGAAAAATATCCCGCGAGTAGCCCTCTTATGATTCCCCAGCTGAGAAGCCCACGAGCACCTCCCCCAACCAAGCCGAGGCCCAGCCAGGCCCCATGTCCCCTCTGGCCTGCTCTAGGGGATGGTAGGCAGTCAGTCTGCCCACCTGCTTAGGGACCAGAGGCGCGTAAGGGAGGGGCCATGGGCCTGGGAGGAGCCTGCCTGTTCCCCTTACCCCTCCAGAAATCCTGCTCCCCACCCTAGGCTGGAAATTTGACACCGGAGGCCCATCTGCTCTCTGCCCATCAGTCTACAGCCCCTGGAGGCCTCTGTGCCAGCGGCAGCCTAGCTGTGATTGTTCCCTGTGAATGGGCAGGCCTGGTGCCCACACCAGGTGCACCATTGTGATGGCCTTGACACCTGCCTGGCGGATCGCTGGCCTGCAAGCGTGTGGACCATAGCCTGGCTGGGAGGAGCTGCCTATCCTGGGGCGGGGCTGGGGGGTTCCAGGTTCCCCCTACTCTCCCAGGGTTAAGTTGTACTCTGAATCTCTGCCTGCTTGTTTGGGACTGTTTACCAGAATGGGGCGGGGGAGGACTTTGTCCCCTCCTTCACTCAGCCCTGGTAGGGGCAGGGGTGCAGCCTCGGACTGTTACTCAGTCTCAGTTTCTTGACTGTAAAATGGGAATAGCAGAAGAAGTCACTCCAAAGAGCATTTGGAAGATCAAAAGCCACACTGAGTGAGGGAGGAAAGCAGATACTACATTCAGACTAGCACTGTGCCGGCAGGGGCCCCGGGGAGCTGGGCTCAGCCCCACAGGCCCGCCCAGAGCCCCGGCTGCCCCCCTGCCTGCCTCCCCTTGCCCGGCCTCCCGCCCTGCTCTATGAAAATTTAATGCCGGGTAATGACAGTCTGGGCTAATGAAAGAGGCTTCTCTTCTGGCAAAAAGAGAAAAACAAACAAAAATCAACAACCTGCAAGGGGGCATTAACTTTTCATGAGCTCTCTCCCCAGTGACACCCCGCCCCGGCTCACCCCGGGCAGCGCCATGCTTCCTCCTTCCCTATTTCTCTCAAGAGCCGGGCTGGGTTGACAGCGTGGGGACCCAGCTGGAAGGGGTCCTGGTTCTTTGAGAGTCATCTTCTTGAGGTTCCTCTGTGGGACACCCACCAGTGTTGAGGAAGATGGAGCCCCAAGCGTTTGGGGGAGCTTCATTGGAGGGCTCTGGGATGGAGCACCAATGCTCAGGGTCCTCTCTGGGCAGTCCAGAGCTAGTGAGAGAGGGAAGGTGATCTCAGGTGTCCTGTTCCTTTCCTACCTGCCGGGCCGGCCTCATCAATCTGCAGTGAGCCCCCCAATCCTAGCTCCCCGGTCCCTGACTGCAAGTGGCTAGAGAGAAGGGTGATGCCTCCTTTCCCTCTCTTTGTGGTGTCCTGGAGAGCCATTGGCTGCTGCCTGTGATATCCTGAGAGATGCGACAATTAATTTTCTTTTAATCAAGGTCGGATGAAGTAAATCGGCGCGGCTGTGCAGCCTTCATTTTCTGTTTTTGCACTGGTGCAAAACAAATATGATCAAATTATGATCCTTCTCACCTTATTGAATTAAGAAGCATGACTGATCAGAGGGACTGGAAATGCACTGTACCATGTAGCGCCCCCTCTTTCCTTGCCCCAGACTCCATCTCTTTGGGGTCACTGGGACTTAGGGACACCTGGACAATATCAGAGGACAGTACTCAGCATAGTGAGTGCTTAACAAAGGAATCAGTGAATGAGCTGAGTGAGTGAATGATGCAGTGGTGACCTTTTTAATTTTTAAAAATTTAGTAACCTGTGTGAGTGCATGTGTATGAGTGCCGTGTGTGTGTGTGTGTGTGTGTGTGTGTGTGTGTGTGTGTGTGTGTGTGTTATGTGTCAGTTCAGGTGTATGTATACAATGACATCTTTCCAGGTCAGAGGATAGCTTTTGGGGGTTTTCTTCTACCACGAGAGTTCTGGGCTTGAGGTGGTGTGCTGGGCCTCTGCCAGCCCTCCACCTTTGCTATGGAGGCAGGGTCTCGCCTTGATGCTGTTCTAGTGTGCTCCCTGCGGCTGTGATAAAACGCTGTGGAAATGGGTCGTTTTCAGTTTATACCTCAGGTCACAGTCCATCACTGAGAGAAGCCAGTGAACTCAAGCAAGAATCGAAGTAGAATTCACAAAATACTGCTCACTGGCTAGTTACCCGGCTCATCCCCCAGTTAGCTTTCTTACACAGCCCAGACCCCCCTGCCTGGGGATGGTGCCACCCACAGTGTGCTGGACCCTCCCCTATCAGTCCTATGTCAAGACAAGTCGAGACGGTCACTCACAGAAGTGGCTACAGGCCAGTCTGCTCTGGGAAATTCTTCAGTTGAAGTTTCCTCTTCCCAAGTAACTTCAAGTTGACAATAAAGACTAACCAGTGTGTAGCTTGGTACTCCAGGGCAACTGGTCTGCTAGTTTCTGGAAGATTCTTCTGTCCCTGCTTCCCATCTCATCACAAGATTGCTGGAGGTACAAACATGCACTCTAGTGTCCAGCTTCTGCAGAGTTTCCCAGGATTTGAACTCAGGCTGCCAGGCTTGTGCAGCAAACACTTTTTAGCCATTTACCTACCCCTCATCTTTTTGAGTCAGAGTCTCATATTAGCCCACGCTGGCCTCAAACTGACTGTGGCTGAGAATGATCTTGAACACTTTTTTGTTTGTTTGTTTTTCGAGACAGATTTTTTCTGTGTAGCTTTATTCTTTAATTTTACAAGCATTGCTGTTTTGTCTGCATGTATATTTGTGTAAGGGTGTTGGATCTTCTGGGGTTACAGACAGGCGTAAGCTGCAATGTGGGTGCTTGGAATTGAACTCTGGTCCTCTGGAAGAGCAGCCAGTGCTCTTAACCACTGAACCATCTCTCCAGCCCTCTGTGTAGCTTTTGAGCCTGTCCTGGAACTCACTCTGTAGACCAGGCTGGCCTTGAACTCACAGAGATCCACCTGCCTCTGCCACCCCAGTACTGGGATTACAGGAGTTGGCTTCCATGACCAGTTCAGGTGGAGCATTCATGGGTGTCGGCCCAGGGACCTCAGGGAGAGAGCTGCCAAGAAGGGAGACTACAACCTCAAAGGTCAGAGATCATAATGTCCTCAGCAGCTGGCTAGACTGTGGTTGGCTGCCTGGAAGGAGAGGTTGCTTCTGTGTGCACCTGGATCCAAGTCGCAGCCATCCTAGGACATTTTACCTTTTTGTCACCCTCCTTAAACTGAAGATGAACAGGTCACTCAAGTTAGAGTTGGATGAAGTAACGATATATGCAGATGACCTCATATAGTAGGCATGTAGTGTATGTCACCAGGCATCATCACCTTTCATTAACATGTGTTTATTTCTTATACAAAAAACAGTGGGCTCCATTGGGAAAGGCCTTGAGTACCATGCCCAGAAGGTGGTGGCATGTGGATTCCCACGCTGTGGTGGGCCTGGCCCCTGGTGCTCAGAGGAGGGCAGGCAATGTAGATGTCCACATACAAAAGCATCTTGTGAATCCCAGGAGACAGAGAAGGACCTCCTGAGCATACCGTTCCAGAGCAAAGACTTTCTAGAATATGGGTTATTGCCCTCCTATATGGGTCTCTGTCTACAGCGAGGCTGCCTGGGGTGCCCTCTCATGTGAGATTCCAAGGGTGTGCTGAAATCTTCTGTGGTTAGAGTTCTGCCCTCTGTGTTAGTGGGGGTGTGGGGGTGTGGTTGGGGGGGTGGGAGATCGTTGATAATACTACATGGGCATTGCTCTCTGGAAACTTCCAGCCTCGCTCACTGCACATGGTGATAAATCCCAGGGGAACATACAAGGTGATACCTACACATGAGCAGATTATACACTCTGTGGGAGAAAAAGGCGAAGAGAGATTGGGGGCAGGGAAGAAGAAGCTTCTAGAAGCAAGGCTACTAACCCAGGGTATTGGGTGGAGACCAGTGGCTTAGAGAGCATACTGATCCAGCATGGGATGCTTGGAAGAGGCCAAGAGTTTCCAGTTCGCAGAGTGTAAAGTCAAAGGAAGGGTCTTTGTCTGGAAGGCTCAGGGCTGAGGTGAGTCCTAGGGTGTGTGGACAAACGAGTCCATTTGTCACTCCAGAGAGTGACGCTTGCAATGATACACCCTCAGCTCCGGTCCTCAGAAACCTCTGGGAAGCTCCTCTGAGCACACTGGGGCCATAGAACTACCTGTCTTGCCAGGCTGTGGTTGCGCACGCCTTTAATCCCAGCACTCGGGAGGCAGAGGCAGGCGGATCTCTGTGAGTTGAGGCCAGCCTGCTCTACATTGTGAGTTCTAGGACAGCTAAAGCTACAGAGAGAAACCTTGTCTCAAGAAACCACACACACACACACACACACACACACACACACACACACACACACACAACTACCTATCTTAAGTGTATAATAAAGTTTGAGGCTCATGCTGTGTGCCAGGAGTAGACTAGGCATCTGTTGTGATAGGCAGGCTCTGTGTTCCAACTCTATTACTTTGGGATATTGTGACCTTCAATCTCTTTCAGACCTTGCTGTGTGGCCCTAGCAAATTTCTCTACCCTTCTGGGTCTTCTCTGCCTCAGGGGAGTCAGCTGGCTGGCTCTTGGGTCCTCATCCAAGGCTGGAGTGTAAAGAGGGGGTGTGCCTAAGTCCTGGGGCGGAAGCATGACCCTGGGCATTGCTTCATGGTCTACCTGGCATGGGCTCGCTGTGCCCGTGGGCCTGTGCCATACACAGCCTGTGGGACCAGTCTCTGGGTGGGGACTTCTCTTTACAGCTGAGTCATCATCATCCTGGGGTGCAGCAGTGACCCAGATGGGGCAAGATCATGACATATATTTATCTCTGTCATCTTCCAGCACCTCCTCTTTCCCTTCTTCTTCCTGCCCTCATCCCCTCCTCCAGCCACTGGGTGTGGCACTCAGCCCCAAATCTCTCCTGTGCTCAGTAAGGTCCTCCACCTAGGCCCTCTGTCTCCTTTTCTCTAAGCTCAATGACAATAGTCATAGCTGCCACTAATTGAAGGCTGACCGATTACCAGACACTTTGCATATATATTACATTTAATCCCTCTATTTGCCACACTGATAGTTACTATTATTATCCCCATTTTACAGATGCCAAAAAGAAGGCTCAGGATTGAGTGGCTTGCCCAAGGTGGGACTGGGAGTGGGCACACTGGGTGGTACAGATGCCAATGGTCATTATCTCATGATGCCTTGTTCCCTCCCATCTTAACTCCCTAAGGGTCCTCACTGCTCTCAGAGCCCCTTGCCCCAGGAACCTCCACCTGCTTCCCATCGACCCTCACTTGTCCCAGATCCCAGCTCATCCCATCCACCAACCAACTAGTTCAGGTTCCCAGGAACTTGTGAAGTTGGGCAGAGGACTGGTCTAGTGATCAGGCCAGAGGAGGAGAGAAGTGTCCAGTTAGCCCTCAACCTGCTCCAGGACAGAACAGGGAGCGGCTCTGGAGCTGTGCCCACCACCAGCTGCTGTTCTCCCCAGACAGGGCTGGGGACTCCTGCATGTAGGTAATGCACAGGAGTTGGGGGAGGAGGATGCCTGGGCACCCAGCTGGTGAGCAGTGATCCTTCCTTATCCGGCATCAGCGCATCCTTCTGCTTCCCTAGGCTGGAGTTTCATGGCTCGGCTCACTTTCACTTTGGCCTTTAATCACTTCAGGGGGGTCTAGTTGGGCTAGGGAGTCCTGCAGTTGGGAGGGGCTGGGAAGAATGGATTCCAAGGTGACACTTCTCCTCTGTCTCATGCACACGTTTATCATCAGATGTTCGGAGGATGAGGGCCTAGCCCGAGCATTGCTTCCGTCCTACTCTTGGGACTATCCCTATTACTGTTTTCCAAATGAAAATAGCTTTGCTGGATTCTTTCCCCATCTATAACTGTTGCAAGAGATCCAGGCAATACAGGAAAACAAATCTCCTAGCTGTTCCTCTCTGTGGCTAACCAGGAGAGGCAGTAACCGTCTGCGTATATCAAAGCAAAGATCTCTTCTAGTAGGGTAGACAGGTGCTCTCTGTCCATGCTGCCTGGTCTGAGCTTTTTCTTCCAGTGTGTTTTGAATATTTCTCTCTGTCACTACCTTAAAAGCTTCAGGGATCGTGGAAGGTTCCTGACACTTTGGCGAGTTCCCTCACTCTGAAGCTGTTCCCAGCTTTGAGGTCAGTAGTTGTTCCTTTTGGACTCTTTCTTCAAGGGACATCTCAGGGCCATCTTCCCCGTTCTCAGTCCTCCAGACTGTGAGCTGCTCTGGTAGCCAGAGAAGTTGCTGGTGTAGAGGAAGCCTGGATGGGAATTCAAGGAGTCTGGGCTCATACATTGCCCTGCATGTACCAACCATGTGGACAGGCTAGCCTCTTTACCCTGTCAACTTCGATTTTCCAATGATAAAGTCGGAGACAATTAGACACCTGCTTGGCAGGGCTGCTGTGAAGAAGCTAGGGGCTCAGGGGAATGAGCCTGCTTAGTACTCATCCTGAGCCTTGGAATGTGACAGAAGGCTGAGAGGCTAAGATGAATCAGGCAGGAGAAGGAAGGTGTGTCTGGGTAAAGTGAGGCAGGCAGCCTGAGCCATGGTGGGTGGGACTCAGCAGGATTCCTTCATCCTCACACATAAGTATCTTCTCCATCAACTCTTCATGCTGAGGATGGAACACAGGGCCTCAGGCATGCTAGGAAGTTGCTCTACCACTGACCCAATTCGTGTTTGTTTCCCACTTCAAAAATCACTCAGACGGCTCAGTAGAAAGAACAGATTGTGGGGGAGCGTGGGGAGTTAAAGTCAAATCTCTAGAATCTTTGTAAGAAGTCAGGATGGCCACACACCTGTAACCCTAGCATTGTGGGAGGCTATAGAGACAGGATTGCTGTGTTTGGAAGCTGTTGGCTTGGCTCTGGGCTCAGCAAGACACCCTGTCTTCAGGGAATAAAGAGAACACTAGAAGAGGGTACCCCATGTACTCTTCTGTGTGCGTGCACGCGCGCGCGCGCACACACACACACACACACACACACACACACACACAATTGTGGCACAATGAAAGAACACATCCAGGATCTAAGATGCACACAAAGTTCCCTGATGATCTGAGCCTGTGAGTTAACTACTGTGGATGCTGGCCATGGGCCTGAAGGAAAGGTTCTGAACCTGCTCTTAGCAAGTAGGACTTAAGCTGGATTTGGAAGGGACTGCCCCACCTAGGAGGGTCAGGTGGCGGAGGAAATCAGAGGAGAGATGCTGGGATGGTCTCCAGCTGGTGTCCTCTGAGGCAGCGCCTTGGAGATATGGTCCTGAGGGTGGAAGCAGGTGGATAAGAAGTAGGGGTCCGGTAGCCCTTAGGATGGATCTTCAGGAGGAAGCAGGGCAAGGAAGGGAGAGAAAGGGGGCAGCAGGGACCGTGCAGCAGTGTGTGGGGTGGGGGTGAGGACTGGTGGAAGAGAGGCTGGTCGTGGGTCTTGAAAATGTGCGAGTCAGCAGTGGTAGCCCGGCCAACATTGGGAGCTGGCAGGCAGGCAGGCAGGCACTTTGAGGGCGATGGAGGGAGAGGGCCAAAGAGCCGAGTTGAGTTATAAATCTTTGGCAGGACCAACTCCCACCCCGAGAACCAAGTCTCCTCCCACCACTCTCGGGGGACCCTGCATCTAGGGGTTCCGCCATTATTCTTCCTCACCCCCTCACCATTGCTATCTCCCCAGGAATGTCCTTCATCAGGCCCTCGGGGTTCATGTCACCCCACAGAATGCGGGCTCTGTGCCACTGTACACTTCGGAGAATCATTAGCAGAAGTCATTAGCTAGAATACAGCCTCCTTCATAAATCTCTTCTGCACCTGGATCGTTTGTCCGCGCCTAATTTCCATCTCCGAACTTTATGATTTGTCTCTCATTTGATGAGCGTTTCTCCCATCAATTGTGCCGTAAGTGCTTGCAGAGAGAGACCCCTCGCACTGACCCCATCTCTGACAGACGGGTTTGAGCTTCTTATCCTGTGTGCAGTGAGGGGGGCACTCCACAGGCCCCTCCCTGGCTTGTCCCTTAAAGGGCAGCTTAAAGACACTGTGTTCCCAAGACTCCCTTGGGGATGGGAGGCAGAGCTGGGTCCAGCAGCTTAGATGATAGGGGAGGGAGAGGCATGGGAAGGGCCTGGGGCTGGGTGGGTGACTTGAGTTTCTATCTCTGTCCCAACATGTGACCTCAAGCATGTTGCTGTCTGTCTCTGAGCCTCAGTTTCCTTATCTGACACCTGCCCTCCCCGGCTGTGTTGCCTGTCTTTCATGGTTATTCTGAGAGATGAGGTCTGGTTTGGTCGTTTACTCGGTTGTGCGTTCACACCTTCAATAAGGACGTGCTCAGTAAAGCATCCAAGGCTGCTCTTAAGACTGCTCTGCGGGAGAAAGACTGAACAGAGGCCCACACACTTACGTCGCTGGGTGCATCCTTGGTGGTTCACAGCCAGGGACTATGTGTCAGGAAAGATGTGGATTTGACTGAATCTTGAGTCTATTGTTGAGCAGTATGAGCTTGGGCAAAGCCATTTGACATCTTGGGGGGTCAGTTGCCTTCGAATAAGTGGGGGTGAAATGGCTACTCCACTCAGTGCATGTTTCGTCATTGTAAGACTCAGAGAGGATCAGTCATATCCCTCTAGCTTGTAACCAAGTAGACGGTGAATTTTTAGGGACGTACATGAGGGCCAGAAACGAGGCCAAGTTTTGTGCCAGCGAGAGGGCATTCCCAGCCTTGTTCGGCTGAGAGCCTTGGGAATGTCAGATGTACCCCATCTAGGAGGAGGCAAGGCGAGGGATTCCCTCCCCTACAAAGGGAGAATGTGGGCCCCCAAGGAGGTGCCTGACTTGAGGTGAGGTTGTTGAGTCCTGGAAACTGGGAGAGTCTCCTAGCTCTCTCCAGTTGTGACACATGTACCTCTGGATGTGGGGACATGGAGTGCATCCTCCTCACCTAGAGGAGGGTACTGGGAGAAACCAGGGCCTCTTCAGGCCCTCTTGAGGTGGAGTGTGACTGTCAAGGACACAAGTGCCTCATCAGGCAGGGGGTGGGTGGGAGAGCACCGTCAGCCTAGGAAGTGTGAAACACCTATTCTAATGTTTGGGGACTGGTCCTTCACCTGGAGGGCAGGGGCGGGGCGGGGTCAGCCCGGTGATCACCTCCCCTGCCATTTGTAGAGGTGTCCTTAATTTGCATCGTGGGAGGCCGAGGAGCCTGCCAGTTGGGTATATAAGTCATGTGGCTTCAGGCAAGTTACTTAAACTCTCTGAGCCTCAGTTTCCTCTCTTAAAAAAATGGATAATAAATCTCACAGGCTTCGTTCACTGGTTGGCAGAATTAATTACACCCCTCTTACTATGGCGCCTGGCACACACGGGAAGCACTCTGTAAATGATGGTTGTCATTGGCCCAAGATCTGTGCTTGTCATGACATACTTTACTTTAATACTACCTACCTACACAGGGCAGGATATTTATGCTCACTTTTTTCACTAATTAGACAAGTTTCTGTATTCAATTTATACCCATTTTAAAGGTAGGGAAATTGAGGTTCCAAGGCTGCTCAGAACTAAACACAGTTCCCAGGTGTAGCTGAGAAGACAGTCCAGGCCTGCCTCCCATTCTCACCATTCTGCCTGCGGCTGACCCTGAATTCCCAGGAGCTAAAAACAAAAGACCCAGGATTTGGATTCATCAACACACTCCCACGGGGTGACTCACCAGAGCCTCAGATCTGCCCCAGCACATCTCCACCCCCCCAAGCCTGGCAGCAGCTGCCCTGCTGACCTGAGGGCCTGGGACAGGGGTGCAGGCAAGGAGGACAGCCCTGGTGAAGGAGATACTTGACCAGCTCTGTCCACCTGGGCAGACCACAGTGGCCCCAGGCAGGCTGGCCCCCCTCTTGTCCTTGAGCTCCCTGTCTCTGAAGGTGTGGGTCTCTGGGGGCTCCCAGGCAGTAATGCCCTCTTCTGGGACAGAAGCGTGGAACTGGGGGTGGGAGTGGGGTGTGGGGCCCGGCGCCACGGGCTGGAAGCAGCTTGCAGATTTTACAGGTCATATTATCTTTTATGGGCATCCTAAAAAGAATGTCAGGCTCTGGAGGGATCTCTCTCTCTCTCTCTCTCTCTCTCCCCCCTCCCCCCCTTCTCTCCCACACCTCCCCTTCATCACTGTAGACACCATTGTGAGATCAATGGCCTACACCATCCTACTCAGAGCTGTCATGGTCTGCGATGGTGTGGGGTTCCAAGGGTTTTTGGGTGCTTCTTGGTTGGGTGGTGTGGTGCGTCAGAGCAGTACGCTCTCTCCTTTAGATGGGAAGGCCTTGTGTCTTCCCCATCGGGGCAGTTCATCGACATCAAGCTCCATCTTGAAATGGCCTCTCCTTCTCATCCCTCCCCTGGGGAAGTCAACACTAGAGGCCAACTTAGGGTCAACACTCCTTTATCTACCCAAACTTGGGGTGGTGCTGGGTTCCCATGGGAATCCTGACACTTGCCACCCTCCTCACCCTTCTCCTACGAGCCCCAAATTCCCCTCCGAAAAGGAGGACCAGCTCCGAGATCCCAATGTAAACAGCTTTGGAACCCAGAAGCCCTATCTCAGCAACCTCATCCCGCTGAGATCCTTCAGAACTTGCTCACCTCTAGTGCCCTGTGTTTGGGGCTTGGGTTCCTTACCTGGAGAGAAAACATCATTCAGGAACAAATGAAAAGTGATCTAGAAGACAACTGTATCCTTGGGTCAAGGACCTTGGGTCAAGTTTAGCTAAGAGAAGACAAACCACAGTTTATATTCATGAGTGGTGGCTGAAGCCATTTTTTATTCCAGGTCCCAGCTCTAACATTTAGCACCCTGAGCCTCAGTTTCCCCAGGCAGACAATGGGGATAAAGATAGTCCTAACCTTGTAAGGTTGTTGGGGGAAACTACTGAGTTTTCCCAGCATGGCACACAGTAAGTGCTTGATAAACACTCGTGATCACAGTTAATGTTGTTGGTCGAGTGGGTATGCTCAAGTGCCTGCTGTCTGTCCCCAGGGGACTCCAGGAAGAGGGGCTGTGGCATGAGACAGGGAGGTGGTGCAGCAGGAAGAACTGGAGGCAACGATACAATACTGGGGGTAAGGGGACAGGGGAGTGACAGCTCTGTTATGGTTAAGAAAGAGGAGTGACTAGCCAAGAAAGCAAATGACGCCCAGGAAAATTAGGCAGCGGGCCTAATGAAAACCAGGCAGCCAGCCAAGGGAGCAATGTGACCTTCCTTCTGCTTCCTCTTTTTCTTACTTTGGAGCCTGGGGTAGAATGGGGCAAGGTCTTCATTCACCTGGGACTCAGGCTGGATGTTCTGTGAGGACCATGTAGGGGAGAGAATGGAGAGGGAGGACAGGGTAGTCCGAGGCAAGGGATCTGGGGAGGTGGTGTAGGACTGCCTGAAGCTGGACAGCTAGCTCTGGCCGTAGTCAGACAGGTTGTAGGGCCTGCTGGTCTTCTGGAGAAGTTCCAATACACATCCCTTGTTACCCAGGAGCCAAGAAAGGATCAGAGAGGTGTTTGTGGCCCACCTGAGGGTATTTGCCAGTGTGTCAGAGCCTTCAAGGGCTCCTGTCTCCACTCTGGTTGACTTCCCTTGCTCTGGGATTGTCTAGAGAAGTTTAGTACCTACTCCTACCTGTGAAGGCTTGGCTTTCTCAGCCTGGGTCAGCTCAGTTGCTGGGATGCCGGGTCTCAAACTTGGGTCTCAGCAGCATTGTTAAGAACCACTTCATCAGAATGGCTTAGTAGTGAACTCCTAAGAGCCTCACCTCAGTCCTTGTTCTCCCTTATGTGGGTCCACTTTTATGTGGCCCATGAGATGCTCAGTGGGTAAGGCGTTTGCTTGGCAAGCCAATGTCCTGAGTCTGATGCCTAGAGTTCACACTCACATAAAGGTGAAAAGAGAGAACCAACTCTACAAAATTGTCCTCTGACCTCCACACATGTACTCTGGCATGCACAACCTACAGACATCACACCTTACAGACATCACACACATACAATAATAACAAGTAAAATTGAGGGAAAACACTTTATTTAATATGTTATCCCAGGGCTGGGATCAGTGATAGTGTACTCATTTAACTAGAGGCCCTGGGTTCAATTCCTAGCATCCAAAAATAAAAAATAAAAGTGAGGCATGACAGTACATGTCTATGATTCCCCAGCAGGGAGATGGAGAGTTCAAGGCCAGCTTGGGCTATACAGCAAGAATCTGTCTCAAAAAATAAAACTAAGCAAATAAGAAATAACAAAAAAAAGTTTAATTCCATGGACTGGGGAGATGGCTTAGTAGATAAAGCTCTTGCTGTGTAAATTCGAGGGCCTGAGTTTGGATCCCCAGAATCCATGTAAAACCAAATACGTGGTTTTCCAGGGGTGGGCCTGGAGAGAGGGCTCCACTATTAAAAGCACACACTGCTCTTGTAGAGGACCCAGGTTCAGTTCTCAGCACCCGTGTGAATGGCTGCCAACCTCCTACAGTCAGCTCCGGAGCGATCTGTTGCCTCTATCTCCACAGGAACTGTAGTCATGCCCACATGCCCACATACAGATGCATGTACAGACACACGTAATTAAAAACAAGCAGAAACTAAGCTGATGGGGCCCATCTGTGGTCCCAGTCATGGGCTAGCTAGCCCGGCATTTGCAGTGTAAAAACAAAGAGATCCTGTCTCACGGTGGAAGGTGAACACACTAAACCTCAGGATGCTCTCTGACCTCCACGCATGTGCTGTGCTTACACACAAGGATAAAAATAAAATTCCTGACATGCAATCCCATAATAGATTATGTTGCTTAAATAAAAGGCAAATACCTTGGGATGACGTGTCAGCTTTATCCTGTGGTTTCATCTTCCTTCAGGATGTGGCAATATCTTCCCAGGGTGGGAAGGGTTCCCTCGGCTAGGGCAGCTCAGAGTCTGGTGGTCCATTCTGTGCTTCAGGCCTTCAAGGTCACTGTTGTGTAACTAACACCTAGAACATAAATGTTAAGGGAGTCGGGGGGGAGGGAAGGAGGAAGGGGGAAGAGGGAGGGGAAGGAGGAAGCAAGGGAGGGAGGGAGGAAAGAAGGGGAGGAGGGAGGAAGGGAGGGAAGGAGGGAGGAAGGGAGGAAGGAAGGAAGAAGATCTTTCTAAGGAAATGGTGTCCAGTTGAAGTTGGCAGAGAGACATTAGATAGACAGAAGAGACAAGCCATTGAGTCAGAGAGGGCAGCCCACAAGAAGGTCCTGAGGCAAGAAGAGCCCAGAGTATTGAAAAACTGAAGAAAGTCTAACCCAGCAGCTGGAAGGCTGAAGTTGGAGGGGAGTGAGTTCAGGGTCAACCTGAGCCACAGAGAGAGACTCCTTCCTGGGGAACAGAAGGAGGAGGGGGGTTGAATTGAGTCCGCTATCCCAGTTCCTCTCCTTTCTAGCTGTGTTAACTAAGACAAGGTGCTGGTTCTCTCTGAGCCGTGTTCCCTTGCCCTGTCAATAATAAGAGACCTACCTCACCGACACTGAGACCTGGGCCTTGGACAGTCAGTGGCTCTGAACACGACAATGACTTCGCTGTTGTAGTCACTGTCATTTCCGATGATTTCCCAGTCTGTACTTTATTTCACACCACAAATACATGCTCTGTCCCCAACCAAGGCCAAGCTGCAGTCCAGGGTGTCCCCTTCCAGTCACACCCCTCTTGAAGGTCGGACCTCCTCAAGGTTATCTCTGGTTTTCCCTGGATTCTGTGAAGTTGCACAGGTCACAGTCTGGGGCTGAAAGTGTTTCTTTTTATAGCCTTCTCTGATGGCAAAGATGCCTGTGAGGCCTGTCGCGGAGTGGAATTGTTGCAGGGCCAGAGACACCTCTGGGGGCTGAGGGCCCCTGAGGCACACTGGCCTGACAACCCCAGCAATCTAAGGCCTCTGAGCCAGGCCCCTAGCTCTGCTGGAGTGCCAGGGAGGCTGACCACGGAAGGAGCAGTGTGCTGCACAGGCAAGCAAGACTCCTGGGTTCCCACTTTGGGAGAGGCAAACCATTATCCCACTTCAGGCTCCAGTTTCTTAATTTGTAACATAGGACTATCGGGTGGGGGTGGGGGTATTTCAGAGGACAGGGCAGGAATCAGCAAGTCTGATGGCCAGCAACCCCCATCAGCCACCCAGTGACAGAAAAGGGACAAAGGAAATGCTAGACAAAAACAGTGTCTTGGGGTCGGGGAGATGGCTCCGTCGTGCAAGTCTAAGGACCCGAGTTCAATCTCCAGGACACATGTTAAAAAATTCCCAGCCCTGGGAAGAGAGACAGAATTCCTAGGCCTCGATGGCCAGCTGGTCCCTCAACTAATCAGTGAACCTGTGAGAGACCCTGCCTCCAAACAAAATAATAGCAAAACCCAAGGCAAATGTCCATTGAGGAATGCCACTCAGGGCTGACCTCTGGCCTCCACATGCAAGCACACACACACTTGCATCTTAATATACACATGAACACACACACATTCACAGCTCCTCCCTTCTCTGTATTTATTTGTGGGGATAGACAGGAGGTGAGAAGTCAGCTTGTAGGAGTTGGTTCTCTCTCTCCTGGAGATTGAATTCAAGTCATCGGGCTTGGCACAGATACCTTTACTAGTAACCCCCATTGCTTGTTTTGAAAGTCACATCATAGGGAGGGAGACACCCCCCCCAAATGCCCAACACCCCTCCCCCCCCCATGCAGCCTGGAGCAAGCGTTGCTTTTAGAGGTGGGGAAACTGAGACCGGAAGAGCTGATGCCTTTTACCCAAGGTCACTGGACCTGTCATGTGGCCTAGCTGGGATTCCATCCAGGTCTGTCCCTCTTGTGGATAGGACTTAGCCAGCAGCTCTAATAATGGCAGGCAGCAGAGGCCAGGGTGGGTGGACTGTACCCCAGAAAGGAGCCCTTGCTTAGGATGCCTTGGCCTTCCTTCTACCATCAAGCCCTGCCTGTCTCCCATGCTACCCCCCCCCCCAAAGATGTCAGCTCTGGGGTCCCTACCAGGCCCCGAGAACAGCTAAGGGCTTGCTCAGCAAACCAGGCTGCACTTTGATTCTCTCCCCGCCCTCCCCACCCTTGCCTGCACCTCCCCCCTCTGTTTAATCTGGTTCTTATCAAGGATGATAACATTCAGCAATAATAAACCCAGGTCCACTTTCTCACAGCTGATTGCCCCCACACCCTGATTCGTCGATCACTGTCCCCTGTCTTGTGCCAGGTAGAGCTCCTTGAAGCCAGATCACCCCAGCTTCTGCTCTGGGGGTTTCAACCCACATGCCCATCACCCTCACACCTGGCAATCTCCCCAGGGTGCTCTGGGATCATGATGCTGCCACACATTGTGCCAACTAGCTCATGGTGGTTTCCTTGCCTCTAGGACTTGCAGAAAGAGCCCAGAAGTGATCTTACACATTCTTCTATCCCAATGGCAAGACTAGGTGCCTATTTATTGAGCATCTCCTTTGCCCTGGATCTAAGGTGGTTTTGAACATATTCTCAGTGAGTCATGAATGATAGGCACTATTCTTAACCCTGTTCTTTTTTTTTTTTTTTTTTTTTTAGAGATGGGGATGGAAAGTCCAGGAGGTCACATTGCCTGCCCAAGGCCACATAGCTCACTCAGATCAAAGATTCATACTCCATGCTGCTGGCCCGAAGCACCCTGTGTCCTACCTGCACCCTGTAGGTAAAGAGCAGCCACCAAGCAGCAGCCATCCTCACATGACTTGAGAGGCCTTCCACCAAAGAGGCTGGACCCAGATCTACCCCTATGTGCTCCAAGGCCTGCCTCAGTTACCAGAGTTGAGAGTAGGGGTTCCTGCTGCAGCCATGGCCTGGGCCAACTGCCAGGCTTAAGCCTGGGGTGCCTGCACCCCATAGAACCTTTGTCCTTTTAATAAGTCCTCCTGGGTACAGGACGTCCCAGGGTGGAGGGCGCAGCTGGTGTGCCAGGCTTGGGCAAGCCCTGCCCAGGGCACTCCCAAGGCTCCATGACTGGGGGAGGGTACCCTTGTCTCTGTCCCAGACTATAGCCATTGCTTTCCCTGTGGAAAAGACCTATGGCCCCAGCCACCTTAGGCAGAATAGGGTAGAAGGGTCCTGGGTATGGCATGGCCAGGTGGGCAGCTTGGCTCTTTCCTAAATGTTATTTATAGGTACTACACTGGCCCTGGTGTAGACAAAGTCCCCATCCATTTTTCACTCCCAGTTCCCTGCTCCTCCCATCTCTATCCTACCCTCCATCCCCCAGAGAGCATCTGCCCAGTTCCTTCCCAACTCCTTTGAGCCTCTGCATGCTCCCCAGGCCCTGCCCGTGGCACCTCCCTCAGGAAACCCTGCAGCAGTCTCTCTTCCCCACCTGGCGCTTGGGAGGCTCCAAGGCACACTCACACCATCCCAGAGGCTTCCTGGGCTAAGTCAAGCACTGTGCTCTACAGGGCAGGGGAAGGGAGGTGACAATAACATTAACACATGGTTCTAGCCTTAAAGATGCTGTGGGGCCACGAGGGAGAAGGCCCCACACATTCTCAGAGTGCTTTTCAAGATAGTGTCTGTCCCTGCAGCCTCTAGGGCTCCAGGAGTCTAGTGCGCAGGGCTGCAAGCCACATAGGCTCATCTCGGAAGTGCCGGTTAGTAAGTCCTCCATTAACACTTGTTGGAGAAGAATGGGTTGAACTTGATCAGCATGAGCTTGCGGAGAGCAGGTGTGTCTGACACTCAGGAAAAGCCAGACTCCCTGACATCTTAGTGGAAAGACAGGTAGTCCAGGGCATGTTTTCTTCTGTGAGGCCAGCAACAGAGAGTAGTGGAGGGAGGTTCAGGCAGAGACAGCATCCTGGGATGGGACATGAAGCCAGCCTGGCCAGAGGGAGGGGAAGCAGGTGGCAGGGGTGTCAGAGCAGGGAAGAGGAGAAGGCCAAACTGGAGAAGACGGCACAGTCACCAAGGACCTTGTGACTCATGTGAAGGAACTGGGACCGGGTCCTGCCAGACCTGAGATGGGGGCTCTGGTGGGCTTTGAGCACAGCCCTTAATAGGCAAAAACTGGGCAGGGGCAGCCCAGGACCAGCTTCATGAAGAGGAGGCTGCTGTGTCCCCAGGATAGATTTAGTCCTCTGTCCTCAACCCAGTCCAGGACTCCCACTCTCCAGCCTCTTACATTCCTCAGGCTCCTTTAAACTTGTCTTCAGTAGATGCGGAGGGTCTTTGGGGACCAGGCTGGGGAGAGGCTGGCACCAATTTGAGAGTTATCCAAGATGAGAACCCAGGCCTCAGGCCTCCAACAAGTAAGGCTCTTTGTCCCACCCTGCCCCACTGAAAAAATAGGGACAGGAATAGGCACTAGAGGAGTGCCCATGGACACCGGAGCAGGTGGCTTCTGTTCAGGCCACAGGCACATATGGCCTTAACACATCCTGCAAGATCAGGGCATTTGGAGTGGCTGGAGAGGGCACAAGAGCAAATGGAGCAGGGTGGGCAGTTGCAGGGAGATTAGACTCCGATGTCCCACAAGGTCCCTAGCCTTCTGAGTGCCCAGCCCTGGGAGGACCCATGCTATCCTTGTAGCTGTCACAGATGCTGCTTGTTGTCGCTCTGGTTACAGACAATGGAGGCAACAGTCGCACTGCCAAGTGCTCTTTACGCGCCTGGCACCTTACATTAGAAATTCCACTACACCCTCCTGGTCACTGTGAGACGTATTGTTATTGACCCATGTTATAAACAAAGAAACAAAGACACAGGGCACTGAGGTGATTGATGTCACCGCTGTGAAGAGGAAGAGTTGGGATTTTATGGCCAACGACGTAGTCAGGCTAGGTTGAGTCAAAGAGACCTGTTGTTGAATTTAAGCTCTGCCGTGGACAGCCTATTCATGCCTCAGTTTCCCTCTTCATGCTAGAACAGGGGGATGAGGATGAATAGGCTGTGATTCTCTGGAAGTAGCTGCCTCTGAAGTGCCTGGAGGGCCGGGGGGAGGCTCCTTGGGAGAGTGCTTGTGTAGTGCCTGTTTATGCAGGAGGCTATGTATGGGTCTGGTTCCCAGCATAGCAAAAAATGAACCTATGAATGAACGCATCTGGTACCCAGCTCAGCACAAGGAACCCGGGTCATGCTTCCTCCCTGGGACTAGCCTCGCTGGCCTGTGCTAGTGAGCCCTCACATGCTCAACACACTTGATATCACATACCAGGCTGCCTGGCCCCCCAGTGAGCTGGGCACACTGCTGGTCTGTCCCTCCTGTGTTTGAAGAGAAGGCTGTGGGACTGTGAGGTCCCCTCAGGGCTCCTATCTTCTCCCTGCTGGACAGAGAGATGGGACGCTGTGCACACAGGCTTGAGAGTCTGTGGGGTGGAGGCAGTGGATGTCGACTCTGAACTTGCTCCTCAGCCCTCTCTCTCAGCCCTTGATAAAGGTGTTTAATGAGCAAACAATAGAAAGAGAAAGCCCATTTCTGGGGTGACTCTGGCTCCCCTGAATTGTCAGCAACAATTCTCTTCTCTCACTTCCTTGACTAGTTCTGGGTTTGTTGTAGTTATTGGTGTGAGTGTGTGTGAGCGTGTGTGTGTGTGTGTGTGTGTGTGTGTGTGTGTGTGTGTGTGTGTGTGTGTGTGTGTGTGATATATGCCTGCATATGTGTTCATGTGTTGTTGTGCAGGCACCTTTGGGCATCAGAGGTTGACATCTGTGACTTCCTCAATTGTTTTTATTCATCTCTTTTTTTGAGACAAGATCTTATCATTGAATTTGTGAACTCTGGGAGAACCTCCTGTCTCATCTCCCTGTGGGGGGGCGGGTAGGGGTGGGGGGGGGGGGGTGTTTACAGATGCATGTGGCCACGTTTGACTTTTTACATGGTTGCTAGGGAACTGAACTCACATCTTCATGCTGTGTAATGGATTCCTTACCCTTTACACCATCTCACTGGTTCTCAGGTGAGCGTCCTAACCTTCTATTTCCCCATCTGTACCTTGGGGACGAGACTTCAGTAAGAAATGTGTGAGTGCTGTTTTGGTTCAGCTAAATGTTCTCCTGTCTTGCTCAGTTCTTGGTCTGAAGCCCTCCTTTGGAGCACCTGGAGAAGCTGAGGCTGTGCCCCCAAACTCCTGGTATCAGTAGAGGTTAGGAACTAGAACTGAGTGTCCCAGTTCTAGCCTGGCTGGTCTTCAGGGCGGTGCCACGGCCTCCCCTCCTCTTCTGAGGACCCAGAGGTATTTGGATAGCAGAGAAAAAACAAGTTCTAGTCTGATGTTTTCATTTTTTGTCCCGAACAATGCCGTTTCTAGGCTGATTGTTGAGCAAATATTGAGGGAGGCGGGGCTCGGGGCTGCCAGGGCTTCAGGAAAGGACTAGGACTCAGCCACCTACAGGCCTTGCCCAGGACTCTGAGTCCCCCTGGCTTGGCCCTTCCCAACTCTGGCCACCTCTGGGGAAGGGCTTGAAGGGACCAGAGGAAGGAGTCCTGACTCTGAAGAGAAAGGTGTGGTGAACAACCAGTTCTGCCCACTTTCCTCCATCATTCCTCTCTGGCCTCACAACAGGGATTCTGACTGGCTGTTCCAAACTGTGCTAGATTTTGAGCAGTTTTCATGACAACGGAATTCTCATTGTTAACTTAAGACAGTCTCAAGTAAACCAGGAGGACTGTTTACCCAACAGTGCTCCGGAGTTATGAGGGTCAAGCCAGGTGTGGTGGTGGCAAGTGCTGATAACCTCAACGCTTGGGAGGCGGAGGCAAAGGACCAAGCCTGGGCTGTATAGTGAAGGCTACACACATACAGTCTGGCTAACTTATATAATTCAGACTTGGTCACAAATACGTACAAGCAAATGATGAGGGTCAAATGGGAGGGTTACTTGCAGAAGATGAGGATAGAAGCAGCTACTATTAACTCTTTATTCTGTGACTGCTATGTGGACGACACTGCACATAGGGCTTTATGTGTATCATATGCATATGTGGTATGTCCCATAACAAGCCTATGGAGAACTGATAGCTGGGAAGGACTGAGGCTCAGAAACTGACTCACACAGGCCATACAGCTAGAAGGGACTCAAATCTGATTCCAAACCTTTGGATGTTATTAGCATCTGCCCCACCAGGGAAATTGACCTTGGCTAACCACAGATGAGAAACTAAGGTCAAGATGAGCAGAGAGCACCCACTTCTGCTAGTGCTCCTTCAGCACAGCTGTCTTTAGGGGGTCTCTCCTTTGTTACTGGGAAGCCTGCCTGCCTCTTGGCCTAGCCCCCAAAAATGCAAACCAGCTGGCCTAGGAGAACAAGAAGCTTCCTTCTATGATGGCCTCCCAATTGGCCCAGCTATGGGGTCTTGCTCTCTTTTGAGAGCCTGTGGCAAAGTCACACAGATGGAAGCTTCCTCATTCAGAGAGTCTTACCTTCAGGGCCCTGGCATGCTCGCAGGTCCCAGAACCCTAGCCCCCACACCTCAACTTCTGAGGGACTTCGAAGGTAGGGATCAGGGTTAGCCCAGACCCTCTTTTCACCGAGGCTGGGTTGGGATCATGCAGCCAGCCCCTTCCTCTCCATTCCCATGCTTGGCTGATCCTGGGACTGCACGGCGGAAGGACACTGGCACTCTGGAGGTCTGCCTGAGGTTTCCTCCAGTGGCTGATGGCAGCGGGTACCGCTCACTAATTAATTAGTGCTTAAGTACTTAGCATCCTTCTGCATCGTGTCAAACGAGGATTTGAGTCTTAATTCCCTGTATAGGTAATGGTGGGAATGTGTTGGAAGAGCAGTCAGGACTGAGAATAAGCTGGTCCCTGTGCTTGGCTGCAGGCTGAGGACACAAGCTGCTGCTGGGGCAGAGGGAGAGCCTAGAGGCAGAGTTCTGAGACCCTAAGATCCCTAGACCCCCAATCCTAATGTACCAGAAGCCCTGCCATGGCATGGGGCTGGAATGCTACATCCAGATGCCTGGGTTGAACTGCCAGCCTATTTCCTTCTATGGCTGTGCTCCTGAGTTCCGGCTCTGAATGAGTCACTTTACCTTGGACCTGATTTGCATATATGCAGGTGAGGATGACAGTACCTGCCCACAGGACAGTTGCAAAGGCCAAACAAGCCACCATGGAGAAATCCTGTAGATTGTGCTGGCATGTGGTAGGGGCCAGCTCATAGGAGTTGTCATCTTTCATGTACTCACTGTAGGGTGTGTTTTTATTTATTTGACAAACACATCTCAAGTGTGTATTGTGTACCTGCTGGGTGTGGGCTTGGGAGCCAGGCACTGTGCTGGGTCAGTCTCTGGATCTCTGGAAGTCCCAGGCTAAACATCAGGGAGATATGGATGTTGACAGACTCCATCACAAAGGGTTAGAGCAGTGGTTCTCAATCTGTGGGTCGCGACCCCTTCAGAGTCTCACATCAGATACTCTGCAAATCAAATATTTATATTACAATTCACAACAGTAGCAAAATCACAGTTATGAAGTGGTAACAAAGTAATTTTATGATTGGGGGTCACCACAACTGGAGGAAGTGTATTAGAGTGGCAGAATTGGGAAGGTCGAGAACCCCTGGGTTAGAGTGAGGCTTAACAAAAAGCTGGCCTCGTTCTCACTGGGGTCTCTACACCTGATCAACCGGGAAGAAGGAGGAAGGACAGTGGCCCCAGCAGGCCTGGGCCTGGGGCACTGCAGGCCAGGCAGAAGAGTTCCACCTCCAGTCCAGAGTTACTCACAGGGTCTCTCTGGGGAAGTGACTGTGTGCCTTGGCTGCTGGTACCCTGTCAGCCTCAGGGCAGGGCCGCTGAGACCTCTTAGGAGGACTCCCTACTCAGTATGAGTATTCAAGGACCCTGGTGGGGTTTGAAATGAGTCCTAAGCAAGGGTCAAGAGGTTGGGGAGAGCCATGAGGCAGGTAAGGCCAAGTCTGACCCTTTCTCCAAATGCTTTTGGTAGGTTCCACTGCCTCTGTCAAGGATGTGGCTTTTCTCAAATCTGTGGTGTGATACCCTGTGATGCTGGACCACTGAAACATACAGAGTCTGTGGTATGGTGCCCTGTGGTGCTGGACCACTGAAACATACAGAGTCTGTGGAATGGTGCCCTGTGGTGCTGGACCACTGAAACATACAGAGTCTGTGGTATGGTGCCCTGTGGTGCTGGACCACTGAAAGGTGCGTTAAGCCCATTGGGCACTAGCTGACCACTCAAAGCCCCCAGCTACACCCAGGTAAGCCAGGGTTTCAAACCAAGTTCTCATCTAGAGTAGTGGGGGTAGCAAGTTAGGGTGGGGGAATTAAGCCAGTGGTGGAAGGTGGAGGAAAGTTCTTGAAGAACAACCTGGGGTTTCTAGACTGACCACCTGGCTCTTCTCTGTGACCTGAAGAAAGTTATCTAACTTCTTTTTTTTAATTGATTAATTTTTTGTTGGTGTTTTGCCTGCATGTATGTCTGTGTGAAGGTGTTGGAGTCTGGAATTACAGACAGTTGTGAGCTGCCATGTGGGTGCCGGGAATTGAACTTGGGTCCTCTGGAAGATCAGCCAGTGCTTTCAACCGCTTAGCCTTCTTTCCAGCCTGCTCCTTAACTTCTTTGAGCTTTGATTTTCTCAGGTGAAAAGTGAACCAAAGCCATGGGAGGCGGCATCTTCAGGTGAGTGCTCCGTGAATTGGTAACATGTAGAACTTCAGTAACTGTTTTTTTAGGGATTTCAACTGGCCAGTGGGCCTTCAGAAACCTTCACCTGTTGTATTACAAACTCTTGTTAGTCTTTGAATTCAACCCATTACCCATTATGGGTCTTATACTGAGTTTTACACATAGCGTAGCTGTATATCACTAGTACAAGGCCTACTCTCTACTCATTGTGCGGGGTTCTGGCCACGGACCCCCTCAACCCCTCCCACAGTGAAGGATAGTGCACAGTTTGGTTAAGGCGCTTGCCAAAGTTCTCTTGGGAAAGCCGAGATCCAAACCTTATCCACCCAGCTCTCCTTGTTACTTGGTGAGTAGTCACTGAGTGACCAGATGAACGCACAGTGTGGATTTACCGCACGGTGTGGGGATACCGCACGGTGTGGAGAAAGACGACAGTATCGTGCTGCTTGGTGAGGCTGCCAGGGCATCAGCAGGAGGAAATGCCCTCTGGTCTGGGGCAATCTGAAGCTAGTCTGTATAACCGCAAAGAGTTCCAGAAATTTAAGGGGCATGGTGTAGGGAGGGGGTGAGAGAGAGGCGGGTTCCTGGAAGAGCGCACTCCCAGGAAGTATGCAGTTCCATGCGTAATCCGAGCATCTCCTGGTAGAAGTGCTGCTCACATGGTGGGTGCGCCAGGCACATGGATGGCAGCTGAGGATTCGCCTTGCCTGTGCCTTACCCGCCCCGCTCTTGTGGAGCTGCTAGAGATGATAAGGGAGCTGAGCTTGAGGCATGAGGACACCAAGAAGGTAACAAGGATGTCTTGAGCAGCAGGTGGGGATCTGTCCCTCTTAACTCCCCTCTAAGAAGAGGTGGAAAGTTCTAAGGCCTCATCCCACCCCATCACCTGGCTGGCACACTCAGACCCAGAACCTGAGAGAAATGAGATGTAGACGAGATGAGAGCTGGAGGGTGATGGGCATGTGACTCAGTGGTTGTTCTGGCTAATTTTGTGTCAACTTGATTCAAGCTAGAGTCATTTGAGAGGAGGGGCTCTTGATTGAGAAAAATGCCTCCATAAGATTGGCCTATTGACAAGCCCGTAGAGCATTTTCTTAGTTAGTGATTGATGGGGGAGGGCCCAGCCCACTGTGGTGGGGCCGTCCCTCGGATGGTGGTCTTGGGTACTATTAGAAAGCAGGCTGAACACATCATGGAGGAGAAAGCCAGTAAGCCACCCCTCCATGGCCTCTGCATTAGTTCCCGTCTCCAGGTTCCTGCCTTGAGCTCTTGCCATGACTTTGCTCAGTGATGGAGTGTGACCTGAGAGCTGTAAGCTGAAATAAACCCCTTCCTCCCCAAGTTGTTTTGGTAATGATGTTTTATCACAGCCATAGAAACCCTAGCTGAGACAGTGGTAGGACAGTTTCCTAAAACACAAAAGACTCTGGGTTCGAACCCCAGCACTCTCCCCTTCCATACCTGCCTCAAAGAAACAAAACGAAAAAGGAGATTGGGAGAGTGAAACTCTTAAGCAACCATTTATCCACTCCTTGATAGCTTGGATCCTCTGAGCACTCACACTGGGCCAGAGGGTGTCAATCTACATGGAGTCATAGACAGGCCTCCCTGTCCAAGGCCGAGCTACTCATAAACAACAGAGCTGGGACCCAGACCCCAGCATCTTGAGGGTGAAGACCAAACTGTCAGCTCCTCTCTGCTGTCCCGCAGGTCCTTATCAGTGCAGAGCAGTGGTATGGGGCAGGTGGGAGGAGAGCAAGGGACGGTTTCAGGCTGCTGGCTGCCTCAGCGTGTGTAGCCCCTGCATCTGGGCAGCTGGAAGAACGATGTACTGCTGAGATCGAGGGATGTGTGAAGTCTCCCTGAGCATCTTGGAAAACCTCTCTGCAGGTTCCTGGCAATGTCCTCGTGGGAGCCAGCTCATGTATTTTAAGAAAAAAAAATCATTAAAGAAGTCCAATCCAGCGAGAAGCTGTAAATGTAAAATATTGGTAGTTTGACAGTGTATCCCTAGGAGCCGTGATCAGAGTTCACCACAGAGCCAGAACCCCATGCCAGAAATGAATCATGATGATTTTTCCAGATGGTTCCTGGGATGTCTGCCCTAAAGTTTGCACCTGCCCACCTAACTGGGGACCACAAAGGCTGTGGATGCCATTAGCCAGGGAAGGAGAATGTATAGACACACTGGCAGAGTGATGGACGGAGCCAGGCCTCACTTTTGGAATGGTGCCCAAAGATCTAATTCTGTAAACACCCCCAAGTTTTCCTTGACTTTGGCTGTTACCAATCACATTGATAGCCAGCCCCTCACTTTGAGGCATTCTAGAGAAGGAAAGTCATAGTTTTTGGCTCCTGTTAGTGGGTGCTTGTGGATGATGGGAACAAACGCACAGTTTGAGGCACAGACACAGCATATGCTGGCCCCTAGGCCTGGGAAGTTTCTTATCTGCTGTCCTGTGCCCAGCAGAGCTGTACCACCCAGTCTATACTGTATTCTCTTCTTTCATTCAGCAAGCCATGGAGAAAGGGTTGAAAACGTTGGGCATCCTATCTGTTTTAAAGTGCTGGGGACCCCTTCCTAAGCTCAAGTCACATTCCAGAAGCTGGCAGCCCAGGTCTGGATCCGGCCCAGGCAAGAGGTCTAAGACTGGAAAGAGGATTCCCACGGCCTCATCCTCTCCCCCAGCCCTACACATCCAGAGTGATTTCCAGCAAAGCACCTGACCCCCCCTCCTCTTCCCAGCCAGGAGACAGGGAGGGTGACATTGAGCGCCAGCTCTGGGGCGTCCTAAGGGTTAACTAATTAATGGTCGGAAAGTGCTTTGAAAAAATAAAGCGCTGGATAATGGGAAGGGCAATTATGTTGGGAGAAACTCCTAATTTGGCTGGAATTGATGTTAATGATAAAGTATCTGAAACATGTAGCAAGCAGGCGTGATTGTATTTTATATGACGGAAAAAGACACCCATGCAGGGGACACTGAGAGTGGTTAATTTGGTTAAATAAAGTGAAAGATAAAAGGAACACAGGCACCTTGGGGCTACTCTGGACTTGGTGTAATACTTTGGAACAGGAGCCGGTCCTTGGACCCTTACTATTTATTTGTTTGTGATGGAAAGAAATGGGAACGTGTCTGCTGGGTGGCTCCAAAAGAGACCAGGAAAGCCAACTTCGATGAGGAAGCTTGGCGTTTCCAAGTAGGCAAGGCTGTGTCCTCAGGAAAGAGTCAATGCTTTTGTGAGAATCAATGTGTGTGAGGGAGCACCCTCATTTCAGATCACCAGAGTTGGAGGATCTTAGAAAGCAAGGATGCATGTTTATCTTCTAGAGGGAGAAACCGAGGCTGGGGCATAGAGAGGGAGTGGGACCAGGGGTCAATGCAGGACCCAACATTTACTGAGTACTTTTGTTTGTCAGACCACATATAAGTAGGCTGTTAGGATCCCTTAGCATCCCTGAAGCAAGTCTGTACGTGGGTGCCATCTTCACCCCCATCTCACAGAGGGAGGAACAGAAGCTGGAGAGAAATGCAGCCTGTTCAAGGTCATATGGCCGGAAAGCAGTGGACCAGAAAGTTGGGCTCCGGCTGCCTGATGCTGGAAACGAAACTCCACAAAAGTGATCGTGAGACTAATTAAGTGCTCTTGAGATTCATGGCTCTGCATTCCTTCACTCCATTTTGCCTGCTAAAGCAGAAGAGTAGAACAAGAGTGTAGGGCGTCCTGTTGCCGTCCAGGGGGTGCTATGAGGGGCTATACAAGGTGTTGAGGCCTCCTGGCCAGGGACCAGGGCAATGCCAGGACCCTTGGGAGGGTTTGAACTATAGTTTCAGTCTCAAGAGGATAGCATAAAGTTGCCCCAGGAAAGAGAGCAGCCTTGTTTTCTGGAAGGTCTTGAGGTCCCTGCAGGTCCAGATTAGTATTCAGTATTTATAATATTTCCATAATGGTAAAACAAAAGAAAACAAGCAGAGAGAATGCATTTTTAATCACCAATCATTTCTCTTTGTTTGTTGTGAATGAACAGCGAGGTGAAATAGTATTTCATAATCACCCCATTCGAATTTTCCTCCCCACAAAGCACCGAGAAATCTCTAAATAAAATAAATAAACAAGCCAAGACCTTAAAATAAATTCCAGAGGGCAGAGTGCTACGTGTGGGTTATCACAGCTGTGGGCGGCAGGGGCTGGGGGAGGGAGGACAAAGGACCAGGCTCTTGTCACTTACCTGCCATCAGAGACCCCAGGGATGAAGCCCCACATGGCAGGTGAGACAGCCGAGAAGCCATTTGCAGAACCACAGAACAGGATGCTGCCAGTTCCCCACCCTGCATTTTCTTTTCTTCATTTTTTTTTCCCTCTAGAACTGTCTGGTTCTCATCCTTGGCCCTTGGAGTTTCACAATCTTCCAATCAAACTCCTCATCCAAGAGACTTCTCTGTATAGGGCTGTCTCTCTCAGGGTGGTCTACCTCTCAATGATAGAGGGAGAAACCGTAGCGGAGAGAAAGGGACATAGTCCAGAGCTCCCAGCAAACAAACACAGATGCTGGGAACTCAGACTGCTTGACAGCCTGTCAGATCAGCCTTCGTCCACCTGCACTTAGCTCAGAGTCTTTGAGAAGCTTCCTAGGCTCCTGAATTTCCTTATAATATGTTTGTGTATATCGACATTGCCAGGTCCATGGTCTTAGCAAGGTGCCCAGCAGACGAGGCACTCATCAAATGTTTGTTGGCTAAGTCAGTGAGTCTATGAATAGAGAGATGGACGAGTGTCAGATGCATGAATACTTGGATGAATGGATAAGAAAATGGGTGTGTGGATGAATGAGTGGATGGATAGATCGATTATTGAATAGATGGGTGGGTAGATAAAAGGTTGCATTGATTAATGGATGGCAGCTTGGATGCATGGATGAACTCTTGGAAGGATGGATGGGCAGATGTATGGATGAGATGTAGAGATGGGTAGACAAGAAGCTAATGCTGATATTTGCTCCCTTCACAGATCTGTGGAAAAGGCTACTTTGAGATGGCTACTGGTTAGCTAGCCAGTTCTGGTCGGAGACAGCCTGGTCCACATGGGGGAAGGAGGTCTGGTGCCCTGAATTGAAATCTTCAACAATCAAGCCGTCTTCTAACAGAGCAAGTCCCTCCAAGAAGAACCCTTGGGGCCTCTAGTGACCAAACAGACTCTACTTTAAATAAGTCACATGGCAGGAGAAAACACTGGCTGGGTCAGAGGAATGGGCTCTGCTCACACTTTGCCACCAACTTCCTGCATGACCATAGTCAGCACCCCACCCTCTGGACCTCCATTTCCAACTCTGAACTGTTCTGTGCGTCTTGGCTCTGGGTCGGCCTTCTCTGTGGACAGCAGGATCTCTGTAGCTCTGCTTTGTCATCTAGGTGGCCTTGTGCTCCTGTTTCCTACTTCTTCATGTGGAGGAGCCATGCTGAGGGCTGCTGTGCCTTGTTGGGCCAGCGGCTATGGGGGCGGAACAAAGCAGCAGGAAGCCAGGCGAGGCATTCTCTGCAGCCAGGACCACGCTCCCTCTGAATCCTATTGAAAAAATAATAAAAAGGTAATTACTTTGTCATTACTGAACACTGGTTTGTCTCCCCCCCCCCTTTCCTTAAGCCCTGGCCATAAATAACTAAGCCATTACCTCTCATAGTGGACACATGTGTATACAGGACCTGATTCCTTGTACACTCCACTCACCACCCCCACAGTCCCACCCTATCCTACCCACATACACAATGTCTGCCACACCTCTACTCTCTCTCTCTCTCTCTCTCTCTCTCTCTCTCTCTCTCTCTCTCTCTTTCTCTCTCATGCACTCTCCTGTCTGCGATGCTACTTGCTCGCTTGACATTTTCTAAGCATTCTGCTGGGTGCTGGAAATGATAAAACAGCCACTGAGTGTGACTCCAGGCCTCTTCTCTGTCTGAATTATCTCACAAAATTCTTCCTACAATGGTGGAGGGCAGATTTGTTACCATATTACAGATGGTGACACTGAGGCTGAGAAAGACTCAAAGAAGGAGTGGAGCTGGGATTTTTAAACCCTTGTGACCAAATTCTGAAATCTATGCTCTAATACACACATTATTTTAAAACACACACACACACACACACACACACACACACACACACACACACACAGAGAGAGAGAGAGAGAGAGAGAGAGAGAGAGAGAGAGAGAGAGAGAGAGAGAGAGAGAGTTTAATTCAGGTAGGATTCAGGGAGAAGACCATGATAATATGTACTGAGATAAAATAAGTAAGCAGGGGCTGTGGGAACACAAGTTGAGACATCTAGCTCAGCCCTGGGTAGGACCACATCTTAGAAGGCTCCCCAGGGGAGCCTCCTGTTTTGACCTTGTTAGTTGTTGCTATTTTCCCAGATAGGGTCTCACGTAGCCCAGGCTGGCCTTGAACTTGCTCTGTAACTGAGGATGACATTGAACTTCTGAGCCTCTTGTCTCTACCTACTGAGTGATAGGGTTACAGGCATAGGCTACCATGAGTGGCTTTGGATTTGATATGGTGCAGGGGATGGGAGCTGAGGGCATTGTGTGTGCTGGACAAGCAGCGTACCAGCAGAACTGTGTCTTCTGCCTCTTCACTGGGTGAGTGTGAAGAAGAAAGGAGAAGCAGAGGGAAGGGTGGCAGTTCACAGGCACAGAGGTGAGGGCAGGAGAGCAGAGGAAGGATCCAGATAGCTCTGCCTGGTTGGAGCAGAAGGTGGCAAGGGTGTGGGACAAGGTGAGGCTAGAGAGGCGGGCAGAGCCGCTGCATACATCCCAGCCAGCCTGGCAGAGCTGGGAGGTCCTCCCCACCCACACTCAACTACCTGGTACTCCTACCCATGTGACACGAGGCACTTCATCAGCAAAACAGCTCTTTCCTGCCTCCCTGGCCGGCCCCGCCCTCTGGGACTTGGTGCCATAGGCAGCTGCCACCTCCACAGGTCCGGTTGGGAAGAAGCATGGTTACTTCTGAAGCGCCAGAGCAAGTTTCCTTTGCCCGTGGCTTAGCCATGCCAACCTCAGGCACAATCTACCTCTCAGGACTGAAGAAGCAGGACCTGTGCTTGCAGCAGTTGGGGCTGATTTCAGATGGGCAGAGAAATGGAAAGAAGCAGAAAGGGTGAGGGCTGATGATGGGTACATGTGTGTGTAGCTCGAGTCAGCCATGGGCAGTGCGGCTTTTACTAGGAAGACAAGGAGAGAGAGGGAGGCAGATCCCTCTGACTTTTCAATCTTGAAGTTTATCTTGTTCAACAGGCCCTGGTGCCAGGCCTACACCGCCTTGGCAGGCGTGGGAGTGGCTAAGGTGTTGGCCCATGGGTCTTTGGGTAAGAGGTGATGTCAGCAGGCAGCCCTGCCCCTTACCTGGCTGTCCCTTTGTGTATTCGGGTATCTGCTGCCAACTCAAGTACAGCCTGCCAGGATACACGGCACAGTCATGCCTCCAAACCTTCTCTAAAGGGACACAGGGGCCTGGCCTGGTAGTGCAGACCTGTCTGTAATCTCAGCTATTCAGGGAGCTGGGGCAGGGGGATCAAAACAATTCAAGGCCTGCCTGACCTAGAGAGGATGTCCAAGGAGAGCTTGGGTAGTTTAGTGAGACCCTATACCAAGATGAAAATAATAAACCTGAAAAGTACAATTAAAGAAAAGGTCTGGGTGTGGAGCTTACCATGTACAAGGCCCTAAGTTTAATCCCCAGTGAGGAAAACAAGGGGTGACACAGAAAAACACTTGCCCCCTTCAGCTTTTGCCCCTCTGCCTAAGAGACACTCTGTATACACATCCTGAGTCCCCTGGGCAAGCTGCAGAGGCACTTCAGGCGTCCCTGGCAGGTTTCCCTTGTATTTTAAAATCCACTTCACACCCTAATACTTGCCTCTTACTGTGTGAGTATGTGTTCACGGTTTGTATTTTATTTATGTTTATTACGCCCCCCCCCCCCCCCGCCATTGTTTGAACTCTTACCCCAACCCCCTCATCCCTGAAAAGTAATACTTTTTTCTTCTTCTGGTAGAGGGCATGGATGATGCTAAAGCTGCAAAGAAACGTGGTAGAGAGTAGAGACAAGGGGACCAGGGAATATTTCCTCCTAAGAAAATATTAGTCACCTGGGACTCTTCTTGTGATCAGGCAGGGGTAAACACAAATACAAAAAATGCCAGTTAATGAGAACAAAGCCAGAAGGAGAAGGTCCTAGCAGGGACAAAAACAACCAGCTCCTCACTTGGAGCTGAGACTCATGCAGGAAAACCGAAGGCAGGTACCCAGTGGCTCTGGGGCTCAGGAAAACAGGTAGTATTTATGGCATAAAAACCCCTAAGGATTTTCTGCCGAGAGGTTTCTAAAAGGTGCGGGTGGATCTGTGGGAGGATGAGGGAGCTCAACTCAGTTGAGGCTGAAAGATTGCCCAGGCCCATGCATCCTTTTACCCACACAGGCTCAGCACACAGGCCCAGAGCCTAGCTGTTGGCTGCGACTCTGAAGATGAGAACAAGGACCTCACTTTCGTTTCCAGCTCGGAAGTCCTTCCCCTGTCTCTGCCGAGGTTGTGGATCTTAGCAAGGCCACTTGAACCTTGAAACAGCCCCTGCATGTGGCCAGCTTGGTTCTAATAAGGATTCATGATTGGAATCACAGGCTCCTTCACCCATTAAATTAGCAGGGGTTAAAAAGAGAGAGAGAACATTGAAGGTTGGAGAGAGCGAGGTGGCGATGGGCTGGTAGAGCTGCCTGAGGGAGGGCAGACAGACAACACCCTCTCGGAGGGGGCAGTCTGGTGATGGGTCTCAAAAGCTTTGAAATGTGTGCATGCTCTTTAACTCAGCAAATCCACTTTAAAGAATTCATGTGATTATTTATGGACGAGGATAGTCATTAGGGTTATTTACAGTAGTGAAAAGAATTGGGAACAAGTTCTGGGTTCAGAATTTTCAGTAGTGAAGGAGTACTTGAGTAAACTACCATCTAACTGTGCTCCACAGCCACTGAAAGTCACATTGTAGAAGAATATCTAAGCATGTGGAAAAAAATGCATGTCACATACCTGTGGCAAGCTAAGAAAAAAAAATGGTCTAATTTGTTCCTTGTGATTTTGTGGGAAAAGACCAAGAAAAGAAACCTATTTTTTAAAAAACGAGACTAGGAATATTCAAGGTGATTAGTCATGGACAGTGGTATTAAAATGACTTCCGAAGAGGCTAGAGATGTGGGTCACTAGTTAGTGCTCAGTCTCTTACACCACGTAAATAGGGCATGGCACACACCTGTAATCCCCGAATTTGGGAAGTGAAGGCAGGAGAGATCAGAAGTTCAAGGTCATTTTCATCTACATAAGGAATTCTAAGCCAGCCTAGTATACAAGAAAAGAAAATTACATTTTCTCCCTGTTTATTTGTGTTTTCTGAATTTTCTATAACAAATATGTGCTGTGTACATAGTAAGAGGCAAGTAATTGTGTACTTTGCGAAGGGGATGAGGGTGTACTGGGGTAGAAGGACTCGCAGAGTTTAACAATCTCGATGAGTTCTGAGACCAGAGTTTAGGGAAAGCCCCCTCCCGGCTTCCCTACCCAGGACACTCCCAAGAGAGACATTCGTAAAGAAAATGAACTCAGCTCTTTTTATTTTTAATTACGACTTGCCCAGTAATCACCATAATCGCTTGTCTCTGGCACTTGTTTATTTAGTCACTAGGCATCTATTGAGCACCTACTGGAGCAGCAGCTCCATGAGAGACACAATGAACCCTCAAAACTAACCTGTACCTGAGGGGAACCTCAAGACAAAGAACATAGCCCAGGCAAGACAGGGAACTAGTACACGGTCTGCCATTTTCTTATTGAGTACTTGCTGTGTTCAAAATACTTTTGAATGACTTGGGGGGAGGGTTGTTTGTTTGTTATTTAGATTGCAACCAGATGTAATGGAGTGAGATCTGCTGGTGTACACCCTGATCCTAGAACCTTGAGAGGCCGAGTCAAAAAGATCTTTAGAGTTAAGGCCAGCAGGGCACAGAAATACCAGGTCAATCAGGGTGATGTAGCAAGACACAAACAGATGAAACACACATGGAAAGAGAACTACATGCTCTGGCCTCTTCTCCCAGTGTGGCTCATCCTCAGTCTCACTGGCTTCGGAGTAGGAGCACTGACAGAGGGTAGGCAAGATTGTTGCACCCTTGTCAAGTCAAGGAGGGACGTTTGCTAACTTGTTGCCCATATGGCTGGTCCTAGGGGACTCAGACTGTCTACCTCAGTCTTGGGCAAGTTGTTCTTTATATTTTGGTGTCCTCATCTGCATAATGGGAATTGTATTCATCACTGTAACTCCTTCTTACTGTTGTTGTATGGGGCTGCTGAGACAATTCAAGTGTTCCTTGACACATAGTAACCACTTGATGATAAACATTGGCTACTGATGTAGGGTCGGGTTTTGCTTTCAATCCTTATAGAGGATTAGATACCAAAAAAACAGTGAGGGAAGCTAAGCTGCCATACCTTCCAAGGCTTTGCTAATCATACCAACAGAGGCTGGCTTAAATTTGTTTGTTTCATAATCAATTATTCAGACCCAGTGTTTGGCTCCCGAGCTCCAGAGATAAAGACACAGTCTTCGTTCAGTGGGGGTAGTGTGTTCAGTGGGGGACGTCTCCCTAGAGACTTAGAAATGGGATAGGCTTTTGATTACAAACATTCCACCCAGAGGCAGGGACTGTCCAGTTTCCTGTGCTATGACACAGGCCTCCAGAACCACCTCCTCCCAGACCACTATGGACTCCAGCAAAAACCCAGGGCAGGTCACTTCATCTACCTGCGTCTCCGAGGTTGTACTAGATCAACCCTCTGCTCTCTCAAGCATTTTTCTTGTTTTTTTTCTAATCATTCTTCCCCAGTGCAGATAGTTCCAGGTACCTTGATTCCAGTGACCGACTCATCAGTGAGAGCCTATTATATTCCAAGCACTGTCATGGGTACCAAAGACACTAAGAGTCACCAAGTCCCTGTTGGTGGGGCGCTTCCATTCTAGCAAGGGCAGCCAGAAAGGAAACAGGAATCAATGTATAAGCAAACTCATTGTATATCCACAAACAGGATAAAGTAACAGAGAGGCCAAGAGCTACCGTAGGAGGAAGTAGAGGAGCAGGTGAACTTGGTCAGTGGGAGTTCATGGAGATCCTGCACCCCACAAAATGGGCTGTCCAGGCAGGGGGAGCCAGGGCCCTGAGGTGGAGACAACCTGGTGTTTCCTAGGATGAAGGAAGTCAGTGTGCCCAAGAGAAAAGGCACAGGAGACAAAGCTAGAGCAAGCAGGGGTCAGATCTTGAAAGGCTTTGCTGTAGGGAAAAGAGTCAGGATTTCATTATGAGGAATGCTCCAGGAAATGTTTTATTTGGGGGGGGGCAAGAAAATGAGTAAAAAGAGCACCTGAGCTCAGCCCTCCTTGGGAATCAAGGTGAGTGACAGGTTCAGTGAATGCATACTAAGTGAATGAATGAGGAAAGGACCACTCCTGGAAAAAAAAAAACAAAAACAGACAGATGACAAGAAGGGATGGAGAGATGACAGGAAAGGATGAGGAAGAGAGGAGTACTGGATGTCCCCAGGAGCAATGACAATTACTGGCACTAACCGATCAATATCTTGGCCCAAGCCTTTTTCCTGCATTAACTTCAGTCTCTTAACACTCCCAGGCAGGACCTACTATTATTATCCCCATTTCACTGTTGAGCCAACTGAGGCACCAAGAGGTCAAATGTCTCATTCAAGGTCTCGCAGTTGGTGACTGGCTGTCATCTGTCTGGTAATGGCTTCTTTGCACTTCCATGTTGCTGCAGGAGTGAAGGAACAGGGCCTCGTCAAAAGTTAGAAGGCTTATTTGTCACCTCTCACGACAGTGGCTCAGTTTCTCTCTCTGTGGCCTGGCAGGATTGATCTCTGGGAGCATGCGTTCTCCTGAGTTCACCAGGTACAGAGATACTGAGTGAGCAAAACCCCTGGGGACTGAGGAGGCCCTTGGATGGGACAGCAAAGGAGAGGGTTAGGCCCAGGGTCTGGTTGTGATTCCAAATGATTCCTGTTAATTCTTGGGATAAGGAGGAGAGAGTTGTCCAAATCCCCAAATCTGACTTTTGTGGGCTGACAAATCTGGACACATTTTGAGCAGTGGGAGCTGGCATTTTTTGAGCCAGTTCATTTCCCAGCAAGTGTGACACCAGCTGTCACTTAGCATAGCATCTAAAGAGGGTGAGACACCTCATGGCCCTGATCTAAAGGTTTTATTTGGGGACTCCAACACCTCAGGGCCAGAGAACCATAGAGTTCTCAGACTCCGGCTATTTGCCTCTGGACCAATGAACTTTCAGCTTGTGGCAGGGCATGGAACACATCACAGCAGATGTCTGTCCCAGTGATTGCCATGCAAGATGTGGGGTCATGAGACTGAGCAAAAGCTTTACAGAGCAGCCTTCAATCCCCAGCCAGTAACCACGTTTCACCAGTTTGTGGTATCTTCCTTTAGCACAACACACCGTGTAGAGCACATCTCAAAGCCTAGGTCATACTTTGCATTTTTATTCATTTATTCAATTAATCATTTACCTACTTAGTACTATTGTGGCCAGTTTTCCACTTGTCTTGCCTTCTGGGGTCCTCTTTTCTTTCGTGTCTCATTCTTAATTTTATCTGGAATTTCTACAGTTGGAAAAAGGTACCATTACTGGTTCCATCCATGCTGGGGTGTGGTGCCTGGCCGAGACCCTATGACCCATGTCGGTGTTCACAGCTAACTCAAGGCCCTGCCAGTGTGCTAGAATGCAAGGTGTCCTTCAAGGGAGATGAAAGAAGCTGTCACCTTCCTCTGGGCCAAGGGATTGGCTCTCCCAACACACTCTGCTTTGGTCGTGGACCTTTCACTCCGTAATATTACTGTTTTAATGTAGACGATTTGCCCTCCTCCCACGCACACAGTAAGGTCATTCTGTGCGGCCTATCTTGCTCACTTAAGGATTTATTTTTTTCACAAGGGACCCCTTGCAGAGAGTAAGTGCAAAGAAAATATCAAACTGGAAAGATTCCATTCGACACTTCTAACAGTCTGACTTGCAAAAAAAGAGCCAGTTTTCATTGAAAAAGTAGGAATCAAACTCGGGGTGTCAAAGGGTTCAGAATTGCTGGAAAGTAACGCACCCTGTCCCTTTCTTCTGTCCCAGTCTCAACTCCATTCATAGGGTGTAGAAATCTTCCGGAACCGCAAAAGGGAGCAGCGCTCTCTGATGCTGCTCTGCAGGCCGATCTCTCTTGCCCGCCTCGCGCGTACACGGAGCCCAGCCTGGGCGGTGGGTGGGAAGAATGCAAGAGGGGAAGGTCTGGGGGTGTGAGGGTGGAGCGGAGCCCGGCCCCGCGATCCGGCCCGGGTTTTGCATGCCACCCACTCGCCCATTCGGCCGCGGAGAATTCCATAATCACAGCGGGCGAGAGCGGAGACTGGGAGCGAAAAATCCGGGATCCGGCAACTTTGGTCGCGCATGCGCGCCCGCGGCGCTCCATCCCAAACACACACACACATTTTTCCCCCGGACTTGGAAAGTCACCCAAAGCCGCCCCAAGTGCAGGTAAGAGACTCGGCGCTCCTTCAACCGCGGCCCCCCGCAAGCCCTCCACCTCTGCGGGCCTATCGGGGCGCTTTCCGGCTTCACCCCTGTCCCGGTGCAGCCCACTACCCCACGGGTTGCGGCTTGCAGCAGGGAGCGGGCGAGCGAGAGAACCACCGAGCCAGCCAGCTTGCGAGCAGCGGCTGCCACCCAACTCCGGCCGTACGGGAGGTAGGGGGCACAGAGGGCTGGCACCCCGGCGCGGGGCGGCGCGTTGCCCGCAGTGCAATGCCCGGAGAGTCGCTCCGGGGGAGGGAGGGCTGGAGCTCCTGGGGGGTCACTTACTCCAGCTGAGGGGTCGGCGGGGTAGGGGAGAAGAGGGGGAGGTGCCAAGTACGAGTACAGGACTTTGCAACTAGGGTGGGGGCGCCTTCCTCGCTGTGGGCTCGGGGGCGCAGGTGCTTGTCAATACTGGGTGATTATTCCTTCTCCCACGCCCCCCCTCCACCTGCAAGGGGGGTCGTGAGCTGTCTTGAGACGAGAAGGAGGCAGGAGTGAGGGGTTCCTGGGGTGACTTTGCAAGACTTTGCCCAGGGGAAGGGGTGGGTGGGAATCTCCTCCAGCCGGCTCTTGTGCCTCGACACCGGGGTGTGTGTGCTGCCGGCAGAGGTAGGCAGTGTTCGCGTAAGCGCAGGGTGCCAAGGGGAGCCCCGGGTGGGAAAACGAAGACAAGAGGGTTATTGGATCGGGGGAGCGGCGCCCCTTTATTATCTGTGCCTGGGAAGTTTATCTCAAGTGCGCGGCTCCAAGCGCGGCAAGTGGCGCTCCTCTCTCTCTCCCCCATCCCCAAGTCTCCCCCGGCTCAGGCTCGCAAGGCTAGGTACTGAGAGTTGGAGCACCGGCTCAGACCGCTCTGCGGTCTGCTAGAGCTCGCCTGGGTCTGGGGAAAAGTTCCGGGGAGTTGTGGCGGCTACTGTGTGTGCCGAGAGAGAAGTTGCGCCCAGGGACTTGGGACGCTGAGCAGGCAGGCCCGGTTGCGGGTGGAGCGGTGAGCTCCGGCGCCGGCGGTGGGGGGGGGGGGGGGGGGCTTCTCTAGGGGTAAGAGAGGATCAGACGGGTCTATGACCCTAGGTGGGCTGAGGAATACCTGGGGGCTCGGCGTTTGGAGAGGAGGATCCCTGAATCCAAGGGCACAGGGCTAAAATCCGCTCCTGGTAGAGGACAGAGAGGGGAGTAGCTTGTAGGGGAATAGGGGACAGTTAAGGGGAGATGGCTTGGCCACCGGGACACTTGGGTCGAGCTTCGCTGTAAAGGAGCTTCCAGTGGTGACTGACGAGTGTCAGGGAGCCGGGCTTCGAGGGGTGCGTGGGAATCGGGGGACCTGGCCAGACAGAACCACACTCCTGGAGCTCCCGGGACAGGGGGCTGAGTCGTGCGCCCTGGGTGAGCCGGCCGGGCGGAGCGGCGGCCGGTTTATTTTTACTCGGTGGCATTTGTAGAATGTGCAGCTGATGACCATCGGCCGCCAGGAAGTTTTGCTTTCTGTTCTTTCTCTCTCTTTCCGAAGCCAGAGCGTCCGGGAGCGGGAGAGACGGGGAGCCCGGCCTGGGAGGGGAGGGGGGCCTCCTGGGGTAGAGAGATGAGGGTAGGGGCGCATTGGAGCTGCGGGCGGGGGTGCCCCGGCGCGGGCAGGCTCAGGGCCGCCGAGGAGCGGTTGAGCGAATGTCTGTCCCCAGCATTTGGACGCTCCTCTGCGAGGGGAACAGGTGTATGTGCTGTCAATCACAGCGGGAGGGACACTTTGGGGGCGTAGATTAAGATCATAATAATAGATTTTTCTCTAGGGGGTGGGCACAGATTCTTCTTCCAAGTCTTCCCCGACCGGGGTCCGGAGTTGGGGGAGGAGAGGAGTGCGGCCAGGGACCGCTTCTCCCTGCTTACAAGTTTCTCCGGATTCAGCCTCTGCTGGCGAAGCGGGCCTGGGTGCGGCGAGGACCTCCATCCAGGCACACTGGGACGGGTGAAGGTGCGGGTGCCTAGATGGAAGATGTGACCAGCAGGAAAGCAGGGATAATAATACTCCTCCTCCGAGCCTGGAGCTCCCCTAAACCTGGCTGAATCTTGGGGAGACTGGGGGTGTACGTCGCTTCTCCAGACGAGTCTGGGGGGCGCGGTCCTCAGTGTGTGTGTAGCTGTCCAGCCAACACTTAGTATGCTCACAGGGGTGGGATGGGGTAAGAGACTGGAGTAGTCTCTGGACAAAGTTGGTAAATTTAGGCCGTCTCCAAGCTGGTACAGGCGCGCGGTGAGAACGCACAAGGGACCTGGAAAACAGACCGTCTGGTAACGTTGGTGACACCCCCACCCCGTGCCCAGCCCTTGGCGCACGCGCAAGTACACACACACACACACACACACACACACACACACACACACACACACACACTCGCTGTCCTAAAGGGAGCTGTCCCGGCTGAGCAGGAGCAGCTGCGCCAGGCGTGGGGCGGGGGGTAGTTGGTCCCCCGGGGCTGCGCCCTGACTGCGCTCCACGTGCCCGGAGGGGGCGCTGAGCCGATCTGAGCCCGAGCGCAAAGCGCTTGGCTTGTGCCCTGCTGGCGGCCAGGCGGAGCGTTCCGGACGGTCCTCGCGCCCCGCACTGTCTCAGGCAATTGAAACCACTTTCCCACTTCCCAAACTTTGGCTTTTTATGCTTTGCCTCTCACTGGTGCGTTCAGACTCTTGCCTAGACAGAGAAGGGGAACTTCTTCCGTCTCTGCAGCGTCCAGCGTCTGTCTCCCCGGAACCTGGCGCATTCGAAAGACACCCCCTCACCCCATCCTGTTAGCCACCTCAGAGGCGGTTATCGAGGGTTTATGGGGAATATTGTTGAACTTCAGTAATCAGGTTTCCAGCGATCTTATGCCTCCTGTTTAATTTATTAGACTAGTTATTTATTCTGTTGATGATAATCTGTTGCTGGTTTCTATGGAGATGTTAAACTGATCTCTTTCAGAAATCAAACTCCATATGCACTAAAACGTTTAAAGAGCCAGTACCTCCCTCTCCCCCCTTGCCCTTTTGTGTTGTGTTGTTTTTTAGACTTTGCACCTTCGTGTCTTGCTCTGGGTATCAGAGCATTTTATTTCCTTCTGACGAAGGAAAGGAGCCCGGGAGACTCCCGCTTCGTGGCAAGTACAGCTTATTATGGCTAACAGAAAGAGAAGGCTTTGATCCCCAAGTTGCGTCAACATTTAAAGCAGACCATCTCACCCCCACACCCCCACACCCCCACACCCCCACCCCACCCCCACACCCCTGGCATCATAGAAGAGCAAAATTCTTTCAAGATCAAAGGGGCCAATCTAAAAGAAAAAAAAAAAAACCTATTGTTTTAAAAAATAGGAAAGTCATTTAAATAGACACCTCCCCCTTTATATCTGCTCCTTTGTGTTTGAATGATTTTTTGAATAAGAAAAACAAAACAACTCATTTTTCATTCTTATTAATAGTTTATCTTGCCCCTCCTCTTAATTTAAAAAGAAAGTTCAAAGTTAGATTTCTGGGGCTGAGGGGGTTGAGGTATATTTACTTTCTTTGAGATCCTGACCATCTGTTTTTGGGAATTTCGCCTCCGGGAAGAAGGGAAAGGGTTTTCACTCAAAGTTAATAGAGTGCCTTAATTTTTTTTTTTTTTTCTTTTTGGGAAGCAGTCACACAAAATTTTTAAGTCCTAAGTTTTTTCTTGTTTTTTAAGAGACTATCAGTGACCTCTGATTGGTGTCTAAAAGTATCTCAACTTTCCCCTTTCTCCTCAGTTCAGATTTCTTTTCTATTTTTTAAAAAATTTTTCCTGTAGATTTTTGACTTTGGTGGTCATGGTGGGGGGGGGTCAATGAAATAAGAAAGTGAAGCAGGAAAAAAATCATCTTGATTGGTGACATTCTGAAAAATTACAAACCTACCCTGGCTCCGATATTTATCACGCTGACAGATATGATACAAAGCGATTGCATTTCGTAATGACCCTTGGGGACTAAGTTGTAGGTAAAACCATTTAATGCATTTTTAATATTAAAGTAAGACCTAGGTTCCATTTTCTTGGTGGTAAGAGGAATGGACATCCCTCTCCAGAGCTGGTGCTCTTTGAGTAGGCTGTTTAGCTTTTTCAACTAGAGCCCCCCCCCCTTACATTTCCATTTACTTTGTGTGTGTTGGGGGTTGGTGTATGAGCCACATACAGGGCATTTGGCTTTCATAAATAAATTTATATCTGGCCAGAAGGCCCAATACTAAATAAGAGCTCACTTAAAAAAAAACACATACACAACAACAACAACCCACCAAGACCACCTCTGCTAGAGGAAATAGAACAAGCAACATGCCCCCCCTTCCATGGTCTTATTTTGGAGAGGGGCACAATGCTGTTGCTTTTCAGTTCACAGGAGGGAGGGGGAGCTGATCCTGTTATTTCCCTCTTTGCTATATTTTACATTTTTGTTTGATTTGGATTGCAAACAGAACAGAGGCTTAGCAGTAAAAAGAGCGCTGTGGCTTTAAACTCAGGAGTTTGCATATTCTCCTTGTATCTTTCCCCTTTGCTAATTATTGTGTTGTTTTCAGAGCAAATATGTCATATCCATGGCGACCGGGCAGGTTTATTGTCTTTCTGAAGCAATAGCTCACATAAGTAATTAATGACTTTCTTTTTTTTCCTCTGGCTTAGGTTAAACAGATCATTCAAGGAAAGTCATCTCTCTCTCTCTCTCTCTCTCTCTCTTGTTTTTTCTTTTCTTTTTTTTTTTTAAGCTCAGTAACATAAGAACATGAGTTAGAACAAGAAAATACTTTAGTTAAGAAGTCAACCGCTTATTTTGCCCAGATTCTTTTAAAGGCTGAAATGTCAGCTTAGCTTTCAGACCTAGGCACTGCCATCTCCCACCCCTGAGCAGTGCAGTCCATGCGTGGGCTGGTAGCCTCCTGCGAGGTTGTACACAGGGAGGCCTGGAAGAGGTGGCACGGGGGTGGGGGGACTGAAGGAATTTGCTTTTGAGGCCGGGGAGCAGCAGTCCAAAATGAGTATTTCTCCTGTATTTAGCAGAATTTAATTAAATTGTTTACAGGAAAGAATTAATGAGTTGGTAGTAACGTGCTCCCACCTCCCTCCTTATTTTGGTCTGGTTAATTGGAAGGACAAAGTTCCTCCTGTTCACTTTCAGCATCCTCTGGCCATTGTTATAAGTGCTTTTTCCCGGAAAAGTAGCTTTTGGAATCTCCTCAGGTTAATAGTTGAACAAGATAGAGTTTAGGTTTTTCTTTTCCATTTTCCTGTCAGACTTCCAACTCAAAGCTGATTCCTTCTCCTTGGGAATCTACAGCTCTGGCCGATCAGAACTTAGATATTGTAACTTTTTTTGTGTGTATGTGGAAGAGAGGGCCCATTTAGCATGTACAATTGCATGGATGACTGAGGTCCCTCCAGCACAGGGTGACAGCATTAGGAAGGTAGAGGCCACCTCTCCCCTTCCTTCATCAGTCACCTTGCATATTCTGCCTGTTTTAAATGGACCTTGCTAGTGAGAATCCTTATGATGTCAGCTTTTAACTTTAGAAACACGTTAGGTTTTCTATATGCCAGCTGCTCTTTCGCCTTGCCCAATAACATTACTCACACTTACACTGTTTTCCTTACCTCTTTTAAATGTTTCATAGAGAGCCAAGGGTTTATGTGTGTCCTTCAAAAGGGGGGACAGAGAGAGGCGCTTGTGTTGTCCTCAGACACACTGAGAAGAATATTTGCCTCCTTCTGAACTAGTGCAGAAAGGTTGGGAGTCGATGGGAAGAGTCTTTGGGCTTTTGGCACTGACAATAAAAATATAAAGAAGAGAGATTTATTTGGCATCTGGTTTCTGAAGAGGAGAAGAGAAGGCCAGGCAAGCCTGACGCTGAGACTCCAGTAGAGCTATAATTGAGCCCGTAACCTCTTGATGTCTATATCAGAGAAACAGGCATGAGCAGAGGGAACGGGTTGAGGCAAACAAGCCTGCTGGAGGAGCTGGGGGCAGAGGCACAGGGAGAGGGAGATAGATTTAATTTATAGACATTTTAAAAACTGTAATTTCATTAGGATCTGCTCTTCCCTTTCTCTGAAGGGCAGCCCGGCAGACCGATAAGGCCGGTCCCTCTGCCCATGATGCGTGTGTGGTTTGCTGGGCTCAAGTCTCTATGTCCTTGCCAGCCCTGAGCTCCTCTTGGTTTCTTCTCTGCCTACTGGCTGCCGCCTCTTCCTTCATCTACATTAAAACCCCCCAGTAGCTAAAAGTCAGGTGTGGCTCTGGCTGCCCTGGGATCTCCACTCTGGTGCCATGCTCTTTAGAGAGCGGGTCTATCTATCTATTGCCTGGGTAGTGGCATCTGGGTGCTTTCCATCTGTCACCCGGCTGCCTGTGGTTCCAGTGGCAAGAGTCCACTGGAGGAGGAGGACAGCCCATATCATCCCCCATCAAGTTCACCAAGTTAAGTTGCTTTGCTTCTGAGGCCACGGCTTGTGTGTGTGTGTGTGTGTGTGTGTGTGTGTGTGTGTGCGAGAGAGAGCTAAAGTCTGTCATAAATTCTGCAAAAATTAATCAACCGTTTAAGAGCTGAATGTTAACGAGGTTTTTGCAGGCAAGCTGCCCCCACCCCTGTCCAAAGTCCAGCAGAGTGAGGGGTGGCCTGCTCTGTGAGAGGGGAAGGGGAGTTGTCTTCTAAAATCACAGTAATTGAAGATAACTATAGAGAGGCCAGAGAGAGATGGACTATGGGATCTGAATCCTCAAGTGCCCTTGGTCCATGTTATTGGGGATCCCCTGGGGCCCCCTTTCTATCTGGGTTTGTCCCGTGTGTCTTCTGTGGAGAAGACACATAGGGAAAGAGGGGGGTGGTGGTGGTGGAAAGAGAGAGGGAGAGAGGAGAGAGAGGCACATAGCTCCTTCAGAACTCATTATCATTCTTAATAAGTCTTAAGGAATACAGAAGAGCATTGAGTGTAAATGCTGGGTAATCCTAACACTTCTCAAGGTGAGAGGAGTCTTGAGGACACACAGGAAAGAGACAGCGGCAAGGGAGGGGATCTGAAAGGCAAGGCAGGGGGTCGGGGTGGGGGCCTAGGGACCCTGGCCAAGTAGAGGTCCAGGCTTCAGGAGGTTCCTTACAAGGCCTGGAAGTTGGGGTTGGGGCACCCCAAGATGTCTGAGGTGGGAAGGGTGGTCTGAGTGAACACAGAGGGGGTCTTTAAGATGGCTGTTTTCTGAGGAAAAGAGCAGAGGATGACAACAGCCGTCTTGTTTGGAGGGTGTGGGCAGGGGCCACGGGGCCTTTGCTTCTTGGGCTATATCCCTAGTACTGACGCAGGCCTCAGGCTCCTGGAGGAGGTCCGGGCTGGGGGCAGGGGTGCATAAAGGGGCTTGTTTTGTTCCATACCCCTGCTTCCCATCCCTTAGGAGTCCCCAGCTGTAGCTGTTCTAGGAGGCTGGATGGACAGCCAGAGCTCAACTCTGGACGCTAGGTGGCTTAGAGGATCTGAGAGGCTCACCAAGCAGCCAGCCAGCCAAGAACTGGCTCTTTCTCTCCTCTCAGCTGGTGGGCTCCACTGGGCGGCGTTGGCTCTGCCTGCTCACTGCCAGGCAGCCCTGATGACAGGCAGGAGGCAGTGGGCACCGGCCCAGGGGCACAGCCCAGCTCAAGGGCTGGCCTTGCTCTGATCAGTTCCCGGGCACAGCAAGGATAGACCAGGGGAAGCTTCCAAAGGAAGCCACCAGCAGGGAGAATGGGAGTCTAGCCCGTGCTCTCTCCTTATTCCTGCCTTAGCTACAAGGCACTCTGCGCTTGGGATGTGTCTCTGAGATGTACGTGTCCCTTACTGAGAATCCTCTTAATATGAAAAAAATCTCATAATCATAAATATTGCTTATACTTGGAGGGGTCTCACAGATCTTATAAACCCAGCCTAAGAACCCTCCAGGGCCCTTTGCTCTGGTAGGCTGCTTTCCAGTTCTCAGGGTTGGGGCAGCAGAAGGATGAAGGCAGAATGGTCTTCACCACCACTCCTGGCTGCTTACCTCAGCCCTGGGAGAGGCGACTTCTTCCAACTGTCACAAGGGGGGCCCTGTAGGGTGTTCTCTGTGAACCAAACTGTACTTGGTCAAGCAGTGCCCCAGGTCAGGTCGCAGGCAGCTTCTTCTTGCCTTGCTTACATTCTCTAGGCTTCCTAGGCACTTAAGAAGGTATTATCCAAGGTCATGCGCCAGCCTCAGATGGTTTGCTATGGGGAGAGAAATGGGCCTGGCAGGGAGCACAATTCAGGTTTTTACCTCCCATAGTGTGCTGGGAAAAAAAAAAAGAAAAAAAAACATTTAAAAAACCAAAACCAAAACCAAACTGTCTCCGTCCTTTGGAAAGCTACTCCTGGGGAGCTTATTGAGTGTGCGTGGGAGTTTGAGGTGAAGGTTGGTGACTGAGCTGGCGTGAAGTCCGCAGGGAGCAGGGTGGGTTAATGGCGGGTAGATTCTGCCTTTCTGTTGGTGAAGAGCAGTAATGGCCAAATTGCCTGCCCTGCGTGTGCCTTGCTGATGAGATTTACTAAAAGGAAAAGCTGCGCCGTGTCTCTGACGCTGGGTGGGTGAGTTAGTCAGTGTGTGAATGTGTGTATATGTGTGGTGTGGTGTGTGTATATGTGAGTGTATGTGTGGTATGTATGTGGTATATGTGTTTGTGTAGTGTGGTGTATGTATGTATGTGTGTGTGGTGTGGAATGTGTGTTTGTGTAGTGGTGTGTGTGTGTGTGTGTGTGTGTGTGGTGTGTAAATGAGAAGAAGGGGTGGGGGAATGCGTTCTGCCAGGCCTGGCACCCTTCCGCAGCACTAATTGCTGGCAGGGTACCCACAGGGGCTGTGCCAGCATCTCAGCCGCCCCCTCGCCCCAGGGAGCTCAGCTGTGCAGTTTGCTATTTGAGGGCCATTTCCGGGCCCACTAGTCCTGGGGTTCCTTGGGAATTTCAGGGAAATCTGATTCTTGGGTCGCAAGCCTACATCTCTGGCTGAGGAGAGAGAAGAGGGAGACACAAGGGGTCTGACTATCTACTCCCCTGTCCTGAGCTCTGAGTCTCTGTGTCACTTAGGGTCTCATGAGGTATGGCTGGGTATTTAGGCATTAAGAGATTCTGTTCCAGTCTGGCACTGTACAACACCACTGTGACCTTGGGTAAATCATCTGATCTCTTCGGGCCTCAGTTTCCTGTCTTGTCAAAAAGCCTTTGACCTCACTGCCTTTGCGGGGTTGTCTTGACAGTCAGCTGGGTTCCTCGCCGTGAATATCCTTCAAAAGTAATTAAATGTAATGAAGAATTTATCATGGTCATGTTGTCAAGTGCAGGATGTCCCCAATGTCAGATGAGCCGGTTTTATGTAATCTGGTATGTGTCTCTAAGGGGTTCCCTGTTGAGTTCCTTCCAGAAAGGGCCTGGACAGAGACTGTGGTACTGGGGTTGTGTGTTTCTGTCAGATTCTGAGTTGGTTCTTATACTGGGACCTCAGGCCAAGTTGGGGGGGGCACTGCTTTTCTGGCAGTCAAGGGGATTTCACTGAAGATATAGAGTGGTCCTTGTTTCATCCTGTGGTGTCCCTGGTTACCATGAGGAGTTATGTGTATTTTCCAGCTTTGAAGACCAGAGACCAGCGTCATGTGATTTTTACATCAATGACTTAACTAGCCTGTCCTCATCTGTAAAAGGGGGGAACTTGCTCATTATATGTCTAGGGCCAAGAATCCATTTGCTGTAGGATAATGGGACGCTGGTTGGAGATCTGAACTTTGTTTCATTTCTCTGGCTGCCTTGGGGTCTTCCTGATACTTTGAATGGGGTGAGGAGGCCCACATGTGAAGTCAGTTTTATGCTGTGACCAGCGCCATTGGTCTCTCTTTCCATTGTGGGTAGGATGGGTGCTTGGTGGGGTGTTTGCTGCTTGGACAGGAGATGGAAGGATAGGGGCAGACCCAAAGACTGGCCTGGGCACCTGTGGACTATGCTTGTGGAGAGAGCTTGTGGGTTCAGAAAATGGGACTTAGAGACCAGCTGAGCTGAATGTGAGTCCTGCTGTTCTCACTTGGGCAGCTTAACTCTCTTATCTGTAGTTAAGGGATCAGAGATGGGACTGGAATTCCCTCTCTGCTTCCCGGAGTTGCTGTGATGGTTAGGGGACAGGACAGTGTGTACAGCTAACATATGCTGAGGTTTGCTGGAGGTTTATGCCGCAGCATGTGTTTAGTGCAGTTTTCTGTCTGCCCTTGAGTGGGCCTGTCGTGGAGGAGACTGGAAAGTCTGGGAAGAAAGGCTGCGGGCATGGAGACAGTGACCTGAGGAGGCGAGGTGGGGGCGTTGGAGGGGCGAGGGGCACTTATGGAAGATGAGGTGTGTGAAACTCCATCAGCCTCTCCCATTTCACTGTGCTATGCCAAAACACTCCGGGTCTTGTTTCACTCTCCGAGATCTGGAGCAGGTTAATTTCCATGACGAACTCCAGGCCACGGGCTTGGAGGATTTATCTAATTAAACTGATGCTTTTTTGGTAAGAAAGGAGAAGAGGGAAGGGGAAGGGAGAGGAGGAGGAGAAAGCACACAGTAGGAGGGAAGGAAGAAAGGAAAGGGGCAATGAAGGAAGGGAGGACGGACAGATGGATGGACAGACGGACAGACAATATGCTGATGGGGAAGCAAGGAGCCTGGATGGCAGGTCATGCTCTCTCTTCCTTCTTGTCTTGTTTTTCCTTTACTTCTAAAATAGTTTTGAACTGGGAAGGAATAGTGGGAAGGTTCGGGGTGTGATGTTCGACCCGGCAGATCCAGTTCTGTGGCCGTTTCAATTAGATTGAAAATCTAACTCATGTACTCCTTAGTCACATTGGCTAGTGCTGGAGTGGACAAAACACACACACACACACACACACACACACACACACATACACACACACACACAAACACACACACATAAACATACACACATGCATACAGACCACACACACATAAACACATAAATATACACACATAGGCACATACACACACACACAAACATACACAAATACATACAGACACACACAAACATACATACAGACACACATACACAGACATACACTCAGATACATACACAGACACACACACAAACATACAAACATACACAGACACACGTCAGACATACACACTCAGACATCTACACACAGAAACACAGACACACACATACACAAACACGCATACTCATATACAACATTATAGCATCACAGAAAGTTCCATTGGGCAATATCTCTTTGAGCTAGGGCTAAAGGCAGGGGTTCCCAGGGGACAGTGGTGGAGGTATTGTGAGGGGATGTTCAGGGACACTCCCGATGTCCGAGAGGACTTTTGACCTGGAGTCGTGGTCTCTTTGGTGGTGTGGGCCCAGCTTCTCTTATGATTCACCCTGGCACACTCCTCCTCTATTGCTCACTCGTCTGGAGTTAGGTGGAGGCAACCTTAAATTCTTCTCCTGCCTAGGACTTTGTAGCCTCGGAATAGTCTTAACTCTGCAGAACTGGAGTAACAGAGCCCATCTTGTTGGGTTCCTGTGGCCATTAACTGAAGTCACATAGGTGGCACTTTATGGAGCTGGCACACACGTGGTTAGCACTCAAAAACAAATGGCCATCATTGGCTGGCAAGAGGGCTCAGCTGGTAAAGACACTTGCTGCCAAGTCCTATGACCTAAGTTCGGTCCCTGGGGATCCACACGATGGAAGGAGGGAACCAAATCCTGTACAATGTTCTGTCACCTCCACAGGAGAGTTATGGCATGAATATGCCCTTCCACAGAACAATGTAAAAAAAAAGTCACCATGATTATTATCATTGTCTTCAGAATAGGTATTGACTGCCAAGTTCATGGAGACACTGTCTTATCAAATGCTGATTTAGGTACAAACACCATTTTCTAGAATTAATTTAAAGAAGAATGTCCACCAAATTCCTACTTCCTGGGTACCTAATTTAGGTTCTTTCTTTCCATCCACCCCTTTGTTCTTTTTGTAGGACAATTTAGAGTTTCCTAGAGTTAACTCACTTCTATTACTTGAGAGGTGGATTCTCTTCACTCCCAACTTACAAAGCACGCATGTGTGTGCATGCGTGTGTGTGTGTGTGTGTGTGTGTGTGTGTGTGTGTGCGAGTGTGCGCGGGCGTCCACACATGAGCACACATGAACTCTAGTGTGTGCACAGACAACTTTCCACTGGGCAAGACACATTAAAAACAAAGCAGAAAAAAAGGTCCACCCCAAAGAATTAAAATAGAGGAGTGTAGATGTGACCCTGGCACTGTTGGGTGGGTTATTTCAGATGGGGGTGGGGGTCAGTGGCCTCAGGAGGGATGTGTGTGTTTATTCCCGGACATTGCCCAGTGCCCTGTGTGCTAATGCGGGGCTGAAAAGTCCCCTGCATTGTGCAGGCTCCTTCCCCCGTGAAAAGGCAATTGACTCAGTGAGTTCCGAATGGATTGAAGCTGACAGTAAACGGGGATTTGGCAGGGGTAGAAAACATGCTTCCCCTAGCCTCCAACCCCCTCCACCCCGACCTCACCCAGGCTCACTCACCCCTCCCTAAATTCCCAATGCTTGTTTGGTTTTTAGAGGGATTTTGCAAAGAATTGTGATTTCTCTTTGTATGTGTCCATATTTGCCACTGGGGTTGTGTCCAGGCCTGCCTTTCTGCCAGGGATGCCTCCTTCGACTCCCAAGTTGCCACGGCCCAGCCCCTTACAGCCTTGGTGGCTCCACCAGCGATCCCGAATGAGTTAAGGGCTGAATCCACCCTAGGCCTGGCTGTACGTTGTACTCTGTGTTTCTGAATGAAGCGATGTGCTGTGCTCAGCATGATTGGAGACTGTCTGTCCCAGTGACCCAGCAGCCCCCGCCCTGCTGGGCTCCACCATCTTTCATGGACTTGCTGCTAGGTCTTAGGACCTCTTCCCAGGCAACTTGGCAAGCAGATAGCCCATGCTGAGGGGGCTTTGTCTGGTTTCCTCCCTACATCCAGCCTCCCATTAGAAGCCTATTTGAATTTTAAAAGAAAGGGCACACCACTTTGAGCTGGCATCATCCCTGGTTTGAAAAGAAGACTTATAGTTTTGAGGGTTAGTGATGCCAAGGCTCTGGTCCTGCCACCGCCGTTCTCTTCTCCATGATGTCCATACCCATCAATCAGCCAACAGATCAGATATATGTCTGAGCCCTCAACAATGGCCTCACGGCCCTAGACCTCCCCATTTAAACATTTCCAAGAGCCTCAGAAGGAAACTATGGCTACCCTGCAGATCTCCCCGGGCCACACTCTGCATGGGTACAGTGGCATTGATTAGCTTTACCATCCAGCCTCCAAAGAAAGGTGGAGAAGCTTCTATCCCTGAGAGACAAGAGATGACAAGATGGACTTACTGGGACAGAATTACAACCTACTCCTTGGAGGTACATCTGTCCTCCTGTGGCTAGTGATGCCTTTCTGGAAAGGCCAACCGGGATCTCCTTGTTTAAGAGCTAGACTAGAGAATAAGGTGAAGTCTGTGAGTTCAAATCCCTGGCCTTTTGTTTATTGGGCTTGACATATCTAACTGTTCTAAGCCTCAGTTTCTCCATGTGTAAGAGAGAACTAGTGATAATGCCTATGGTGTGGGGTCGCTGTACAGGTCACACAAGGACTTGGCACTTGATTACAAGCAGTTGCTATTGTTCCTACCTTTAGTGCTCCTGTTGAATCCTTTCTATCCATCATAGGAGGGCAGGAGAGCAGTGGGTTCAGATCTGCCCCTGTTCTTTGGTTCAGGACCCCCAAGACCAGGTTGGATTCCCAGTGCATATGACCATCAAAAGTTGTCTTAAATACACTTGCCAAACAAGGAAGGCAAACATTCTCTTCCAGTCCAGAGCCCTGGAGGGAGGAACAGGCTTTTGAGGGCTGGGGCTGTGCTTTTGGGTGTCTAGGCAGCAGTCTCCGGGCTGGTGGCCTTGACCATCTGGCAAAGAAGGAGTCCACTCCCAGATGGTACCGCCATCTTGGTTTTCCTCACCTCTCCTCATAGATGGGAGCCTGGCCCTGCCCTCCCCCAGCAGCAGGTGGCCTTTGCAGCCTGGCACCTGTTCCTGGAGGGCGGCTGCCAGGAAGGCGCCAACCCCAGTATCACCCGCCTGGCCTGCGTGAGGGAGGTGTGTGTGCTGCCTGGAGGGGTACTCCTGGGCATGTCCTAGTGGAAAGGGTGAGAGTTAGAGGCGGGCCTTGTTCTCTCAAGCCAGAGCCCCCTCCTCACCCTCCAGGTGAGTCACAGGAGAGCTGAGATCTGGGTGCGGGTGGGGGTGGGGAGGCGGTGAGTGGGAGGATGCGGAGGAAGTCATTGAGATGGGGCAGGGAAAGGGTCTTATCTTGTCCCCCGGGTGCAGCATTAAAGCTGAGTGAGTTGCTTTTCCATTTCCATTTTACTAAAAGAGGAAGGAAACAGACATTTACTGCATGCTGACCGTGTATCAGATCCTGTGCTGTGACTTTTTGTGGGATTGAAGGGCACAATGCAGGTAGTGGATCGATGGCCACTGAGAGATCATGGAACTCCATTAAAGAGGGCTGGTTGATTGGTGGTGTTTACTTGTTTTTGCTTTTGTTTAGATAGGGTCTCAATTTGTAGCCCAGGCTAGACTTGAATTCTCCACCGATCCTCCAGCCTTAGCCTCCTGCATGCTAGGATTACAGGTGTGTGCCACCCACCTTGTGGGGTCACAGTTTTGAACCCAGGTTTGTCTGACTGTGAAATGCATGCTTTCCTTCATTCAAGAACCACATCTTAACACAAATTTTTAAAAGAGGTAAAGGGAAAACACTTGCCCTGAACTTAATTATTATGACATACTCTTTTTTAACACCTAGTGTATTTCTGTCACTGTGCATATTTATATAATGTTTATTTTATATAATTGTGATCTTTAGAGGTTATGCCAGAGTTGAGACCCTAGATGAAGGTCCCCTGAGCTGAGGCCAGAGGGAGTGATTGACTCTGTGTAAAATGGGAACTCATGCTTGATGCCCAGTCATCTTATCAGTCAGACTCTAGAGAAAGAAGCCAGGCCAATGGGCAGGCAAGCAGGGCTCTGTGTTCTCCTGGGTTACTTTTGCCTGCTTGCTTAACTGGTAGAACGCTCCTTTTAACTCACTTCCCTTTCGCTTTTGACAAATGGGCATATTTGTGCCATTTTCCCGAATGACCTTCTCTCCTTGGGGTAATGAGAAAATGAAACTCTTAGCTAAGTGCTTTGAGATATTCAGATATAAAACCGGAGAGCGGAGTGTTGTCATGGGCCCTTTGCTGCCAGGGTGCTTTATAAAGAAGAAGTGCGGCTTGTGGGGGTGAAGGTCGGCTGGAGGATGAGGACCATTGCAGGAACCCGTGTCTCTCTGGGTGCATGGGCAGGGGAGTTTGGGGCCTGGCTCAGGTTGGGCGAGGTTTGGGTGGGGCTCCTGCCCATCTTCCAGGTACACACTCCAAGGCCAGGCACCCATGGCCGAGGTGATTTGGGTGACTCAGGTAAAGCCCCCAGCCTGGGTTTAGATCTTGTGAATAAATGATCTGATTTAGGAAGATCCTCCTGTGCCGTTCTACCCGTGGTAACACAGGGAGTAAATCCTGCCTCACCTGTACAAATGGCTACCATGAGAACGATTTTGAAACATGGAAAAATATTTATTTTATTGGAGAAAATACGCTCTGAAAGTCCAGTGTTGAGATGGCCACCAGAGAAACTATGAAAGCTTGAAAGACATCCCCTAGATGAAAATTACAGCATTAGGGAGGTGGGACTCTGGCTGATTTGTTTTTTATTTCATAACATTTTATTTAAATTCCCCCTATGATTAACAGCCAACAAAGCTGAAGTGCCAGCCCAGCGGGGAGCCCTGGCAAGGGTGGGGGGCGGGGCCGCGCCCCAAGAGGGCGCCTGCACCCACGGCCCCCGCAGGGCTCTGAGCTCACCGGCTCTGCCAGCCCAACAGACCTATGAGCTCTCTGGAAGCCGAGGCGGATCGGTGACTCAGAACTCCGTGTTATGCTCCTTCAACAATAGCTTTTGTCCTTTGCCCAAAACCCTGGGCCAGTGTGTGAAGAAAAAAATTAGAAAATTATGAGATAGTTTGTACTTTCCTTACCAGCTGGTGCCAGCTCTGGCTTCTTTATTTATTCAGGGTGGGGAGGCAGGGGAAAGGCAGGGTGGAGGTGAGGGAGAAGGGAAAGGAAAACAAGGTAGAAACTCGGACAAGGCCCAAGAAAGGTCTATACCTTGACAACAAACTTTCTTTGTTTCACGGGTGGGGAGGGGAAAAAAGGAGGAAAAAATGTAGAAAGCCAGTTGGAATGCTCCCCGTGTAGCATCCACGCATGGGACTGCTGCTGTAACTTCCTCCTATGGGGCAGGGAAGCTGATTAGTGGTGCTTGACTCTGGGGTGGCTACAGGGCCCCAGCTAGAAAGGTTGAGGCAAGGATGACCCAGTGGTGCCTGATGTTCTGGTCCACAATGCTTAGCAGTCAATAGCGTGGGTCCTCACTTCTGACTGGGGTTTCTCTTCCTGAGAGCCAGGAAGATGGCTTGGTAGGTAAATTACTGGCCTTGAAAGTATGAGAATCTGAATTCAGATCTCCAGACCCTGTGAAAAGCTGGGCAAGGCAGAACATACCAGTAACCCCAGCACTAGGGAGGCAGAGACCCTAGGGGCTCTGTAGCCAGCCAGCCAAATTGGCAAGCTCCGGATTCAGTGAGAGACCTTGTTACACAAATAAGGCAGAGAAGTGTCTGTGTGTCTATGTGTGTGTGTATCTGTGTCTGTGTGTGTATATCTGTGTCTATGTATCTGTGTGTGTCTCTGTGTGTGTCCACAGGAAGACGTGGAACATTGAGCTCTTGTCTCCACAAATGCTAGTGCATGTGTACCTGCACACACACACACACACACACACACATACACACACACACACACAGACACACACGAAGACACACACAAAGACCACACGGACACTCACAAACATATAGACACATGGACACACACACAGACACACAGACACAACAAACACACACACAGACATACAGACACACACACAGATACAGACACACACAGAGATATACAGACAGACAGACACACACACACACACATGACTCTTCCTGGAGTCTCTGCTAGTGTAGTGTTTGACATCTCAAATACCATGGAGATCAGAGTCAGGTCCAGTGTGGCCTTATTTTATTTATTTACTTTTTGAAAATCTTATTTATTTTTATTTTATGTGTATGAGTATTTCCTGAATGTACAGATATGAATTGTATATATTCTGGTGCCCACAGAGGTCAGAAGAGGATCCCTTGGAACTGGAGTTACAGATGGTTGTGAGCCACTGTGTGGGTGCTGGGAGTCAAACCTAGGTCCTCTGGAAGAGCAGTCAGTGCTGTTAACCACTGAGCAGTCTCTCTGCTCATCAGTTTAAGCTAGAACCTTCTACCCAATGTCCTCCAGAGGAGTGAGAGAGTTGGGAACGGAGGTAGGGGGTTAGAGTGTTATGTGGGATTAAGTGTCAGGTTAGGTGTATAAAGTGTTTGTGGTTGTGTGGATGATGGTTGTATATGTGGATATGACTGGTTGCCTATGAGTTGTGTGAATGACTGAGTTTATGTGTGTAAAAGAGTGAATGTGTAACTGGTGCTTGTGGGGTATGTATGAGCAATTGCATATGGGTTGTGACAGTGTGTAAATGAGATGTGACTGGCTGTGATTGTATGAGGTCGTGTGTGTAAAAGTGTGTGATTGTGTCATGTGAGTACATGAACCTCTGCCTGTGGAGATGACTGTGTGATTGTGTATATCCCTTTCATTGTAACTTCTCCCTGCCACCCCCCCCCCCCCCCCGCAAAAGCCAGGTAGATTAAAATTGGGGGAGAGAGGGTTATATCTCTTTTTCAAGAATCAGTTTGTCTGCCTTCCCCAGACCTGCTCTCTAAATGCTCCTAGGAGGCGGCGTGGGCCCTGGGCTGAGTGGCTGTCCTTGCTTCCATTTTAGTGCTGAAGGTAGTTGTAGGAACACTTTGGGGCCTTTTCCAGAGATTGAAATGGGAAAGAAAGGCTATGGTTCAAGGTAAAGTCACAGAGGCCAAAGGTATCCTTGCCTAGACTCAGTTGCCTGTGTCTGTGCCCTGATTAGGCCCCAACCCCACACACCTTGCTCTGGGCTCAGGAAGCTGGAACTGTGAGGCTCGCATGACCTTTGCTGTGCCAAGTTGGTCTTTTGGTCACCACAACCTCCAGAAAGGGAGCTCAGGGGTCATTGTCTTTGTAAGATGAAGACACTGAGACTGGGGGAGGGAAGGCTGTGTGCTCTCAGCCCCTTAGCTAGTCCGTGACGGTTCTGGAATCCAGATAATGCCTTTGGGGATTCTCCCCCAGTGGCTTGAAGCAAAGTTGACCAGTTGCACATCAGTAATTATGTACCCTATGCTTGTCCCTCTTGGGGATCAGGTTTCATGTGGTAACTGGGAGGAGAGGCTGGTCCTCTGGTTTAGGAAATATGTCTTTTGAAGGAAGGTCTCTAAATGGGTAGACACCTGAGCCAGTTTCTAGTTCCACACTGCCATCAACTAGCAGCTGTATCCTAGGACCTAGACTTCATCCACATGGAGTTGAATGAAGGGTGAGACCCAGCGGTTCCTTCTTTCTGTCCACTTTAGCGTGACTGGAGCTTCCTGCCACCCTCCAGAGTCCCAGCTGTGCCATGTAGCAAGTCTTCTCCCACAACCTGTCAAACCAGAGATGGCGGTTTCCCTGGAGCTCCCAAGAGCTCCCGCCTCTGTTTTGTACCAGGCAGGACCTCTAGCAGACTCTGCGGGCAATGCCCCTGGCCTGTGCCCTGTGTACCTGCTCATTGATAACCATGTGTCTGCCTGTGCCTCAGGTCAGAGCCCTTTGGTTTGAACTTGCCTTGTACGGAGAGGCTGAGATGTGAGAAAATTATGAGCAGGGGAGAGGAGTGGGGCCTTGTGACAAGTGGCAGCTGTGGAGAAAGGGGCAGGCTCCATGCCCAGGGTGAGCGCCATCTGGGAGGGAGGCCTGGCTTCCAGCTGTGGGGGCTCTGGAAGGGCAGAGCCTGGGAGGAATGATTTTGAAGCCACTACTATGGAGATTAAGGGGATGAGAATGTAAATCTCAAGTAAAAAGGTAATTGAATGTAATAGCAAACACTGCTCGCTCTATGTTAATTTTAGCTCTTCCCCTGGATACAAGACGCTGTATTAGTGTTTTATTACCATTTTGTTTGCACTAATAAAATAGTAAAATTTATTTCAAGGAAGTTGAAGGATGGTTTTACAATGCAAATTTGAAGAAATTGGACTTTTCATTTATGCCTCAGCTATTTTAAATCCTGACGGGTGTAAATTAGCTACAGGGACCGAGCAGACCCCACTGATGGGGACTTTGGAGGCAGGAGCCCTGGCAGAGGTTCCAGACTAACTGAGGGCAGAAAGTAGAGAGCACTCCTTGGAGACGCTGAGGCCACTCAGGTGCCTGACTGCGTGGGACAGGGTGGTGGGTGAGGGTGTGCCAGGCGTGAATGACTGTGGGCGTAGGCAGGTACATCACACACTGAGTAGGTAGGAGATACATGTGACCATGGATCTCAGATCTTTGTCTTTCCTCTGGGTCCTTTGGCTTCCTTCCTGTCTTGACATTGGCCTGGATTAGCCTGATGAACCCCAGGGGAGCTGAGCAACTTGTTATTTTGCCTGGACATGACAGGTAGACCAGTTGTCCAGATTACACTCACTTTCTAGAGAGAGACTACATAGACTTTAGGTAAAGGAACCATTGGAATTTGGACTTTAAAAACAACCAGAAAAAGACACAGGCTAGAAGCCAACCCAACAGAGGCTGATAGAGAGATCTGTCTGTCCTTCCTTGTTCTTTCTTCCAGTCCAGGCCAACCTGAGAAAGTAGAATAGGACTTTCTCAGTGAGCCAGCATCCTTTCAAGTGGGGACAAATGACAAGCCAGACCTAGATGTGGTGGGTCTATAAACCAAAAAGAGTTGATTTTTTTTTTAAGTCAAGTGGCCTGGATTTCAGGGGACCAGAGATAGGTGGAGAGGGAAAGGAAAAGAGTGGTAGGTGAGGTTCGTCTTGAATTTTGGGTGAAGAATTCAGGTTGGGTCTTGTTTTATCCAAACCGGTTTGTTTATCTCTGAAAAATTATCAGCAGCAATGGCCCAAAGGGATGCACTGGGGACCCACTTCCAAAGGGTAGGGAACCGAACAAGTGTTCTAATGTCTGATGGAGTCAGTAGAGTGTATTGCCCAGGCTTTTCTGGACACTTGCCTGGTATAGGGGAAACAGTGAGTTGGTTTTGCTTATTTCCAGTCCCAACCTAGATCATTCTGTGTGGGGGTGGGGGATGTTCTAGTATATTCTCTCTCCCTTGATTGGGTGGAGTGTGTGTACACATGCATACTCTCAAAGGTAGGTGCACTTAAGGAGAAGATCGGTGTTGACATTGGCTACATCAGAATGGGAGAGACTGGAGGGATCTGTCAAAGACATTGGACTCGCTGCAGAAAACTCCTAAGGATGGTCTTGACTGAAGAGTTGGCATCGAAGCCAAGAAGAACAGGACAGGACAGGCCCCTAGCTTCTCCTGGTGGCTAATCTGCAGGACCACATCTGGGCAGAGAGGGCTCATACTGACTTAGGCGGTGGGATACATCATAAGGTCAAGCTAGCCTCCAGCAGTAGGGCTGGTATTCCCATGGAAGGCAGCAATGCAGAAAATCTCTCTATCCTGGCCTCTTTCGGATGAAGAAACTGTGGATGGATTTCTGGGGATCATAGGGTTTAGAATATGCAGGTGGCAAGGCCTATCAGTAGGCCAGGAACCTCCTCTTCTCCACACCAGCACACTCAGGGGGCCCTGGGCCAACAGTTGAGGAATACAGGAGCAGGGACTTCACAGCTTGAAGGAGCCAAGGCCAGGGCAGGAAGGGTATTGCCTAAAGGAGCAAGAAGTGAGGAGGTTTAAAAGGGAGGGTGTATCGTTTGGCTGGGGAAACTTCTGGAGCTCTTTGAGACAAGGGAGATGCCCTGCTGCGTACCCAGGGATTTAGACAGGGCATCAGGCAGGGGGTTACACTCCAAGGAGATTTCAACCCAAAACTGTAATTACTCAGGGAGCAGACGGAAGAGGAAAGAGGATTAGTGGGGTACCCTGCTGAGTCTGGTGGTGCAGGTGGCACCAATAGTGCCTGGCCTGGGCACAGGCATCTGCCAAATCTCTTCACTTGGCCTCTGTACTGGGGTCAGCGCCATGGTGGTCTTCCCTAAGAATTCCCAGGACCCTTAGGTACCTCATTCTTATTTTTATCTTTTATTTTTATTTTTTTACTTTTCTACCTTTATATACTCTTGACTGTCCCCAGGCCATCTCTGGAAGTTTGAGGTCCCTGTCATCTGCTTCCATGCTGTTCCCCCATCTCTCTTCCTGTGTTGGCACCCCCCAAAATAGAAGGACACTCTATTCTGATTGATTTGATTTTGGGGCCTGGGGTATGTATGTGGGAGCTGGGGACAGGTGTGCTGAAGGACGCCAGCCAACTGTTGTCCTGCCTGGCCAAAATAAGCCCTGATATGTGGGATCTGGGTGAGCCTGTGGTTTGGTGTCCAGCGCTACCTTAGTTTCCACTTAAACCTGAAAACAAGGAGGTTGGACTCCAAGACTCTATCCTTGCTCTCATCCCACTCAGCTACCTCTTCATCCCCCAGGTGGAGCGCAGATACCCCAGTATTCTAACCCCCTGACAAACCTCCCCCACTCTCCTGCACCTGTCAGCTGTCTCATGGACTGTCTGGCTTTGCTGTCTCCCATTCCATCCTTCCAGGCCAGCCCCACCCAACCTCCACCCCCTCAGTCCCTTCCCCCCCCTTCCTGTCTCTGCCGCCGGCTGTCTCTACCTGCCCATCGTCGCCGCCGCCACACCTGAGGAGCCTCAGTGGAGTGGAGGCACAGCTCAGGGTGTTTACCAGACAGCCTGGATAAGGTGTTAAATCCTGTTGCTGGCTTCCCAGGGCCAGCTTCCTCAGATGGCTTTCCAGATCCCTAATCTTGGGGTACATCCATGCCCAGCCTGTGTTTGATGGGAGCTTTCCTGTACGATTGAAGCTCAACGCAGCAAGATCTGTTGTTGGGTTGGGTCTGTATTCCTAACCAGTGAGCAGTGACATGGGGTCCAGCCCCTTCCTCTCTTTGGTTCTTCCTTCCTTCCCTCCTTCCTTTCTTTGGGACTCTTAGTGAGCAGGGGTCCAGATGGCCCCCATCCCCCTCACCACTATGATCACAAGGCTACCTACTATCACCAGGAATGTGGCTGTGTCAGGAAAGAGGGTCTGGTTTGAAGAGAGATGGAAGGGTGGACCCGGATCACCTCCATGGGCCTCTGGGGGAGATGGCTATGTCATTTCTCCGAACTGGCCACCCATGGCTTCTTCCCTCCTGACTCCTTCCCCCTTCTTGTCCCCCGGGAAGCCACAGGCTCTTGGGATTCCCCATAGGATAGCCTGCCTCTCTCTAGGTTCCCTCATGTCACTGCTGGGCTTCAGGTGCCACAGGGCTCCCTACCCTCCCAGTCTTACCTCAGTTATCATGGTTCCCGGCTTCCCTCTCTGTCCCCTTCCAAGGTTTGTGCCCTGAGAGCCAGTTGTGAAGAGACACAGTATCCACCTTCATGCTGGGTCCACAGTCAACTTCTTCAAGGTCAAGGCTATTAACTTATTGGCCAGGACTCTCTTGGGCTCCCATGGTACTAGAGTTCCCAATTTTATTTGGAGGTTGTTTGTCTCATGTGTGGTTGAGCAAAGATCAAGACATGAACTAGAAGAAAAAGCAGGAACAGAGCAAACCTGGAGAGTGATAGTCGCATTGGTGAGAAAGAGGGGGTGAAATTAATTCATTAGAAAAACTTGTTTCCCGGCTTTGCTTAGGCGCCTCCATTTTAAAAGTCTACGTTTACAATAAGTCGCTAATTAAAATACGAAATTAAGCAACAGCTCTGTTTTTTTTCCCCCCTTACACTTTAATTGCATGATTTTTTGTGATGTAATTTCTGGAAACACCCAGCGTGCCTCACAGGGTTGATTGTTTGATAAGCTAGAAGCTCCTGAAACCAGCCCAAAAAAATAAATATGTGAATTCAAGGGGAACTTAGGGTAGATTGGAAATGACAGAGACTGCAGCGCAGGACCAGAAATACATAACAACAGCAACTTCTCAATATGGACATTTATTTCTCCCACCCCCCACGCACACACTTACACCAATCTGTGCATCTCAAGGAGGGGAAGCCAAAATCAGACCCAGACCAAGTGAGGCTGTCATGTTGTCTCCCCTGTCCCCAGGCTGGTGTCCTGGAAAACAAAATCAATGCAAGGGGAATTTCCGAGTCTGTTTTGACTTTTGATTCAGTAGTCTTGGTTGTCCACGTTCATCCCTGACTAGAGGGATTTTCTTCGTCGCCTGCACTCTGAGCCAAGCCCAAGAGTAGGTGAATAAAGAGAGTGGCTGTCCCTCCTGGGAAAAATAAGTCTCTCCATGCCCTTGTGTCAAACATAGTGTGGTCCCAGCCTGGGGCTGGCTGGCCCCGTGTTCCTGATTCCAAGGAGGTGAGGACCTAGGGTCCAATGTGAGAAGTGAATGCAGGCTTTCCTAGTCAGCCTCCGCCTCCTTTGAGACAGGGACCTAACTAGTGCTAAGGCCCTGCTCTGAGCTGACCTGGGGAGTGAGAAGGAAGCTGGGTTTCTTCAGCCACCTGGAGCACGGAGGATCTCAGGCCAGCATCACTGAAGGTGTTGGGCCCTCTTGACACAGGATGCGGGACATGGGGACGCGTGGGGCACAGGGAGTCTCAAAGTCAGTTTCTTTCTCTACCTACCAGTTGAGTTACTAACCAAGAGCTCCAGTAACTTCTTTCCATCTTCTGCTACCAGGGAAAGGAAACTGCTTTCTTTTGGGGGCTTTAAATACACTTTTGGCCAGGCGCTGGGGGCGCACACCTTTAATCCCAGCACTTGGGAGGCAGGCACAGGGGGATCTCTGTGAGTTCAAGACCAGCCTGGGCTACAGAGCAGTTCTAGGACAGCCAGGACAGTTACACAGAGAAACTCTGTCTCAAAAATACCATAAATAAATAAAATAAAATAAAATGAAAAATTGGGGGGGGGCGGCGCTGGAGAGATATGGTCAGGGGTTAATAGCACTGGCTGCTCTTGCAGAGGACTGGGATTGGGTTCCAGCACCCACATGGCAGCTCACAATGTTCTGTAACTCCAGTTCCAGGGGACCTATCATCCTCTTCTTGGGCACCAGGCATGCACATGGTTGGTGCACATACATACAGACAGGCAAAATACTCATACACATAAAATAAAATAAATCCTTAAAAGTACATTCTCTCCATTAGTACAATTTGTGCTTATGGGTAAGTAGTTTTTAAATATTAAAAAAATAATTTAGGGGGCTGGAGAGATGGCTCAATGTTTGAGAGCATTGGCTGCTCTTCTAGAGGACCCAGGTTCAATCCCCAGCAACCACATGGCAGCTCACAACTGTCTGTAACTCCAAGATCTGACACCCTCACACAGACATACATGCAGGCAAAACACCAAGGCACATAAAATAAATAATTAATTAAAATAATTTAAAAATACGCAGAGTATACCTAAAAGTGTGTTAGGGAAGTGCCAGGACTTCACTGAGCCACTGCAGTGTGAAATCCAGTAAGTGACTTGGTGTTTCTCAGCCACAGTTTCCTCATCTGTAAAATGGGAGTAATGGTGATGGTGAACTTGGTGAAGATTCCGCATTGACAACCCGTCTAAAATGCTTAACACTGAGCCCAGCATGCCGCAGCACATTTAAATATTAACTATTATTATAGTTAATAATGGTTATTCCTGTTGCATTGGGATAAAAGGGTTTTTAATTTTTTATTAAGAAAAGCTATTTTTACATCAATGAGATTAATCCTCTAAACCTGTCTTGTTCAATACAGTTACTCCCTGGTCACATGTGGCTATTTAAATGTAAATTAATTAAAGTTAAATAAAATTAAAAATTTAGTTCCTTAGTCATATCCACCCTATTCCAAGTGCTTGGAAGCCACACATGTCCAGAGATTGCCATGTCGGACAGTTCCAGAAGTTCTGCGAGTCATCAAAACAATGCTATTCAGAGTTTCCACCACATCTGTTTTACAAGCCTGCCCTTCTGACATCATGAGACGGGAGCCACTCCTCTGCTGCTGCTGCTGTTTTACTTTGGTTTTTCAAGACGGGGTCTCTGTGTAGCCCTGGCTGTCCTGGAACTCATTCTGTAGACCAGGCTGGCCTTGAACTCACAGAGATCCGCCTGCCTCTGCCTCCCGAGTGCTGGGATTAAAGGTGTGCGCCACCACTGCCTGGCTAAACCCACCTTTCTTATTGGTTTGAGCTCTCTCTCTCTCTCTCTCTCTCTCTCTCTCTCTCTCTCTCTCTCTCTCTCTGGACTCTAATTACTTCTGCTGGGGTCACCTCTTCCTAGCACTTTGTTGTTCTCTGGTTGGTGCTAGGCAGTGAGGGATACTGGGAAGGACATGGTGTCTGCTGATTGGCCAGGACAAGAGTCAAGTGCTCTGTAGAACTGTCCTCCTCAGTGTCCCCTGCTTCCCTCTGACTGGCTTGTCCCCTCCTTCACCTCACAGAGTGGGAGACAAAAGGGACAGGAAGGACTTGGTGGAGACAGTAAAAATGAACAGTAATGTCCCACCTTCACTGACCAGAAGGGCCAAGACATACTTTAGAGTCCAGGGTAAAGAGAGGCAGCCTGCCTCCCTTCTCCCTTCCTTCCCTCTCCCCTCCCTTAGCTCCTTCCACTTTCTATGTAGTGTATGTGTTCATATGTGTGTGTTCATGTATGTGTGTATGAACATGTATGTGAACGTGTGCATGTGTTCATGTGTGTGGAGACTAGAGGGTGCCTTTCTCTTTTGCTTCCACCTTAATTTTTGAGACAGGGTGCTTCACAGAATCTAGAGCTCACAGATTAGCTAGACTGGCTGACCAGCAAGCCCCAAGGATCTGCGTGTCCCCATCCCCAGTGCACACAGCAAGTCCTTTACCAACCGAGTCATCTCCCCAGTCCTGAAGCAGTCTCTCTCGGTGGGAAATGCCACCTGTGAAAATTTTGGGACTTGCAGAAGGACACTGACTAGAGGCGTTGTGAGCTCCCAGGTTGGGGCGCCCGGGCTCCAAGTTGGGGGCCGCTCCAGGAAGGCCTGTGACTGTCCTGTGACTGAGTGGGCTGAGTGAGCCAGGGCCATGGCCTGCTTGTGTGAGCTCTGGGCGGAGGGCTGTGGGCAGGACGGGCAAGTAGTCCCCGGGGCGGCAGGCAAGACAGATAGGGAAAGCCAAAAACGGACCTGCTGATGTGGCCCTTTCTGCTCGCAGCGGATCATAAAATATGGCTCAGATTTTCATTACGGGCTCTATCGATTATCTTCTGGGATGGATGAATTATAGAGAACATTAAATTTTTTTTAAAAAGCAAGTGAGAGGAAATATCTGAATGAGTTTGGGTGGTCGATGGCGGAAAGGCTGAGCCACCAAGTCTGGTCTTCAACGGGGGTGAGGACAAAACAGGGCAGACAGCTTGTGCCTCCAACTTGCCTTGCAGTACCCCCTGAGCCTGGTTTCAGTGGGGGAGGCCTAGGCCCCTCTAGGCTCCCCTTGCCTGTGCCCTGTCCTTCCCAGGGATCTGCCTCCGTTCCAAGGTTGCCACTCAGGTTCTCCATGCAGCTTTGACTTGGAAGTGGGACCTTCCCCAGGCTGCGTGGGACGGTTGCTGGGAGGGAGGTAGCCCATGCTCTTACTATCCCTCCAGGATCTCCTGATTCTGGAGATGCCAGCTGGGCAGAGAGAGGATTCCGAGGGTGGCATTGGTCTCATGGTGTTCAGCGTTGGATAGAAACTCCTGGGGAACGTGGATACCCAGTCCTATCAACTGGCCCATCTTTTCTGCCAGCAGCCGGTGGCACAGATCTTCACTGTGACGCCTGGGAAAGCTATCCTGGGTCACTGTGCATCTACCCAAGTTAGGTGGGAGAGAGCGTCCACACCTGGACCCCTGCCTTGCTCCCTCACCTCAGCCTGCTCTTGTCCAATGGCTCTGAGTTTGAATGCTTCTGCTTGTGTGACCTCAGGTGTCCCAGCCTTCTTTGAGTCTTAGCTTCTCAACTCTTCCGTTGAGATTACCATCTACCTCATTGAGTTCTTGGAACGGTTGTGTAGAATGGTGTTCTAGAATCCCAAGTATACAGTGCGTAATCAGGAACAACTATTATTTTCTCCCTTCTTTGGAGCAGAGTCTGGGAGCCCTCTTGCCTCCCCCTTCTCTTTGTGACTGATCAACTATTTTGTGTGCTGGATGCTTTCCTTAGAATGTTACCCATAATAAATGAAATAAATGAAGGCCTCGTGTCTAGATTCAGGAGTGATTATTAGTTTCTCCATCTTTTGATGGAGAAACTGAGACTCAGAGAGGTCAAAGTAATTTTTCCCAGGGCCACACAGATTAAGAGTGTCAGTGCTTACAGTTACACCTGGGCAATCTGGTTCCAAAGCTTGTGCCCTTAGCCCCTATGGCCTGTTGCCCAGTGACCTGGCACAGTGGCATATAAGTGTGTGTGTGTGTGTGTGTGTGTGTGTGTGTGTGTGTGTGTGTGTGTGTGTATAAACAGCCCTGCCATTGACATGCTGTCCGGTTGACTTCATTTCCTGACTCTCCACACTATATCTGGCTACATCAGTTTGTCAGCAACTCTAGTCTTTTCTAAGGCTGTGTTCTGGGAGGAGCAGACTTCTCCACACCCCCACCTGGTCCACTTCACCCAAGCTTCACCCAGGCCTCTATGAAAGGTTGTGGTTTCCATGGATATCCGTCTCCCTCTGGCGACACGCCCTTTTTTGTATAACTCTGTTCCCTAGAGTTGATTGTTTTTGGCACGGTGCTCTGTAAATTCATCCAACAATTAAAAGGGGGAGGGGTAGGCGAAAGGAGGCATACAGCAGCAGTGGGGTGAATGATATGTAGGAATGGGCTCTGAGATGTGTGGGCCCCTCCCCCATCCCCTGTTCTCAGCAGGATAGTCCCTTAAGTGTAGAAAGGGCCATGGAATGGGCTGCTGGGGGTCAGGCTTGGGGAGTTCTGGTTCCTTCTATTTGAACTGCGTTCTTGTCTCGTTTATCTCGCCTCCTAACGTCTAAAAGGGCCCCTTCTCGGAGCCAATACAGCCATCTCCAGAGGTCACGTGAAGCCACAAGATGCCAGTTTGGAGTGATTTGAATATTTACTGCCCTTGTTTTGGTTCATTGTGTGTGTTTGCTCTGAATGTGTACCATCAAATCCTGACTGGACTGGGCGGACCCGTCGTGGGCTGTGTGAGATCATGGGGGAAGAATGCAGTGGAAAACTCTTTCATGCCGCAACACATCATGTAGGATTTTTGTATTTAAGATGTGGATTTTTTTATTGTGTTTTTTTTCTTCTTTTCCACACAACCCTGAGTTGGGCAATGTGCACGTCTGTGTTTTTGTTTTCACTCTGGGTGGCTTATGAAATCTGTTCATTAGCGTGCTGTCCTCTCCCAACCCTGGCAGGCCCTCCACCATCTCTCCTGGCATATGGCGATCTCTCCCCGCCATCTCCTCCCCCTGCCTTCTCTCCTTTGAAGAGGTGATAGGTACCTCCCTCCCTGTAGTGTACACACTCACCTAAGATGAAAACCAAGGGTACATTAGCCCTGCTCCTCAAGCCCCATGCCTCTGAGGCAGGTGCTGATTATGGTGGGAGACCCTAATGTGGAGAGTTTCTGCCTCTCTGCGAGGAGAAAGCTCCTCAGTGGCCCCTAGCAGGGGAGGACCAGAAGTTGTCCCGTTCCCACAGGACCTCCTGAAATATCATGACCCTGTTCGCCCCGTCATACAGAGCAATGGGCAGGTCTGTAGCTGAGAGCCCATTCACCAGGGAGATCCAGGTGTCCCTTCTGCCTGCCTGGTGTGTTTTCATAGGTCTACCCCTCCTCCCACTTTTAAGCCTGGCCAGAAAACCTGAGCATAGATGTTGCCTTTGGCTGTGAGGTCCAAGTGTTTTCTGGCAGCCCTAGTGTATGGCGGGAGATGATTTTGGGCCCAGGAGAGGTGAGATTCAAGAGGGGAACTCACACTGGGCAAGGGTGAGTGCCGAGATCACAAAGAGGGAGGACTCTCAGTGGGTCACCAGCCCTGACCTGGTTCCATACCTGTGAACCATGTGACCTTTGGCTGGTCACTTCATATCTCTGTGCTGTTCTCCGTAATCTCTCCGTGGGGCCCATGCTGTTCTTGCTTTTGTATTGTAAAAATTCAGCGTGATCATGTGTGGAGAACTCTTGGCATGGTGCTCGTCAAATTAATCTAGTTAGCTAATACCCCTGGTCGGCAGAGGGAGAAAACCTCTCATCCACTGTGCCCTCGCCTCTCTTGCACATAGTAGGTGCTCAATCCTTTTGGGATTAGTTGGAAAAGGCTCAGGTAACGAGACGTCCCTTTGAACCTGTATGTTGTAAATTCTGTGAGTTCATGGGGGAGGCGGGAGACCAACAGGAAGATTGGGGCTCAGGGGAGCCAAGCGGGCTGTGAAAGTGGCCAGTGAAGCGTTCTGCTGAAGAGAGGGGAAGCTGCACCAGGCTCTCTGATTGTGACATGAGATCAGAGACTAGCTGAGCTCCACCAACACTTACGCCGCCCACCGTGGGCCAGCTGTTGTGCTAAGTGTTGGAGACGCAAAGATAATTAAGACCTGGGCTCTGCCCTTGAGGAGTGAGGACTCCAGTGGCAGAGACAGGCTTGTGAACAAATTACTCCACTTCTGCATGGGGTTTAATGTCATGAGGAAGGATATATGGAGAGCAGAGAAGAATATGAGACCTCTTGGGAGAGGTTCTAGAAGCTTCTCAATGAGGTTTAAAGAAGAGGAATGTTATGATCTGAGGCCTTCTGGAACCCTGTTTGCCTCTCTTGCTAACCTGAGCTTATTGTGTGGGAGGAAAGATGGCCATTGTAATTTTCTTCTCTGTCCTTCCAGTTGACTTGTGAGGAAGCCAAGTCTTTTGGAGATCAGCGGGTTCCAGGAAGGCCATCAGAGGATCCAGTGGCAGAACCAGGCCTTAGACCCCTGTTTTTAGATCTTAAGGGTTATGTCTGTCACTGTGTTAGGCTTCTCACCTCTTCACCTGGGTCAACTGGTTAGAGACTGATTAGGCTCTGCCCCTAATGACCGAGATCTGTGCCTCAGCCCTGGGGCTGTGGTGTGGGAGGGCCAAAGTGCTTGGAAGGCTTTGGGGCCCATGCCTTGGTTTAGTAAATGGGTCAGGCCACTTGGTTGGGGAGTCTTGGAACAAGGTCATGCCACCCTAGCAAGGCTGGGCAGGGATGGCGGGAACGGGAACCATTGAGGAGGAGGTGGCTGGTCTCACCCTTTCTTCAGTTCCTTCTCTCCTGGGCAAGCCCTTTGGTGGCCTGGAAGAGAAAAAAGCCCTCTGGGGTCTGGAATATTCTCTTCCCTCCTAGCTGGAACCCTTCTTGACCAGACATGAGACTCTGGGACACCCCTGGCATGTGGCTGGACTCTTGTCTTCTGGTTCCTTCTAGGAGTCTGGGAGGTGGTTATTTCCCCTGACCTCTTATCTGGGCAAGTGTGAGACGGGAAGGGCTATGTATGTGTCAGCTCCAAAGTCAGGTGCTGACTTTTAGAGAGGCTCTTTTTGATGGGGCCCTGGGGTAGAGACCCCCACAGAAGAGTGGTCTGGGGTGCAAGCTGTCTGTGATACAAGACACCCCTTCCTCTGGCCCACAGCTATCTTTTTGGCCGGGGCCAAAAACTGCCTGGGCTTCGGGAGATTCTGGACTAACAGCCAAGGAAGTTTCAGAACCCAAAGGAGTGAGTCTCCCAGTGGTCCTGAAGTTCCCATTAAAGTGTTTTTTCCTCTTTTTTAAAGAAAAAAATATTCCCAAACTGGAAAACAAAGGAAATCCACTTCCCCCAAATCACACGAAACTCACATTAGGGGCCTGGCAGGAATCCATGGAAACCAGGAAACATGTTGTTAACCCTGTGTGATGCTGAAAGGTGGATGGGAGCCAGGCGAATCCATAGCATGCAGTTACCTTCCATCCTAATTTTCCCTAGGGAGCTGGTCCTGAAACATTGCCCCCAGCAGAGAGGAGGGTCTAGTGCTGAAGCTGGCCTTCAAAGGGTCAGCTCCCTTTTACTCAGCCCAGACTTGGGAGTCAGGAGAGGAGAGGGCTCACACAACCTGGGGAGACCCCCTGGGGGCTTTGATGACTGGATCAAGTTAGAAAACTAACCAGGCTGCTGCCTGCTCCATGCAGATCATACAGTCAAGGATCAGCCACTTGGAGAACACACAGCCATGATGTGTGGGATGTTGCTAGCCCCCAGAAAGGAGGGAGGGATGACCCAAATTTCAGTGACAGTTCTATTGGCAGGGTGGGTCTGAAAGTGGACAATGACCTCAGGGTTCCATGTCCCACACCCTTATCTCCACAAGGCTGGACCGCCACCTCTGAGAAGTTGTGTACTTGTTTGTGTGCTTGTGTTTGCACGCACATGGGCTCTTTCTTTTTTTTCCTAAAAAGGCTGAAAATATTTACAGGTCTGAAGTTGAAATGCAAACAGGAAAAGCCCTTTAAAAAGTGAGCGAAGTGGATATTCAAAACAGGAATTGCCATGGAAACACCACAATATTTGCTTAAATTGACACAAAGGTTGCCGGTAGTGGGGCTCCAACTTTCTTTAGGCCACTGTATTTGGCCCAGCACCTATCACAAAGGAGTCTCTCCCAGCAGCCTCCTTTGAGGGCGTGTCCACACCCTCTTTCCTGTCTGAGATGAAATAGCACTATAGCAGAGCAGAGGGGGGAATGGAGAAGAAATCAGGTTAACCATCCTGTTTACCCTGTTGATTCTCTCTTTAAAGACTTCCACGGGCTGCTCAGGGGGTCCTGGGGACACACAGGAGCTCACCCAGGGGAAACCTGGAAAGAGCAGGCGGCTAGGATTCCAGGATTGCTTGGTTCTGTTGGATGGGTCTGATCTGTTGACTTGATCCATTCTCAGGCTGACCTTTCACCCCAGGTACCAAGCCTTGGGTGTGATCCCTCTGTTGTTACCCAGGGTGGCACCTGATTGGCCTAGTATTGTTTCCCCTGCTCGATTCTTTTATTAGGTATGACACCTCATAGCAATTGGCTAATAATTGTGCAAAGGGCACACTGGCCGCAGAGTCAGGCATGGCATGCGCCATGGCAATGCCATCTGCTGATTGGCAAAGCAGGTCCAAGAATCTCCTGCTTCACTGGCTGGTTACCACACAGGGTGTTGGAACTTTCTCATTGTTCTCTGTGTGCAATCAGTTGGTGGGTTCCAGCTATAACCTAGTCATCTTTAAAATGTTTTAAAATTATATTTGTTGTTTGGTGTGTATGCATGCGCGCGCGCGCACACACACACACACACACACACACACACACACACATGCACACACTTGTGCACTGATGCCATGGTGCAGGTGTGGAGGTCAGAGAACAACTTGTGGAATCAGCTATCCTTCTACTGTGTGCATCCCAGGGACTGAACGCAGGTCATCAGATTTGGTGGCAAGCACCCTTATCAGCTAAACCTTCTCACCGGCCCAGACCTAACCTGTTCCCCTTGCTCCTCTCTGGCAGGCACACAGACCTTGCAGAGGGAAGGCAGACCCTCTCCATCCCACCTGCCCTCTGACTGCCTCAGCCACTGACTCCTCCTTCACCAGAGGACCGTGCAGCTTCCTGGTGCGGTGCATTGGAATGGACTTCGGACCTTGGCCTCTTGGGATGCAAAGGTACCTCTCCTGGTTCCCAAGATGCTCTGCGAAGTGAGGGCTGGCCAGTTGGAGGATTGCCACTCAGATCCTTAGACTTACTTCTCTCACGGGGTTATGTCCCAGTAGCTCATATACTGTAGACAGAAAAGGATCCCATGAAACAGGAGCAGGACACATTTCAGCCTTGGCTTTGCCATCAGACTTACTTCTTGCACCCCTCTGGGTCTTGGTTTCTTCAAAGAGGTTGGTACAATTGACCTTGAAGAGTCCTTCCAGCGATCCCAGTGATGTGACCTTAAGGGTACAGCAGTAGGCAGATATCTCAGGTGACGCGCCCTTACCCCATCAGATGCTACTCCAAGATCAAAGTGTTGGGTCATTCTGAATTTCACCATGGGAACAGTAAGGTGCAGCCTTTGTGTGTACACTGGCTGGCATGAGCATAGGCAGTCTCACAGGCTGCTCTGCCCTGAGTTTATTTGTGGGAGGAGCTGGCCTGGGAATGACTTTATCAGGGTTATCTCCAGCCCAGGCTAGACCTTCCTTAGTGGACAAAGTGTGGGTATCTTTGATTAGGGCATGAGAATAGCCCCTTGCCTATGACAAATCACTTAGCCAGCCACAAAGAGTGTCTTTAGCTGTACTCTCAAAAATTTGCCTGCAAGTATCAAACTCAGCAGTTTCTTGGGGCATATTGGTCATTAGCAGCATTCTCAAGAGAACCAGCCCAGAGAAGTCTGGGTGTTCATACAATTGATAGGCATAGTCTTAGAATAGAGCCTGGGTAGAGGGGATCAAGGTTGGCTGGGGAGGGCAAGGCTGGGGGCCACTCATCCTGTGTGTACTGCACTAGGGTCAGCATCCCGGCTCCCCCCCCCCCCCCCCTGTGTTCTCCTTCTCCATGGACACCCTGGATAGGACACAGAGTGATACCCCTCCCTCTGTGGTCTGGCTCTGTCACCCTGGACTGTAAATCCAAAGGTTAGGAAGCATTTGGAGAGCTGGGCACCTTGATGTTCACTGGGGTTCGCAAGGTCCCCAAAGCTGCAAGACTCCTTCATTTTAGGCTGTTGTTCCTTGGGGACTAGCAACTTGTCGTTCCTTGGGAACTTGCAAATCAGATGCAAATGTAGTGTTTGGTTGCTAAAGTGGCAGAGACTCTTCTTTCTGTTTTAGTGTGGTCATGCCCCAGGAATCAGTCCATTTGTACTCAAGGTGTGTTGCTGCTGTTCTCCTGCACCCCGAGTAGCACCGGGACCCTTTAGACTACTGCCCAAGAAAGGCTGTGTGGCAAGGTCACTGCTCCGAAGTTTCCTTTGGCTCTGATGACTTTCTCTATTTAAAAAAGAAAAGGATTAACTTTTTATTTTATTTTATGTATTTGGGTGTGTGCCTGCCTGTATGTCTGTGCACTGTGTGTGTACCTGGTGCCCTCTGAAGTCAGAGAGAGTGTCATATCCCCTGAAACTAGAGTTATAGACAGCTGTGAACAGCCACATGGGTGCTGGGAATCAAACCCATGTTGTCCTCTACAGGAGCAACAAGTACCTTTAGCTGCTGAACCATTTCTCCAGCTCGGCCTATGGACTCCATTGCCTTCCTAGGCTCTCTAGGCCTGACTCTGCTTCCTGATTAGAATTCTGGGAAGAAGGCAAGAACCTCGAAAGCCTCACCCCAAGGCCTTCTAGTGTCCTGCCACCCAACAGCGGCTAAGGTGCCTGCAGAGCCCCCGTAAGGGGCTAATGTGCGCCTGCTCTGTTCTTTTTGTTTTCTTCTTTCTCTGGGCAAAACATGCCCATTAATTTTTCCCTTTCTGAAGTTTCCACTCACAGTTGACTCCCAGGGGCCATGCCAGCTGGGATTTGCAACCCAGCAAGGTGTATGGGCCCAGCAGGTCCAGGGGGACTCTCGCATCCTGGCATCGGCTGTCTCCGGCTTTGATAATGAAGCTTGGGAACTCTGAAGGCTCAGAGAGGGAATGTCAGGGCTGCGTCCCTGCTCACTGACTTAATCCTTTTCAATGAATGACCGTGGACTGTGGTCCCCTATGGCAGGGATGCCTCACCAGGGTGTAGACCAGGGGAGAAGTCCACACTTGTTGTGGTCCACAGACCTCATCAGGCCCATTGCTGAAGGTTCTGCAGAAGATCTGGTTGAATTCAGTAGGGGGCGTGGTGTCTGCAGGTCGCTCCCCCATGGACGCCATGAACAGGAAGCCCCTGCTGTCAGAAGTGACAGCGAACACACAGAGAAAAACAAACAAGGCAGACCTTGGGCTAAATGGAATGAGAAGAGAGCAAGGACATGGTAGTATGGGGTACTCAGGGCCAAACTCTGAGGAGGTGACAGCAGAGATTAAGATGTGAGGCAGATGGCTGGCTACCTGAAGAGTAGGCAGGGGAATATTCCAGAAAGAGCCCACAGGTGATTTCAAGGTCCTCGGATGGGAGTAACTAACTACATTCAGTGACTAAACCATGTGGCTGGGAGGATGGGGAAGAGGCCAGGATGTGTGGCATTCTGTGTGCCAGGGGACGGGGTGGGGGGGCAGCAAGAGAAGATGCCACGTATCAGGGGAGCAGTGGCTGCAGCCACAGGGACAGGAAGATGACAGCTGGGATGAGGAGAAGATGGGAAGGCGAGTAGGGAGCTGAGTCTGTGTGTGCTCAGAGGCTTACCCATGTATTGAACAGGATGAGCAAGAAAGGTCTTCTGGATGCCTGGACCCTTCTGAGCTCCCCCATGGGGCTCCTCTCTCTCCCATGTCCCATGGGTCTCAGTGGGTTAACCTCTTGTATATTCAAGGAAGTGCCATCTTGGAGTCACACTGGATGCTGGGAATGTGACAGTCACTGTCCTTTTTCTCTAAGACTGCACAGTGTAGCCGATTTAGACCATCCCACCATGGGTTCTGTGCAGAGCTTGAAGGTCCTCTGGATTTTCTTCCCTGCATCTTTAAATGTGATCCGTGTCCCCCAGAACTGAGCGTCTGCCCTTTCCTGGTCGTACAGATCCTCAGATGAGCATCTCTAAGGACTAAAAAAATGGGTTAGCTACGACTGCTGTATACACTGGGCTAGCTTAGCCTCTGCCCGGCTCCCTGGCAGAGATCCTAATATCCTTTCCATATAGAAAGGTGTTTATTGCTGTAGGCATGCTGAGAGACTTGAACCCAGACCCTGTCCCTGTTTCTGGGGCCTCTGACACAAGGCTTTCTTCCCCTGTATCCTGGCATTACCTGTGTGGGACAGATTGGCAACAGCTATCCTGGCTGTGACGTTGTGATGATGAGGCCATCTCTGACATCCAGTTAGGATCTGCGCAGCTCTGGATGCTGCTGTGGAGCCCAGTAGCAAGCCAGAGGTCTGGCTGTCACTGCTGGCTGCCAGGCCCCATGAGCACTTAACTGGTGCTGGCAAGGTATCCCCAGCCATATGGGCCAGCGCAGCCCTCCAGGAAAGCTCGGGAGGCTTGACCTCCAGGGGGAGTGACAGGAAGGGCAGGCTGGTGACATCTTGCAGGGGGCATAGGGGGGTGTCCCAAGTGGGAAGCAATATGTGGCACAGCAGCTCAACCCTCCAGGAAGCTCTGGAGGCCTGACCTCCAGGGAGAGTGAGAGATTAAGCAGAAGGGCAGGCTAGCGCTGCCAGGGGCTGGTGGGGATATCCCAGGCCCACAGCTGGTGCTTCTGTGTGACTCTGAGGGGGGTGTGTGTCAGCTAGTCATCCTGGGTGTGTCTGCTTGCCTTAGGGGAGGGTGTTTCTGGGTGGACAGGCCTGTGTCTCCGCATGAGTGGAAGGTTTCTCTGCCTTCTGCCTCCATGGGTCTGCACTGGATCCGTGACCTTCTCTTCTAACTGGACTGGACAGTTCTAATGGCATCCTCCAGGGCTTTGATCTGATGGGAGGCTGGCAGCTCTAGAGCACACAGCTGCAGTGCAGGCTGCAGAAGGGTGGGGCTGGGAGAGGGAGGTACCAGTGAAGGGAAGTAAGGTAGTCTGTGACTCCACAACCCCTGGGTGCTGTGGTTCTCTGGGGGACCCCCTTAGGGTGAGTAGGTGTGTGACCGGGAGATGGTTCAGAAAGAGTCACTGGTCTTTCTGTTTCCATTCTGGGTAAGAATGTTCTCCGGTGATGCAGGTACTCACAGTCAGCCCTCTTCCTCAGTTTCTCCTGTGTCTCCTGCCTTCCAGTGTAAACTCTCTGGATGCCATTTAGCACTGGTCCAGGGGAAATTGACAGAGGACTGGAAGTGCCTACCCTGTTTAGAAATACCCCGGAGGGTAGTTCTCTTACCGCGACATGGTGCTTCAAAGGGTAGACTGACCCACAGGAAACTGATGCTCTGCCTCACCGAGGTCCTGAGTGTCCACGGTGAAAGGCTCTGGCCTGAAGCAATGCCCGAGGTATTACATATGACAAGATTCAGAGGCCCGCGCTGTGAATTCATTCCTTTCCTTTAGACCCTCCAGGTTCCCCTCTTCCACCAGCTTCCTCTCGCTTTGCATTTGTTTATAATTATTGGTGTGTGTGTGTGTGTGTGTGTGTGTGTGTGTGTGTGTGTGTACGTAGAGAAAAGAGGGTAGTTTGCAGGAGTCAATTCTCCTTCACCTGTGTGGGTCCCAGGGATCGAACTCAGGTTATCAGGCTCAGCTTTAAGCTCCTTTACCTGCTGAGTTATCTTGCTATCCCTGCCTTTTGTCTTTTTGAGATAGGGCCTTGCTGTACAGCCCAGGCTGGCCTCCAACTTGGGATCTTCCTGCCTCAGCTTCCCATGTACTAGGATCACAGACATGTACACCATGCCTGGCCCCTGGTCCTGTTTTATTCTGGCATCTATGCAGGTATATCCCTGGCACAGGTAAAAGTCCTTAAGTATGGAGGTGAGGGTACCAACTGGAGGCTCTGGTGAGACACTTGCAGCCCATCTTCCAGGTCCTTCCTCCGACAGCTGCCCATACAGTTCACTGCCTATTTGCTCCCATCAGGCTTATAGAAGTGTCCATCCAGTGTTCTTTTCAGTTGGTTCCTTGGCTTCCCTCAGGAATGGGAGTCTCTTCTGACCCTGAACCTTACAGCCTAGGATTGGGAACAAATGATAACCCAAGGTGGGTGAGTGGAGGAGAGTACCATTACCTTCTCCTCCAGAAATGCTAATCGGGAAAAGCAATTAAAAGCAAGTTTTTTCCCTTAGTAATCTGTGTTAAGAGCTGGTAATGAAGTTTCGGGCCGTTGTGACTCAATATTTCAGCTTCACCGACTCAAGTCAAAACAATCCCAAACCCCGGAGTTTGCAAGTAGCTGAGCTGGGCCCGGGCAGCAGCTGTGAGTCAGGATGTTGCCTCTTGTCACTAGTGGCTCCCCTGCACTATTCCCTGGGCAGAGAGGAGCAGTCCCAGCTGGGAAGGGGTCAGACCTCCAGGACATCCAGGACATCCAGAAGACCTGGAGTGCACGTGAGTGAAATGCGCCTAGGAGCAGGGTTGTAGTGGAAGCCAAGAAAGATCAGAGAAAGTCACAGGGAGGAAGTGGGTGCCAAAGAGACAACAGGGTGGACCAGGGCTCAGTCCTGACCTCTGACCTCTGCTCATTCTTCTCTTATTTTCACTCATGCATTTATCCTAATTGAACAATTGATCGGGATCCCTCGTTTAAGGAAGTGAACATAAGGGTCAAGAATTCTTAGAGCTTCCATTTGGTGGGGAGAAGCAAATGATAACGAGATAAAAGAAGCAAATGGTTATCGGCGGCAACACGTGCTAAAGAGAAAACTAAAGCCACTTTGGAGACGGGAAGAAGGGGGATGGGGAGGTGGCTGGTGTGTAATTTTCGGTATGGCTTCTGGACAAAGGGTCACTGAGATGGAGACAGAAAGGAGGTGAGGAAGCCATGCGTGCTAATTAATATCTGGGGGAAGAGCCGTTCCATCAGAAGGAAGAGTAACTAACTGTGAGTCGCTGAGAGAAGAGCTTGTCTCCACTCGGCCTGTTGGAGGGCACTCGGGAGGCCTGTGCACATAGCGTGCATGGAGAGTCTACAGATTTTGTCGGCTGTAGTGAGAATTCTGTTTCATTCTCGGTTTCCCAAGTGAAATTAGACTCTTTTTGAAGAGTTCTGAGGGACATGATCTGATTAGGCATTGGCTCTTTATTAAGACGCAAGCCTCAACTGTCTGACTCCTCCTCTCGCGGTCCCCTGGGTAATGAACCTCTCACCCAGCATGCACTTTCATCTGGGAGCGGACGCAGGTGTGTGTGGGAAGGGGTCTGTCTGTGCCCCCTCCTATCTCCAGCCTCCCAGGAAGCAGTTTACAAACAGGGTCGTGTCACTTTAAACAGCCCCCGACCGGCTTCCTGGCCTGCTTTATCTGAGGCCCAAGTGCTTGTTGTTCTAGGACCGATCCGCTTTAGCTAATTAATAATCTGACAGGAGAGACCCAAGGGATTAGCTGCTGAGCTGAGCTCCACCGAGCCCTGGCAAACGAGCCCTGTGCTCCTTGGGGACATGGAGGTGACTTTGAGGGGTACAGGCAGAGGGGACCCACCACAGGTGAGCAGTGAAACAGGGCAGTGTAGGAATGACCATTGAAGGGGGTGGGGACAGTTCAGTAAAGAGTCTCTTGAAGGGAGTCTGCTGTCCCAAGATGAGCAGAGATGGGTGGAAGCCTCCACTGCCCCTGTGATCCTGCCATCCACCAGAACCCATCACCACCTGTCAGGGGTCCTTGATGAATAGCCTGGACTGAGTTGCCAGAGTTAGTCCATTAAGATACAGAACCACTAGTGAAATTTGAAGTATAGATAGACAGCAAATAATTTTTAGCATAAGTATGTTCTATGTGAGATTTGGGATGTACTTATCCTAAAAGATTGCTCACTGTGTTAAACATTCATGTTTCCCTGGCATCCTTTCTTCTGACATCCTGCCTGGAAAGGACCAGAAGCTTTGGAGCTTTTAACCAAGGGAAGCCTAGGGTTCCACCGGCACTCTGGGAAGTTGTCCGAGACTTCCCAAGCCTGTGAGGCTGGAATCACTGTGACTCCCACTGCCTTTGTCCAGGGAGAGGAGCTTGGAGGCAGAAGGTCACCACCTGCCCAACTCTCTCATCCCGTGTTTAGGTCCAGACGCTCCTTTGATGTGTGGGAGAGTAGGTTCCATTGGGGATACCCCTGGGCTGGGGACAGTGTCTTGTAGTCACTTCTCCCCCAAAGAGACTGTTTTTCAGAGGTAGGCTTCAGACGTCTCTGAGGGTAGGCCTGAGGTTCCTGGGGATAATCTGTAGTGGATGCTATGAGCCCTGTTTTGAGCCCAAAGAAAGGTGGGCAGACATGGCTAAGTATGGAGGAGAGGCTAGACTAAGTTAGGGACAAAAGCCTGCCTTGTAGGGCTACCCCCCATGTTCCAAGGCCTCTGAGCACTGATCAGAAATACCCATCTTCAGGCCTCTGGACACCCACTCCCAAGGCCCTAGAGTAGCCCTATGCCAGCTTCAGGAAGGGCAAGCCATCCAGAGAGCTGGCTGCCTAGAATGTCATTCTGGGTGCCAGAATTGAAAATCTTTATTGGAAAACTTGATGGGATCCTAACTGCTCCCTCTTGTGACCTCTGTCACCCTGGCTCTGTTCCCCGTGGTCAGGGAGCTCAGTGTAGTAAGAAGGGCCTGCCGCCAGCTGGGGGAAGTCCAGCTTCCAGCAGCCAAGGGGCCGGATGCCAGGAGGGCAGTGCCCGAGGTGGGAGCTCTCTGGGCTGGGCTCTGTACTGTAGGAGTTAACACCATCCTCACTCTCAAAGGGTTCTTCTCCCTAACCCCCTGGGCAGCCTCCTCCCAGCCTTTCCCGGCACCACCAGCTTCAGACTCTTGCGGTGGGAGCAGAGGGGATGGCGGGGGGTGGGGGGTGGGGGGTGGTTGCCAAGCTGGTGGGAACCTCTTCCGCTTCCCGAGCTCTCAGCCTCTTCCCCAGCGTGCCCAGCGGTTTGGCCCTGGTTCTTGAGCCGTCTGCTGCCCGTGCTGCCTCTGACCGACATCGTTAGCGTGGGTATTTATATTTCATTAACGACATTAAGCCCAAATGGCATTAAAAGCAAAGCTGGTGATAAATAGCTTATTAATAAACAGGGAGTGCTCCATGCTGCCTGGCCTCTGCCAGCCCTAGTGTTAACCCTTGCTGCCCTAGATAAATAGGCTTCACCCCAAAGATCACCCTCCAAAAGATGGGGCCAGGAAGGTCCAGTCATGTGACCATCTTCCATCTGGTTATGCTCAGGTCCATGCATCTTGGAGCCCATGCTGGCCACTTCTAGGTCACTGGGGTTTGCACAGAGTGGCCAGACACAGTGTCCAATCAAATCTCCCCTGCCCTCCTCACTCATTTTGATTCGAGGGATAAAGAATTTAGAAAAGGTAGCTTTCTAGGCTACGGAACGAGTCTCCCCTCGTTTTCTGGAAACCCAGTTGGAAAGAAAGCCCCTGCAGAGCATTTGGAATGGCGGTGCCTGTGAGAGGAATAGCAGCCCCAGTGGTGTAAACCCAACTAGCATCGTCTGGTGCTTTGACGGGCCTGTTACTGGGCATGTGTGGTACGTAGCTCCTGTGATGCCAGGGAGCATCCCACTCAGTGAGAACAAAAGCATGCTTTGCCAATCAGGGCTGGCCTACTTGGGAAAGTGGTTGCCTTGCATGCATGAAGTTCTGGGTTCAGTTCCCAGCAACCTGTAAACAGGTGTGGCATATGCCTGTAGTCCCAGCACTTGAGAGGCAAGTTCAAGGCCATTCTCTGCTCCATAGCAAGTTCTAGGCCAGCCTGGGATATCGGAGACCATCTCAAAATAATAAAAATGACAAATTAAAATGGAATGATGCCCAGGGTAGCAAAGTGATGTCACCAGCTGAGGGTCGTATCACACAGCTGCTGGGGCTCCTCATTTGGTACACCCTCCCCAGAGACAAGACTTGTCACAGAGAGGACCATCCCGGCTCCTGGATCTTAGAGATGCCAGGACTTCTCTTAGCTGAGGCTCCAGGCTTTGCTTCACTCTGCCTTTTCTTAGAGGGACACTCCTGAGTAGGGACACATGCCTACAAGAAGGCTCCTGGGGCCTCCAGGGCAGGTCAGCATTCTATAATTCTGGTGCCATCTCACAACCCCAGGAGACCTCCTGGGGAGGACCAGCTAGGCCTCATTTGTTTGGGGTTTGAGTTAACGGACTGTGATTGTAGGGTTGTTCTTAAGGTCTCTCTCTGAACAGCAGGGGCAGAACCCCCCACCCCCACCCCCAGCACTCCAGCCAGCCTCCAGGCAAAATCAGCAGAAAGTAAGAAAAGAAATTAGGGCCCCCCTGAGAACCTCACACCCAGACACCAAAAAAAGGTTCTTGTCATGGGCTGGAGTGGGTTTTCTGAAGTCTTTTGGTGTAGGGAGGAAATAAGGAAAGAGTGGAGAGGATTGAAGCTTCAATATGTCCCCACCCAGAGGACAGGGTAGAGGTCACACCCCTGCCTCCATCTGCATCTAGTGAACACTCAGGGAAGATGAGCAGTATGTAAATAAGCCAGAGGTCTCCTATCTGCCAGGGGCCTGACTCTCCTACCTCCTTGAGCAGGGAAGGAAGGAAGCAATAGCCATAGGCTTCCAGTCAAAGACGGTTCTCACTTCCCAACTCTATCCCCAGGAGGATAAGTGGTGGACAGGGCCTCCCCCACCACCACTTAGGAGGCCTTGCTCACCTATTTCTCCTATTAGGTTACGGCTGTGTAGGTCTTGGCTGTCACAGCATGGCGTGGTGTCTTGGTGAGTGGCACAGCAAAGTCATGATACTCAGTGCATCCTGTTTCAACTGTGCCAGGTACGTGCATTCTAGCCACCAGCAGAGAACCCAGAACAGGAACCACTAGTGGTCAGGAAGGAGAAGGGGAAAGATGGTTTTAGGACGGGCCACCCTGTGTTGTAATGCAAGCTTGCCGTGTTTGTAGATGTGTGGCTGTCACTTCACCTCACTTGGCTCGGGTGCCTTCCCCTGGGAAATGTGCATAGTTGTAGCTCAGTTGCATAGCAGGACTTAACACTCAGAAAATACCAAAGGAGGGATGGCTGCTGCCCTGACCCTGTGAGGCCTTCTCCTTATCTGCCTCTGCCTCTTGGCCCACCTCACCATCCCTCAACTACTCAACATCCAGGACGGGGCACCTACTAGTGGATACCAGACTAGCCCATTCAGTCCCCTACCTGTGGGGCTGGCTCACCGCCTGAGTTGCATCAACTTATATGAGAGATGAGAGCATCCATTCCCCCTCCTCCCTCTACAGCCCACTGCCCTCCCAAGGGCAGCTTCCACTTTCTCCTCAGTCCCACCTTCAGTATAGCCCCCCTGTGTTTTCCAAGGACAGGGATTGGGCAGGGATTTAAGAGTAAGGGGTCCGATGTGAAGTTTCCTTGTTTCAGTGAAATGGTATAACCTAAGGCGGCTTCCTTGCCATGTCTTCCCCTTGAGGATTGTTGAACATTTATGTCTGCTTGGGAATGGGGGAGATGGAAAAGCCAGGGGGTTACCTATTTTGTCTGTGGCTCTCTAGAGCCCTCCAGCCATATGTGACTCAAAAGAAAGTACCAGCCAGGCGGCAGTGGTGCACACCTTTAATCCCAGCACTCAGGAGGCAGAGCCAGGAAGATCTGTGAGTTCGAGGCCAGCCTGGTCTACAGAGTGAGTTCCAGGACAGGCACCAAAATTACAGAGAAACCCTGTCTTGAATAACAGAGAGAGAGAGAGAGAGAGAGAGAGAGAGAGAGAGAGAGAGAGAGAGAATGAAACAATACTATGGATAAATGGCTCCATGGCCAAAGGGCTGGACCTGTGGCTTTAATACACAGGCCTTCAAGTGAGTCAAGGCCACACCATTATCTTTTTTCTCACTCTCACACACCCAAGGATGGTAGAAATATCTCACTTTCCCCTGAGGCCTAAGGTGTCCAACAAGAGGTCAGCCTTGGTGGGCTGGGATAGAGATAGGCAGGCCTAGAAGAGATCCTAGGATAGAACTGGCACTCTCTGGGGGCATGAGACTATTTAGCTCCATATCTGCCTCTAACAATGGGCACTGCCAACCTGCTTGTTGAGCATACTTTTCCAATGTCAGCCACAGGCGAAGCAGCCACCACGGAAGGCTTTGGGATGGGGAAGGCGGGAGGGGTCCTGCGTCTTCCCTTCTGGAAGCTTCTCTGACTTTCAGTTTCTTTTTGCGACTGTTTTCTTTTTTCCTTGGGGTCTAATTAAAGACTTGGAGCCATTTACAGCCTGTGGTTGGCTTTTTATTTGAAGCTTTGGCAATTACCTTCTGCCCTAAAATAAGTTTCGATGCAACAGGGACAGGATTTTTCTTATTGGCTAAGTTCACACTTTAATTTTGTTGCGTGTGCATGTATTTGTGTGTGTGTGTGTGTGTGTGTGTGTGTGTGCATGACAGAGGCTCCTGACACCTTCCCCACTGTTCCTCTCCAGTTCCTGCCTCCTTGTCACTATCCCCATCTCATGTCCCTTGGCTGAGGCAGAGGCCTGGACAGTGGGAACAGTATGTCCTCAGCCTTGCTCTGCCTCAAGGGAACTCTGTGACAACAGGTAGGTCATCTGTTGACTCTGCCCCAGTTTCTTCATCTGGGAGCAGGGTAGGGGTGGGCATGCCCGAGGCGTCTCTGCTCTTCAGAAGCATATGTCTTGCCACAGCTCAGCGGGGTGGGAGGGAGCCACCAGCACCAGCCCCTGTATAATCCAGCCTCATGTCTCCTCTTCACCAACGCACCTTGAGTTCTAACAGGAGCACGTGGTCAAGTTCCCAAAGCTTTTTACCCTTTCCTCCATGATTTGCCATTGTATGAACAGGTGCAGGCGCCCCACTTCATAGCCAAGCCCTATAAGCCAGAGATAATTAGTGGCTTTTCTGATGTCACTTGCTTAGAGGGGGCAGAGCCTTGGGATCCAAACCCAGGCCCTGAGGCTTTAGGTCAGTCGGAAACGAGGAAATCAGAAATGGGCGAAGAGGACTGGAAAAGAACTCTGTTTTCTTAGGGTGGAGATACAGCTTGGGGGAGTCAGTTGCCTAGTGCCATCAAACAGCTATGTGAGGTTTCTTTCTGTTAAGCCAAAGCAAGTGGTGACCTGCCAAAAATATCCAGGTCATAGCAGGCTTTGAGTGCTGTGTTGCAGGTTGAAGGTGAGGTAGCTCGTTCTTTGAATAGAAACTTCTTAGATGACTTTTGGAGAGGTGGAGTATCTGGATCTTATAGAGTGGTGGGTGGGTGGGTGGATGGATAGATGGATGGATGGATGGATGGATGGATGGATGGATGGGGCATGGGGCTGGGTCTCTTCCCGAATCTGATATGTTATGTCCTAGGAGCAGGGGAGGTAGGCAGTGGATAGGTGTACACATCCACCCAGGAGGCTATGGCTCTCCTATGTGCCAGACAGCTGTTTAAATAAGAACTGTGAGGATGAATGGTTCTTGTTGGCTTCCCTGGACAGAGTGTCAACATGTTCCCTTGTCATTACATACCTGCCCAGAGTGTAAGAAATCTGGGTACCAGAGTCCTGGCCCAGGACCCTACCTTGACTCTCTCAATATGCCTGACTCTCGTCCCCCCCCCCAAAAAAATCCCTCTAAATTCTGAACCTTGGACATGTGTAGGGATGGAATCTTCTCTAAAAGCCAGAGTAGCCATTCTTATGAGGTGGGAACAACTCTGTCTTATTTTGGGGACAGGGTGGGAGTGGGAGTCCCCCCGATGTAAGGTCTGAGGCAGTTAGAATACTGGAGGACGGTGAGAGTGCCCGAGTTTCCAAGGACTGATTAGATGGTATGCCAAGTGTATTAAATTTTGCAGACATTTTAACAGCAATATGCTAGATAGTTGGGTGTCCCCTGAGGCGGCTGGATTTTTTATATCCTTCACAGAAGGTCAGAACCCTCTTCTCCCTGCCTCTCCCCCCTCCCCCCTAAGCTCTCAGCGCCTCTCACTCACCCTCCCTTTCCTCAACAATTCCTCTTGCTTTTTACTCTCTGCTTGTGCGGACCTACAGGGCACTTGGCCCCTGACAGAGAAAACGCTGGGTCCCCTCTGCCCTGCTGTTGGGGATGTGGGGGTCTCTGGGGCTCAGGAGGGACAGAGAGGGGACTTGACTTCTATTTCAGTGTCCTTCCCCTTCTCTCCCCAGTTCAGAGACTGTTGTGAGACCTGCTCCCTCCCTCCTCATTTTTGTAGAAAAAAGGCAGGAAAAGAATCCATCTGGCATATGAATAATTGAAATGCTCAACTCTCTTCCTGTGGTTGCTGTTTGTTCTCAGCTCCCCTGGCCCCAGCCCATCCCCCTGAGCACAGGTCTCCAAGTGGAGGATGGTGGGCATTCTCTGGAGGGGCTCCGGTGAGGCTCGAGGCTCTCCTCAACCTGGAGCCCTTTCTCTGAATCGATAAGCTTGAGTGGGCCATTTGGATGTACAGTTTCTTTCTTACTGTCTATGGGGACAGCCAGCCCCTGGCCAAAGTCTCCCTAAATATCAGTCAAAGTCAAAAGGCTCACTTGGCCCTTGAGCATCAAGGAATGGTTTCCTTTGACCCTGGCTACTCTCAGTGTCCCCTGGGATCCTCTGGTTTATACCAGGCTCTTACTGTCCCACTGCCCTGAGGGCTCAGTGCACTCCAGGAGCTTCAGGGACTCCTGTTGGGGACCTTGGCCTCTGTGGTGCTTAACTGTGTGCTCTCTCAGCCCCTTACCCAGGCTGTTGACAGGGCATCTTGCTTGGATGCCCGTGGGACCGCACAGTTCTATGCCTCAGCCACCCCCTCTGCTGCCTAGCCCGGCTTCACCCATTTCCCCACAGCTTTTGTCAGTCTTTGCAATGGAAATGCAAAGACGAGAGTTTCAGCTTCATTTTCTACAAGATGGAAGAAAGCACCTCAAGAGGTGGTGGTGGGAGACTGGGTCAGGGCTGGGCCACATCATGGGCTCAGGTCTGACTGGAGCAGGCTGCCTGTCTGCTGTACGGAATTGGGACCAGAAACAGCCTCAAACCAGGTGTCAGGGTTGAGGAGTCACTGTCTCTTTAAAACCATTTAGAGAGAAACAAAAGAACTTTAGTGTATTAATTCTAGATGAAGATGGGCCTCCAGATGACAGCTTGAGGCACGTAAGTTCCCTGCAAGCCAACTTCCCCTGTCTCCTTCTCCTCTCCTACCTTCCTGCCCATTCGCCCAGCTGTGGCTCTCTATCCTCATCCTTGGTTCTTGTTTTATGAAAAGCTGACACAGGAGTTGTGTCAAGTGTAATCTCAGGCTCTCTGTTTGAAAAGTCAATACTTTTGTTTGTCTGTTTGGGACGCAGGGTTTGTGTCCCAGATGAAGTATTGACTTGGAGCTGTGGGCCCTGTGGGTTGTAAAGGGTTGGTAGAGAGGGGCTGGTGCAGATGGCACCGCAGGACAGTGAGGGGGACCCTTATTCCTGTACATTCCGGGTTTTAGTACACTGTCTCTCAGAAGATAACCCTCCACCCCAAGAAAGAGGGTGCATACAAACAGTAACAGAACATTCTAGTGCTTTTCTGGGTTTTGAGGAAAACAAACAAAAAACCAAAAAAAAACTGCCCAATAAGCATAATATAATTAAAAAATCAAGTTTGTTAATACATAAGCTATAAAAGACATATATACATACACACACACACACACACACACACACACACATGTGTCGTTTGTAAAGACTCCTACACCTGTTATAAAAACTGCAAAATGTCTGGTATTCCAGGTCCTGGTACGAATAATTAGATATTTATATCCAATAAAACTGGTTTGATGGGGAAGTCGTTTCCCTCTGTGTGGATTCTCAGCTAAGGGTGAGTTTCGGTGGTTGGCTTTTGTGTCTTTTTTTTTTCTCCTGACAATAAAACCAAAGGTCTGGCACCGACAGATGCATTTCCCGTAAATATCTCCATCTCTTTTTTCCCAGCTTGAGCTCTGCTCGACGGGTCCTGTCATGCCAGCCTGCTCTCCTCTCCCACATTTTCATTTGTACTGGAGAGAGCTGTACACAGTCTGGCTTCCCCTAGACCTCAGGCCTGAGAGCGAGCCCACAGCCAATGTGTGGGGTCCCAGGCATTTGGTGTCTTTTACCCGTCCCTTCGAACCCAGTCCTGGACAACTCTGGTGGGTTCGCTGCTTTGCCGTTGGTCTTTCCTGCTCCCCTGATTCTTCAAATAGTTTCCTGGAATGGGATTTCTATTCTTATTAACTGTAAAAAGCACAATCTAAGTATTTTCCTGATTTTTATTAAGTACCTTCACTGGTTTTCAATTTCTCTTTTCAACCTCGTTTGTAGACTTTTCTCCCCCACTCCCCTCCCCCTCCTTCCTTCTCCTCCTCCTCCTTTCTCCCCCTCCTCCACTGTTAGACCTCCTGGATCACAGCCTTCATGTTCTCCACCTGAACAGTGAGGCCCAGGGAGGCAGTTTGCATTACCGACCTGACCTAGGGAGACCTGCTCCTACATTATCTTCTCCCCCATCTGTTCTGCTGTGGTGAACAGATGGAGCCAGATGGTACTATGGATGCCTGGGATTTTTCTCTCCCATTATATGGATGGTGAGCTGAGGCTCTGGGTGGGGAAGATGGCTGGAGTGGGGCCATGTTTAAGCTTCTTTTCTTCTTCTTCTTCTTCTTCTTCTTCTTCTTCTTCTTCTTCTTCTTCTTCTTCTTCTTCTTCTTCTTCCTCCTCCTCCTCCTCCTCCTCCTCCTCCTCCTCCTCCTCTTCTGCTTCTTCCTCTTTTTCTTCTTCTTCTTCTTTTGAGTCAGGTTTTCTTTGTTTGTTTTTGTGTAGCCCTGGCTGTTCTGGAACTGGCTATGTAGACCAGGCTACCCTCGAACTCACAGAGATCCACCCGCCTCTGCCTCCCAAGTGCTGGGATCAAAGACGTGTGCCACCACCACCTGGCTTAGGTTCTTAACTGAGATGGGCAGAGCAAGACTGACTCTTAGACGTCCAGCTGGTTCTAGAGAAGACAGAACTCACTGTCACTTGATCCACAGTGAGGCTTAGGGCAAGTGGCTCACCTCCAAGGGTCACTTTTCTGGTAGGTGACACAGGTTTGGTACTGCTTCTGCTTTAGTGTCACTGAGCGGAGGATTTATAACTCATGCATGACAGACCTCACAGCTGGTGCTGGGCAAGCAGGATGATTCATTCCCAGAAGGTAAGGAGTCAGTGTCCACCATAGCCTCAAAGTGAAGACACACCTAAGTAGTTGTGACATAGGCTGGTACCTTGTCCACAGGTCCCCTGTATAGTGGGGACCGGCTTCTTCCTGTGCCCCATTCCCTCTCAGGAGAGATCAGAACACTTTCTGGTCCTCAGAGGTCTACAATGGCTTAACTTCATCCAGAAAGGAAAGGCTAGGACCCATGGAGGAGCCAGGGTGGGCAGGGCTCCAGAAGGAATTTGACCCCCAAAAGGACTGCCCAGAGAAACAGAGATGGATTTCTGTGCCTTCCACAATAACCTCGCCCCACTCTGCCCAGGACTTTGGGGCTGAACTGTAACCTGGTCACTGCAAGGGCTGGTGTGTGGCTGTTCTGATGAAGACCATTTAGATCAAAGATAAGAGGTCATGAGAATGCTGTGTGGCTATTGTGGCCTTTGGAGGAGGCTCTAGAAACGATCTGCTAACCCTAGTGGGAGACACTGCACTTAATTACAGAATGCTGGATGGTGAAAGTAGCCCAAGGTACAGTGGGCTGCTGTGCCGCGCTGCCACGCACTCCACACCCTTCACGCCTCTGGTATCCTCCTTGTCCTCACCAAAGGGTGTCATATGTTCATGGCCGGTAGCCCTGAGCCCATGGAAGATGTCCCTAGCAGTGATACACAGAGTGTCACATCCAAGTTTCCCCTGTGCCCCTGCTCAAGAGAGAACAGGAGTGACCCAGGGCACCTCAATGATGCAGCTTTTCCTTGCCTGTAAGTTTCATGCATCCAAGAAACTGGACCCTGGCATGGAAGACCTTCCAAGAGACACCTGAGTGACTGGTTCATGGTTGCCTTTCCTCTCCACTTTCCTTCTTTGCCCCACATCCTATGCAAAATTAGAAAAGAAAGAAAGAAAGAAAGAAAGAAAGAAAGAAAGAAAGAAAGAAAGAAAGAAAGGAAACTGCACCCAAGCTTCCTGTTACTGGCTCCCGAGAAGCCAGTCAAATCTCCTCTTGTTGAGAACATTTTGACAGCATAAAATTGCTGCCGGAATGTGACTTTAACGAAAAGTAAAAAAAAAAAAAAAAAAAAAAAAAAAAAACCTTCCTTCATGCATATGGAGTTTTTTGGAAAAAAAAATGGTATTTTAATGCTTTCTATTAAATTGGGACTAAAAGTGGTGTCTTAATTTGCATGCATTAGCATATTTGCATATAGATCACTGAAATGGTGGAAGAGAGAAGAGCCTTTACATGAGAATTCTTTTAAAGGCACAGACCTGCCTCCCTCTCCCTCTGGGTTACACTTCATCCTTTTCTTGCACCTACAGCCCTTGTGTCTTGATCTAGCTGGTCAGGGCTCTGCCTGTCAGGAGCTGGGTCACTGTGGAGTTAAGGGTCTGGGAAGCCCTGGCTCTTGTCTCTACAGCCTTGTAGCTTCTTTGTATACACAGGAACCCAAGTTGGCCTGTCCCAGCAGCGTCTGCCACTAACCCGCCAGTGGTCTGGGTGCCTGTGTCTCTGGAAGCCTTTGTCTTCCCCAGTCTTGGGTTTTTCTCCTTGTACCTACCCCAGGCCACGTTTTTTTCTACAAGGCCACTGTAGACAGCCATGCTGCCAGCTACTGTCCTGGGCCTGTAGCCGACTGGCACTGGAGGAGGGGTAGGTGGAGTGCTCGACTTTCGTCTCTGGATTCTCTGCTGTTCTGGCTTCTTCTCTCCACACTCCTGAGCCAGAAGGCCCAGGCTGCCGTGTTCCCTCTATCGTTTAGGCCTCTGGTTGTTCAAAAGTCACCTCCTCAAACTGTCTGATGTCTCCCCACATACTCCTCAGTTGCTCTTCTGGTTTTATTGCCCCCCAAGAACTTGTTACTTGTCAGTTTGATTATTGCGCCCTCCTCCACCACTGCCTCCCTTGTCTGGAATAAAGATGGAGATTGGCATCCATCTTGCTTACAGCTGGACCCTCCAATGCTTAAGACAACGTTGGGCACATGGTCGGTGTCAAGTGAGTATTTGTTGAGTTAGTGAAAGGGGGTCAGAGCTTGCCCAGGCTGAGCTAGTGTCCTCAGTATCACTACCTGACTTACACAGTAGCCTCTGTGCTTTCTTATGGCCCTCTAGAAATGTCCCCAGCTTGATCTGCAGCAAAGTCTAGGACTCAGTCAGAGACCTCCAGGCTACTCAGAGGCACTCAGGATAGCAGGCAGGAAGCAGGGCCTTGGCCTCCTCGGTGAGGAGAAAGGGAAGGTGGCTTGTGGGCGATGTACAGCTGAGGGGAACAGTTTTGACTAATGGAGCTGAGAGTCCTCTTGTGGCAGCCCAGGGAACCCCAATCGTTACATCCAGGTAATTCTCCTATAGACACCTTTCTTCCAAATATGGAGATCACACAGAAATTTCAGGGTGTGCAGTCAAGAGCCCCAGCATTCTGTGCCTGGCCTATGCTACTGACCAGCCCTTGTGTGGCAGCCCCATCACCACCGTCTCTGCACACAGGAAGTGAGGTCTCTGCACACAGGAAGTGAAGTCTGGCCATTAAGCTCAACACCACCCCTTGCTTCCCTACTCTGGTGGGCGGGGATTTCTGCTAGGCCCCTCCAAGCTGACAGCAGCCTTGGGCTCCATGCCCCAGAGGAGGGGAGGGGGACACCCAGGGTTGAAGAGGGGCTGTACCTCTCTACCACTAATGAAAAGCGGAAACCAATTGAGCAGGACAAGGTGCCCAGCCAGCAGGTTGTGGGAACGAGGAGCCTAATGGATGTGGCTGGTGCAGGGGAACGGATGCCTCATTGATCGTCCAGTGGCTATATTTATCCACCTTGGGTCCCTGGCCCCAGCAGCTGGATGGTACAGGGATAAATAAATGGTCGCTGAAATATTCATGAGCTGCACGTGCACATCCGTGGTCAGGGGGACTGCCAAGGGCCTTTGCTTCCTCCCTTCACCCTGTCTCTGTGGAAGCCTCAGGAAATTCCTCACACCTGGGCCAGGTGAAGCGTGGCCCAGCCTCACTGGGCACTTAGCCCAGCTTACCGCCTTGGGGACACCTGTGCAGCCTAGGCACCTCCTCCTGGGGGCCAGGCTGATGCCTGCCTTGCTTTGTTCCCTCTGTTACTCCCTGTCCCATGGTGATGGATTGGACATGTGGGGCCGTGGCTGCTTGCTTGACCCTGTGTGCCCTGCTGGAACTCTGCACGGACAGACTTGTAACTCATTTGTTCCCGTGTTCCCCGCATGGCCTGGCATGGTGCTGATACGACCTTGAAGAGAGAAGGCCATTGTATGTTCCGAGTGAGACTCAGAGGTGGGCTTAGTCTCTGCTCTGTCTGCCCTTTCTTAGCAAGTGACTTCGCCTCCCAAGACTCAGTTTCCCCATCAGCAAAAGAGGACTAAGAGCAATGTGGAATATTTGAGTGTGGACCTGGGCCTGCTAGAATTGGAACCCTGATGCAGTAGGCTGAGGGCAGACAGAATTCTGGACCTGTCTAGGCTACTGAATCTGACTTTCCCAAGGAAAGGCCTGAGAACCACAGGGAGTTACCCAGTTTCTCAGTGGCTCGCTGCTCACTTGAGTTTGGAAGTTCTAGTTCCTTGATACCTCTGTCCAGGTTGTACTTGGCCACCAAGAGCTCAAGAGACCTCTTTTGTGTTATCCAGCCTCTGAGACATTGGACCAGGAGTGTACAAGAGAGAGAGAAAATATAACTCTACTTCAATTGTTCTCAACCTGTGGGTCACAACCCACTTGGGGCCAGCTATCCCATTTATCAGATATTTATATTACAATTCATAACAGCTGCAAAACTACAGCTCCAAAAACAATGTTATGGTTGTGAGGATTGCAGTGTTAGGCAGGTTGAGGACCACTGCTCTACAGCAGTTGGCAATCAGATATTCTGGTGAATCTGCCCGCAGGGGATGGCATGGGGGCGGGGTACCACCCGGCTGTGCTTGGTGCAGAGCTGGATATACTGCCTGTCTGCAACAGGTTAGGACCTGGAATGGGCATCAAGGACATCATCCATATCCGTGCCAGGCTTAGTGCCCAGGACTGCCTGGCCTCAGTGATCTATGGTGTCTGCCTTTAACTCTTGAGTTCTTCCCCACTGAAGGAAGGTCTTGGTGGCAGAGAGGGTATCACTGATACAGTTGCTGATGAGACTGGCTGAACATCACGTTTTCAACAAATGTGCCCATAACTGCCCATAACCACAAGGCCTCTTCCTCTAGGTGCCTATAGCTCACACTGTCCCCTTGGTGGCACAGAGCCCACGTGCTGCTTGCCTGTGGGTCACAGGACTTGTCCTTTGGTGGATAGATGCCCATGACTTGAAAACTATTTGACCCCGTTTAGCCGAGAGGACTGAGGTTTACACCGGCCATCTGCGGTGAGTCTCTGAGGGCTCAGAATATAGAAAGCAGGAGTCGTCGAGGCTGGGTGAAGGCAGAGCTACTGTCCTGGCACTCAGCCCACCCCCCTCCCCCAGCCAAAGTTTGATCCAAACAGAAGCAAACTTTAGGGACGGCCTTGGCGCTGCGTGGAGCCGGGCTGGGCCTGCGAGTGGCAGCAAGAGCAGAGGGAGGTAGCTCAGGCAGCCCTGGCGCCTGACTCCACGGTCCCAAGTCCCCTCCCTGAGCTCCCGGTCCGTGCCCGCGTTTACAGGCGCCTCTCTAGTCAGCTCAGAATGCAGCTTGGGGCCCGTGGCGGCTCAACCTTTCCCTCTCCCAGAGCCCCGGTCTAATCAACCCCTATAATTTATGCAGAAAATATGATTTATATTTAATTTCACCACACTTGCATTGTTAATTTGAGATGTAATTAACCCGTCGCCATGACAACTAATTTTGTGATGCCGTAAATTACCGCCGTCTTTTCATCAAAATTCAGTTACTTTGGCTCCTGTGTGCAATGTACTGATGCAATTAGGTTGCTAAGGGCAACTCAAAAGTGTTCAATTTCTTTTGTGCAACTGCGATGGGATAGAAGCTCCCTTGCGTCCTCCCAGGGTCCCGCTGGCCATGGGCAGGGAGCTGGGGGCATGTGGTCGCCCTAGAGGGATGCTGTTGGAAGAGGCGGACTGGGTGGGCGCCTGCTGCCTCTGCTTCTCTGCCTCGAATCTTCTTCTTTCCAGTAATTGTTTTTAAACAGTGGCCCCTGCACATATTCCCCCGTAGCCCCCCACAGGATCGCAGGGCTGCGGAAGGGTTCTCACCACTTCTAACTCTGCCTCAGACTTTTCCTGTCCCAGGAATCTTGGTGTTCCACACAGAAGGAGCCAAAGCCACCTCCCCTTTCTTCTCTCTCGCGTCTAACTTGTTTATATAGATCTTTCCCTCTCCCTCTTTCTCGCTCTCTCTTTTTTTTCTTTATTTAAAACAAAAACCCTCTCTGTTGCTTTTGTCACGTTAATTCCCATTTTGCCAACACCAGGGGCCCAGGCAGACGAGTTACCAAGGAACACAAAATTTTAATTAGTGTATTTTAATCATTCAGGCTTTCCGAGCTAATCCACACGCCCTAGAGAATTCCCGAGATGCAGCTCTGCCCTGCTTTACCATTTATTGTTGAGTCTATTATAATTACTGTTAGCAGGTGGGGACTGGGAGATGTTTATTATGAGTTTTTCATCTTTAGTATAATTACCGAAAAAAACAAAATAAAAAGATGTCGTTGTATTTTGTTTCCTAGAATTTTTTTGCCAGGGGAGGGCATGGCCGTGGGATTTCTTTTCTTTTCTTTTTCTTTTTTTCCCTCCTGCTTCTTCCCAGGCAGGTAGGTGACTTACAGCTGTAGCGCCGAAGGCCCAGGAAGGTGGAGTGGATGCCACCCTGGTGGTCACCCACTGCTGGGTCTGATGGGTTATACTCTGAAAGTAAGGACCGAGGCCAAGGCTGAGGATGCCAGTGTTCCTGCTTTGGACTGGGAGTTCTCTCTGCTTCTGGTCAGTCTGGAGATCTAGCCAAAGCGCACCTGTTGGAGGTGAACCTAAGCAAGCTGCATGGTTATAAACTAGTAGCTGACATTTATTGAGTGTGTAGCTTGTACCAAGAACCCATGTCCTCTTAACTGCATAATTTTGCTAAATCCCTCACCCTCTGAAGCAGACATCCATGTCGAATCCTATTTTGTTTGGGAAGGCCAAACTGCACATCCCAAGCTAAGAAGCCAACGCCAAGAATTCAAACCCAAATGCATCCTTGGAGCCCAGGCTCCCTCTGACTACACCACAAGCAGATCTTCCAGGTCTTGTCAGAGAGGCTACCTCCTCCCCTGGGTTTCCTGAGGCTGAGGAATGTGTGCCTCCACAGCTTCATGGTCTTAGTGACTTCTCCTCTGAGCTGTCCTTGCCTAGTGACTTCTCAGGGCCTGACCACCAGTGAAGGTAGAGAGTGCCTGCCACTGTCCCTGATGGAGCCTGGCATCGGAAGCCTCTAGTACAAGGGCATCTTTTAGTGGGGGTATGCAGGTGTGTGTGCTGCACTTGACCCCAGCACTGCCAGGGTCTTTGCCTGTAGACATCCCTGAGGGATGTCACTCTGAGCAGAAGCCAGAGGCCCTGTGTTTCTGATTCCCACAAGAAAAGGTAGCTTAGGGGCCCAGGTCAAGTTTAGGTCTCCTGGGAGCTATGTTTGTGATGCAAACCCTTAGTCTTGGCTTCTATGTCCAGGGCCAGGATCCTCTCCCCACTCCCAACCACCACCTTGGTGACATCTGTGAACCGAGAGCTTTCTTTTTTTCTTTCTTCAGGCTCAGTTTTCAAATGTTTTACCCTCTGAGTGATGATTTCGAAGTTTTTCTGGAAAATTCCACATCTCTACACTAACTCCCAGGTTGGGGCTGAGGGTCATTAAACTTCGCCAGGCAGTGTGCAGCAAAATGCCTTGGAGTCCACCGCTCCTCCTTTCTAGTCTGCTCCCCCAGGGATGGAGGGGTAGATCATTAGCACATCTCTGGGAAAGGGCCCAAGGCATGCTGTGAGTTACACACTGGTGGCAGGACTCCCTGTTGAGCTCTAAATTCTTGGGGATACCCCCAGCTCCTTTTCAGTCCTGTTGGGGTGGATGGGTTTACCCAGCACCACCCTCAGCTGCTGCTGCCCTCCCATGGGAGACTAGAACTGATTAAGCCAAGAATGGACATGGCCCACTCACCCAAGGTGATGCTTTTAATACTAGCCAATAGCATGTAGCATCTGGTCTGCCTAAGTCTTTGGACTCCCCAAGGTCACCCACCACCCTGCCAGGTGGTATAGATCAGGAATCCCATGTCCAAAAATACAAAATTGAAACTACTCTAAAATCTGAACCTTGAGGGCCTCCATGATGCCCACAGTGGAAAACTACCCCCCTGACTTTGTGCAGCTTGTCACAGTCAAAGGTAGAGCATTGAAAATTATATTCTGAACAACAACAAAGAAGCCAGGTGCTGGTGGTGGTGGTGCACACCTTTAATCCCAGCACTTGGGAGGCAGAGCCAGGCAGATCTCTGAGTTTAAGGTCAGCTTGGTTTACAGAGTAAGTTCCAGGACAGCCAGGGCTACAAGAGAAATCCTGTCTCAAGAAAACAAAAACAAAATAAAATAATGTTATGGGCAAAAATTATAAGCAAAATAAAAAATTATTAAAAATTTATTATTGCTGGTGATGTAGCCCAGTTGGTAAAGTGCTCAGTCTGTATCCGTGACACCCTGGGTCCTCTGCCCAGCACTGCATGAACTGGCTGTGGTGGTGGTGAAGACTTGTAATCCTGGTAGAGATAGGTGGGTCAGAGTTCAAGGTCATCCTCTACTACACAATGAGTTTGAGGCTAGCCTGGGATACATAAGAACTTGTCAAAATGAAGAAGGAGGAGGAGGAGGAGGAGGAGGAGGAGGAAGAGGAGGAGGACCCACATAGGAGAAGGGAAGAACTTATTCTTGAGAGGCTGGAGGTTGTCTGCTCACCGCCACATGCCCACCGTGGCATGGCCTGGAACTTTCTATGTAGACCAGGCTGGCCTAGAGCTCACAGAGAACTGCCTCTCAAGTGCTGGGATTAAAAGTGTATGTATTAAAAGTAAATATGCATTAAAAGTATATATATTACAAGTATGTATTAAAAGTAAATAAACATTTTTTAAAGAAAATGCCAGGAAGGAAGAAGAGAGGGGCTGTGTGTGCAAGTTATGTATGAACACAATGGATTTCACTTTTAGTCTTCCTCAAGGTATCTCATGATATATGTAAATATTCAAAGTCCAAAAACATCTAAAATCCAGAAACACTTTTGGTCCCCCAACACATAGCCCCATGGCATATACCGATAGCGGTTCACAAATGTGTTGAATCCCTTTGAATTCTTTCTTTTCTCTCTCTCTCTCTGTTTATTTTATTTATTTTTGTTTGTTTGTTGTTGTTGCTTGAGACAAGGTTTCTTTTTGTAGCCCCTGGCTGTCCTGGAATTTGCTCTGTAGATCAGGTTGGCCTCGAACTCAGAGATCCACCTGCCTCTCGAGTGCTGGGAATAAAGGTGTACACCATCACCACCCAACTTATTTATTTATTTATTTTTGTAGAGGGGGTTGTGTTAGGGTCTTGTCATGTAGCCCAGGCTGGCCTTAAACTCAAGCTCCTTTCTAGCTCAGGTTCCTGAGTGCTCCTATAACAGCTGTGTGCAACTGTACCCCCTTTATAGTCTTGAAAAGTATTGTGCACAAAATTTTAATTTGTATAAAATTTATCTATTAATACTTGCTATATTCAAAATTAAAACTGAGAATTAAAAACATTTACTTAATACCTTTAAAAGCAATTATTAAAAGTCTATTACATTGCCAGGCGGTGGTAGCACACTCCTTTAATCCCGACACTCAGGAGGCAGAGTTCAAAGCCAGCCTGGTCTACGGAGTTCCAGGACAGCCAAGACTCCACAGAGAAACCCTGTCTCAAGAAACTAAAACAAACAAAAAAACCAAGCAAATAAACAAAAAAAGTGCTGCTTTGCATGCACACACATGGCTGGGAAGGGAGGCACACTGCATTCTTGCAGATAACAGCATCTCCTTTGCTGTTTCATCAAAACACAGCAAGTCCCCCTTTCTCAAAGATTTTCTGCCAGCGCGAAATCTGAAACCGCATCAGTGAGCATGGGTGCCCAATGGCAGTAAAACCCACTGGTCTATCTTACACTTGGAATGACTCATTTCCCAGATCTGAGATTTTGTAACTTTACACATGGGTCATTGAAGGATGCAGGTCTCAACGTTGACACATTTCATTGTGTGATATTTAAAAAAAAAAAAAATCACAGCTGTTAATACCATCTCTGATCTCATCAGAAAAGCTATTAAGTATCAGGACACTGTCAAAGTCACGAGTGGATACAGGTTCCTGTTTTTCACTGGAAGGCTCAGAGTTTGACACTGGTAATAGTTACTGTTCCACGCCCCCCACCCCCTTGAAGTGGCAATCACTTTGAGAATACAGACTGACCAATCCTAGTGTCTTTCAGGTGAAAACGGTGTGTCTCCCCAAAAGGTAGTTTGCTGTACTTCCAGCTCCCTCACACTTTCATTGACTCCACCAGGCGTTGGACTTGGATGCACAGCCAAATGGCTCCATGTTTGTCTTGTTCATCCCTAAGAATTCTTAGGGAGAGGGCTGGGGATGCGGCTCAATTGGCTGAGCGCTGCCTAGCATGCATGAAGCTCTGGGTTCAATCCCCAGCACCACATAAACCTACATGGTGGTTGCACATCCTAATTCTGGCCCTGGGGAGGTGGAGATAGGAGGATCCCAAGTTCACGATCATCAGCTGCATAGTGAGTTGGAGACCTACCTGAGCTTTGTGACACTCTGTCTCATAAAGCACTGTTTCTGGCTCCACTTGGGACATTTCAGTGGTTGTGGCATTGTTTTGTGAGATGACAGGGGACAGGGTTGGGGAGAGTCATGACTGGGACTGCCGGTTCTAACTGGGAGTACTCATCCTACCACCACACTGAACAAGACGTGTGGTAGCTTCCAGTTATTATGAAAGCAGTTTCCACTCCACGGAGCCTCTGAGAACACTACCCTGTCCAGGCACTAGCTCTGTTTCTGCTGTCTGCCAGGACATGGTGCTTGTCCTGATTCAGTTCTTATGCTGCTTTGCTTCAGACCCTCCATGTCTTTTTCCTGCCTCGGAACTGCCCATCTGCAGTGGGTACAAGCATGGTGGTATAGAGGCTTTTGTGGGGCTCTGCTGGGGGAGGGTGCCCCCGTAACCCTGACTGCTCTGCAGCCAAGTCAGGGACCCTAGCAGTAGATGAGGCATTCTCCTGGTTTAGAACAGTCTCTGTGGTTGTCTTGCCTCTCCTTAGGGCTCAGACCTATCTTGAACTTGGCTTCCATTACCTCCTGCTGCACAGTGGCACAGTTTCCCCGTCAGACACCTGCCCCTCACTCAGGGTCCTGGAGCCAAAGGCAGTCTTCCCTCCTCCTTCTCCCCACTGTGGTCGGCTTCCACCTCCTTCTCCTTCCACTCCCCTCCCCCAACCCCCTCCCCCAGCATGGCAACTTGTCCAAGACTCTGAGTTTTACCCCTTCCATGGGGCACCCTGAGAGTGAGAGAAAATAGCTGTCCAGTGAGGGGGGTGGGGAAGCCTCTTGTTTTCACCTCTCAGGACTGGTTTTCCCAACTTTCCCATCCCAGCTCCTGTGGAACAAAAGGCCTCCGGCCCTGTGTGCTGGGCCAGGCCCAGCAAGGGGACTCACCAGCGCCTCTTTATTGAGTCTTCAAGCGCAGGCCAGGCACTCCATTAAAAAGCCATTCCCTTTTGTGCTGCCCGGCCCCCAGCTGTCCCCCCTCTCATGTGACAGTCGGTCACAGTTGTAAAACAACAACACACAGAGTTGGCAACTAACGAGGCTTTTTTTCAAGCCTGGGTCTCCATGGCAACCTCTGTCAATCACCCCTCAGGAGCACTTTAACCTGACCAAGAGAGGGAAATAAAAAATAAAATAAAATAATAACAATAACAATAATAATAACAAAAGAAGAAGAAGCCAAGAAAGAAAGAGTAGGAAAGAGAGGCCAGTGGACAACAGGGAGGGAGTTCAGGAAGTTTCTAGAACAGACATGAAAATTTAATCATTTGGGCAGGTGAGTGACAGGGAGGGGAACAGCAGTCATGTTAATTTTCTACAGTCCTCCTAATCTTATGAAGACTCCTAACATTGTTCTGTGGGCCAATGATGGACCATAGTTGTCTATGGGGAAGGCAGTGCCATGGGCTGTTACGGGAAATAGATGGTACCATGGGCCCAAACCCAGAGGTGCCCAGTTGATGGCCTTAAGCCAATGGGGACAGCCATTTGGCACTTGGTTGAAGTCCACCAGGGTGCCCAAGCCCTTCTATGTGCAGACCAGTGCCAGTGGGGAGAGCCCACAGTATGTGGTTGGCATAGTGCCAATGGGACATTTGAGGGCCCCCATCATCCGCACCATGCAAGGAAAGGATCAGACCTACCACTGTAATATGTTGAAAGGGATACCCAGTGTGGTGGACAACAGTAGGCCTCCTCGTTCTTCACATGCTGCTGTGCCAGCAGATGCCCAGTTCCTGGGCACGTGGCATCATGCCCAGGGTGAGTTCAACCTTCTGAATGTTGGCATGATGCCGGGGCATGGAAAGCCTGAGTTCTCCCCCACCCCCCACCTTGCCCCCTGACACTCATACATGCTGTCTGGCAGCTAGCCAGGGACTCCACAGGTTCCCAGGTCTGCGCAGTCTGGGCACGGGCTGTGGGCAGCCTTGGCAGCTGCTGCCTGGTCCTTTCTATTGCCTCTGATTGGGAAGAAGGCAAAGGCTGGCTTCTTGGGCCAGCCTTCATTGCTCAGTCTTCAGAAATCTTGTATGTAGACACTTTGTCTGCTTGGAAGTGGTGAGAGGGTAGGAGTTCCTATGGCTGCTGGCCCTGGGGAGGGCTTTTCTCATTCTTGGAGTCTAGAAGCTCAATCTGAGGCATGAGTAGAGCAAGGAAAGTGATCCTGGGGCACAGAAACTTCCAGAAATGGGCAATCAAGGGGGTATTGGCTCAGAGCACTATGGGACAGTGCTGGGTTCCCAGAACCCCAAGGATAAAGAGAGTAAGATGCCTAAAGTTAAATGTTGGGAGGCTGGACCTTTTTTTTCAGACTTACAACTCTGGTACTCAAAATAGCAGGCATAGTTAGGAAGGAGTAGGCAGATGCTGGCCCTGACTACGACGCTGGGTTTCAGGGCTGTTTCCTTTACATAAAGGCTGTGAGCGAGGCTCCCATGACAGGTGACTGTCTCATGGCTTTGCAGCCCATTTGCCACTGTACCCTCGTCACTGAGCTTCCCTGACCCTGTCTGGACCCTGTAGTACACTACTTCCTGCCTCTGCTCAGCTCACCCACATATCTCCGTTTGCCTCTCGGTCCACACTCTTTCCACACCCGGACGCAGGCCGCCATGACTCCCCTCTCTATCTTTACGCAGTCCTTTGTCATCCTCACTCCAAAGAAGAAGCAGAACCTCTCTGGTTGACTCTTCTCAGGGTCCTACCCTTTGTCCCAGCTTTCACAGTGCGGAAGCTGGCCAGGGACTTGACACAGTGCCACTCAGATGACACCTAAGTGGGTTTACAGCAGCTGACTCATGCTCAGAACCCACTTCTCTAAGACAAGACACAGATCAAGGAAGATATCCCCAGGAGCCTAGGCACCTGTTACCTCCCTCCATCCTTTCGTAAGAGTCCCATGTGCCTGTTTCGGGAGCACCCTCCAGGGACTACAGTGGCCTTGGCGGGGGTGCCCCCCATCTGTTTCTCTCCTTTCCTGGGTGCCCTGGGAAGCTCCTGCAAGAAAGGAATGCTAGCAATCTGCTGGTGTAGTGAGCTGGCACGACACCCAGGCAGGGCTGTGCTGTGCCAGAGCCTAGTAAAGACATTGGCGAGGGCTGCCTTCCCCATGCCTGGAGTTTCCTCCGGCCGGGTTGGCATGTGGCCTTCAGCTTGGCCTGAGGCAGAACAAGGGCAAGGTGGCCTCCTCATCAGGCCCTGGAGGGCTGTGTCTCTTCCTCCAGCTACAAAGAGGGGGTGTGATGGCAGTGGAGACTCGTGACAGTATGGAGAGAAGAGATAGAGCATCTGGGAAGGATAGTATTGGGGACTCTCGCTACCAATCTGTGGCTCCAAAACCTGGAAACCAGACTTCACCTCTCCCAGTCTCCTGTTCTCCTCTGTAAACTGGGGTGTGAACTGTCTCCTCTGCCGTTTAATGAGTCAGGATCTGAAAAGGCTTCATTCTGCCTAGGACATGGTCAGCCTTTGCTAGGCATGAACTTTGTTCTCTTTCAGTACTGTTGAACCCAGGGCTTCTGTATGCTAGACAAGTACTCTACCACTGAGCTAGACTCCTGGGTTTGTTTTGTGTTTTCAGATATGTGTGTGTGTGTGTGTGTGTGTGTGTGTGTGTGTGCGCGCACGTGTGTGCAGAGATGCTTCCTTGTGCATGTGTTTGTGGAGAACAGAGGTGACTTTGGGTATCAGCCTCTGTCACTCTCTCCTTATTTAATGTGTTTGGGTATTTTGCCAGCATGTATGTCTGTGCACCACATGTGTGCCTAGTGCATGTAGAGGCCAGAAAAGGATGTTAGGTTCCCTGGGACTAGAATTACAGACAGTGGTGAGTCACCATATGGGTGCTGGGAATTGAACCCAGGTCTTCTGGAAGAACAGCCAGTGCTCTTAACCATTAAGCTATCTCTCCAGCCCCTCCATCTTATTTTTTAAAACAAAACCTCTCACTGAACTTGGAGCTTGTCATTTTGACTAGACCGGACGGCCCGCAAGCCCCAGGAATCTGCCTGTTCCCACCTCACCAGCCAAGGTTGCCGGTGTGCACTACCACACCAGGCTTTTATATGGGTCCTGGGCATCCGAACTCAGGTCCCCATGTTTATACAGCAGGTACTTTACCCACCAAACCATCTCCCCAGCCCCTAAGTTCCAATTTTCATTATTTATCTATTTGTTCTTTTTATTTGGAAACATGGTCCCATTCCAGTTACCCAGGATGACCTTAAGGTCGCTCTTTAGCCTTATAAGCCTTCTGCCTCAGTTTCTTGAGTAGCCTGGAATACAGCTGTATACTGGGCTAAACAGGACCAGTTAAGGTGGCTGTGAGGGCAAGAATGTGCTCATCCTAAGGGTGGTTTGAGGTGTCCGTGAGTTAGCACATGTGAAGTGCTTGACTGCATCAAACGTCAGCTGTCATCAGTGTGATTACCCTTATTCTTGCTATTCCCCAGTACTCTGAGGTGGAGCTTCACACTAATCTTGCTTCTGAGTAACTTGAAGAATACAGCTCCCTCCTGAGGTTGCCTGTCCTTCTAGAACATCCCCTGGCCCATGCAATTATGCATCCATACTTACCCTGCTATCTTAAGGCCCCTTCCCCTCCCCACCCACAACATTGTCCCTGGCCATCACTTACCTGTCCAAGATTCCCTGAGCACTGTCCTCTGGGGAGTTTCCTAGCAAAAAGGGCTTCCCAGGCAGGCTTCTGTCCTCCCCTAAGTCCCCCCAGGCCTGGAGTCTAACTGTATATTGTAACATAGTAGCTGAATGAACTTCAGTTTCAAAGGTTAATATCAAAATCTGGAGTGGATTACCTAAAAATTACTTACAACACCATTAAAATTCTGAACTCTTTTTGTTGTGGCTGTAAATTAATTTAAAATGTCAGGTTTTTTGAGAAATCCAATAAGAAATTGAGCCAACAGAGCAATCTGCAAACTGTCTGGCAAAGAGGGAAGTGTGTCTCTTCAATCGACAAGGAAAAATATGGAGCTTAACTGGAACCATATGGCTGAGTACTTGAGAGAAGTCTGCGGAAAAGGGAGGGTGGAGGGGGAGGGGGGGCAGGAGCTCAGCTGACAGCCACACGCACACAGCGGGCTGGCTGTGGCCTTGGCATTGGCGCAGGAGAGGGGCCTGGCAGACGCCTGGCACACAGCCTACTTGGCTGCCCAGTGTCCACAGTCACCATGCAGCCCTAGGCCGCAACTAAGTCAGGCTCATGATCTTAACACTTTCTCTCTATGTCCATTCAGGGTCCTCTGGTCATCTGGGGACCCTGCTCCCACCTCTAAGGGGTCCAAACCCCCTCTCTTGGGGGCGAGTCTAGGCATCCAGCTTCCCTGCCCTGGACAGCCACCTGATGTCTCTGAGGGCCACCTCCCTTCAGTTCTCCATGGGCTCCCTCCAGGCCAACATGTGGTCCCCATTACTCCTGAATTCCCCCAGATTTACAACACATTAAGTAATTTGTAGGTTATTCCAACTTCAATCTGCTCAAGTTGAGAAAATCAAAATTAAATTCAAACCACAAGGAAACTTCAAAGAAAGAAGAGGAAGAGAAAACTTGAGTGCCTTCTCTCCCCAGGTCCCTGTATGTCCCCCTTCCGTCCCCCTTCCCAGGATCCCAGCCAGCCCCCACCCTTGCCTCCCTTTCTCTGGGCCTCCCCTTTCCTGGGCTGTTTGTTGCCAGAACCCTTCCCCACAGCCTGTGGAGGGCAGTGTCCAGGTGGCTCTTCAGGTGAATGTGTTGTCCAGGGGCAGCTCTAGAACCCATGCCAGGCATAAGGGGTGCTGCTGGCTTGGCAGCAGCAGGAAGGCACTCTGTAGGGTCCTGCACTGCCTGCTCTCTTCCCAGGAGCCCTCGCTGCTACAGGTGGGTCCTTCCTGGCCTCCAAAGCCTGTCACTTTCCTGACCCATTTTGGGGGTAATCTTCACCATGCCATTGTAGCTCTCACAGTGCCTGGGACAGCTGGCAGCTGGTGGGCACCACCTGGCCCCTCCATTTAATAGCTCAGGTTGCTTTACTTTGTCTTCTACCCTTTAAAACAGCCTTGTAAATAAGCAAACACTCGGTGCCAAGCACCTTCGGCATTTCGCCAGGCTGGTAAATATTTTAGTAGTGACTTGGTAACAGTTGTGTTCACTTGGATTCCCTCAGAAAGGTTCTTGGTGCTGGGGAAGGGACAAGGCTCTGGGAAACAATTTGCTAGTTATTTATACTCGACTCTGACCACATGGCCTTTGCTCTGTCCCATGAATTAGATGCTGGGGTATTTTTAAAGCTCAAGAGGGCATTTACCTCACACCCTTTCAGCAAAGATGTGGCGAACTCCTCTGCTTTCTCTTGAAGTGCCCCATGGCAAAAGAACTCTGGGGTCGCAATTTGGGAAAGTAGACTTATCCCCACCCACAACCCAAAGGGATCTGGGAGACACAGCAGGTGTTAGAGTTTGCTTGTGTAGTTGGTGTTGATCTCCTGCTGGTGTGGTTTGGGAAGAACCCTAAGGAGCAAGGGAAGGAGGGGGCTTTGGGGTTGGGGACCTGGGAAGCTCAGGAGTTATCAAATTAGAGTAGCCACCTGAGATGACCCCAGAAAACAGTTGTGACCCCCAACCAGAGGTGTTTAAAAAAAGTGCAACAAATGGGTGAATTTTCTAGGCAGCTAGTTTCAAAAGACTTGTTCTTACCATGGGAAGGGTAAGGTCAAGGAAGACCAGCAGTGGGCAGGAATGAGCCTCTAGCCAGAGGCTAACTTGATGCCCTGCTGTCCAGGCCTTCCCTCTAGGCCTGGGCAGGAGCACCTGCAAAGCACAAGGCCTCCCTGCCCATTGTCAGGAAGCTGGTCTATCCAGACCCAACTTTGCTGTGTCCAGTGAGGCCTGTGCTGCCCGAGGCTGGGTACTAGGGAAGGATGGGTGAGGCAGTGGGGTGGGCGCGGGCGTCTGGCTTTAATGCTCAGAACCACAGCCACTCACTCCTTTGTTTTATGAGTGGTTTTAATGTACAGATGTGTTCATTTTAAAGGGGCTCTAAATCATGGCATGGTGAGAGTGAAGTATTGTGTCCCACACCCCAAGGCCCCACTGGCTATGTGGTGAGCCTCCATGAGGTGGGCACAGTCAAAGCAGGAATAAAGCCAGGCTTCTTTCTCTTGGCTAATGTAGACGGGCCAGTGAAAGTGGGTGCATCTGCGTTGGTAAGATGGGTCCAATGGTGTCTAGAGGACCCTTTCTCTCTTGCCATCTACAAGGAAGGGTGGGGCCTTCCCATTCCAGCTTACAGCTAGGGCGCCATTCAGCTGACCAGCTAGCCTGATGCCACTCCCAGCCGCCTGCCCTTCCTCCCTGGGCTCCTGGCGCCATGATGTGCGCCACCCGTCTGCACCCACGCACACCCTATTGGTGCTCAGCCTCCGTGGGCGCGAGTCAGGTGAGCAGCAGACATTGTAGCAGACCCAGCTCACCTCCTTCCCGGCGGGACTGGTGCCAGGGCTGCGCTCTTCCCGGAAGGCTTCCAAGCTCCCCCGCTCGGCATCCTGCTGAGCCTGTTCTCAGGGTGCGGGGGCAGATCTTTTGTGGGGGGAGAGTGTCTGCCCCATGCTGCCCTGGCGCCAGCTCTTCCTCAAGGCCCTGGTGGAGTCGCCTGAGGGAAGCAGCTGGGCTGGAGGAGCTGAAGAACTTCTGAGATGGGAATCAAGAGGGAAGCCGCCATCTTCCTCGAGCACTTAATACATCTTTAGGAGCGGACACAGAGCCTTGGACCAATCTGTGTTGGTGCTCACTGAATGTTTCTTGCTTGGTGGCTTCTCAAGTTTTGATTTTTGTTTTTATATCTTCCAGCAAGATGCAGAGCCCAACGCTCAGGCCAGATCTCAAGGACCTCTGTGACTGCCCAACCTTGTGCATTCTAGTTATCTAACACTAAGTTTTCAACCTATTTGGAAAGTTGGAAGAGTTCTGTGGAGGGGACAGGAAGATAGAAGAGGCCTTCTTTTTGGTTTTCTGAGACATGACGTGCTTTGTATGTAGTCCAGACTAACCTCAAACTTGCTTTGTAGCCCAGACTAGCCTTGACGGATGATTCTCCTGTGTTAGCTTCCTATGTGCTGACATTACCAATGCTAGGGTTATAGGTGTGTACCACTATGCCCAGAAGAGGCTTTTGATCACCTAAAATGTTTGAGCTCCATAGTAAGAGACCAGTCTAGACCTAGACTGGTCTAGGTACCTAGACCAAGGTACTAGACCCCAAGTTTGGTATCCTATGGTGTCCCTTGGTCCTGGCCCCTGTGTGGGAAGAAAGCTACTCTAGAGAATCTTCTGCTGTCTCTTAGCCTTGTGTTTGGAACTATATGGTACCCAGAATGCCCTTGTCCTTTACCAAGCCTCTTGAGCAAGATATGCTTTTTCCCTTTTAGTTCCTCTTGGCCTTTGGGAATAGGAGTCTCTTCTGTCCTGACTCCCCTCTCTGATGTCCCTAGAGCAAGGAGGAAGCAGAAGCCATTAGTCCTTTGGAAAATGGTATCATGAGACTACTCAAGGAAGCTGAGGGCCAAGACCACTGACCCTCCCACTTTGTTGACCACATGGGCAAGGCCAGGGCACAGGTGTCTGCCCATCCTCAGCAGGTGCTTAGAAGACTTGAGGGGTAGCCATAGAGTCTCTGTGTCTTCTGAAGGAGAGGATGCCATACTGCATGAAAACCTTGGTTTCCCTAGACGGTGTAACTCAGTAGAGTCTATGATGACCTTGAGGTAGAAAAAGCAACATGAATGACAAGAAAGAGAAACAGAGGTTGGTGACTGAGAGGACCCAGAGAGGCCTCCAGGATACCTCTTCCCCATAATAGAGATCTGCCTCTGTTTCCTTCCACCAAGATCCAAAGTTGACTGGACTGAGGCCATGTGGCGCTTCTGCTTGCCAGACCGATAGATGTGGAGCCTGCCCTTCCCACTTTCCCAGTGAGCACCTAAGGTGGAAGGAACAGCCTAGCAAGAGGGAAAACCAGTCAAGAGAGGCAGAAGGTCCGAGACAGACAAAGGGGGACCAAGGCCACATGCCTCCACCTCCTCCTGCCCAGCATGGGGTCTCAGGATGAGGGGGATGCTCTGGCCGGTTGCCAGTTGCCCTGTTTCTCCTTGATGCCCGTGTGGAGTGAGTCCTGGTTTCAAGCTCCCTGCGAGCCCGGAATGGAGGAGATCCTATGAAAATGATGATATGTGACAATCAGTCACAGCAATTAGTGTTTTGGTTAACAGGCCTTTTTTGTTTTCTCTCACCCAGACAGAATGTCACAAATAAATCCTCTCCTGCATTTGCATATTAATTGGATCGGAGACGTCAAGCATCTTTCATTAAAGAAAATGATCTGCATATTTGGAGACATAAAATAGTTATTTTGATGGGTTTTTTTTTCCTAAGATCAGGGGGTGGGGGAAGTAGGTGATAGGAGTTCCAGAATGGAGGTAGAGTGGAGGCAAAGCCAGCCAGCCCTCTGTCTAGTTAACCCTCTGTCGTCTGGACTCAGTGGGCCAAGGTTGAGCAGAAAGATAATTAGTCCGTAAATAAATAAAGACTCCAAGGGGCCCCTGGGCCAGCTTGGCTGTTAGGCAGAAGGGCCCCTCACTAGAGTTATGAGTGAGGAGACAGGCCTGGTGTTCTTGTTATGACATCCCTCCCTTGTGAGCTGGGAGCTGTCCTGCCCAGAGTATTTCCGGAGGCAGTGGGTGTCAGGGCGTGGCAGGTGTCCACTTGTGTCCTACCTAGCTGTGTCCCTCCTGGCTTATGCCCACTGGTCGACCCCTTTCTTCTTTCCCCGTAGCTCCCCCATCTGTGCCCACTCTCTCCATGGACGGTGACCTTGTGCTTCCCGAGACTGGCTCGTTCTTTGCCAACCATTCTCCCACCCTCTCCCCAGATGGGAAGCTTTCTGGGAACAGCAGAAACAAAGCTTAGAGTCATTATCACACGCACTTGAAATAACCCAGAAAGCTACAGGGCCCATATTAGGGCATGAGTCCCGGGGAAAGCAGTGAATGTACAGTTTCTAATAGGCTACTGTGACTGTCCATGGCATCCTTGTGTCCCCTTCCTGCCTTCAGGAGCCATTTGTTCAGGTAGGCAGCAGGGACACCTCACTGAGACAGCTCTGAGCGCTTCAGGTGACATGCCGCTTGCTGTCCGGTCTGCCACTCCCTGGTACCAGATCCCAGGCAGGGAGAGGTTTAGGTAACATCCATGACAGTGATGATCATCATCACTTCTTTCTGCGAACGTAATAGACGTAGAAACTGCTTAGGACTCTACTCTCCATGTCTCCCGTTTCCACAGCCCTCTGAGACAGGCATTCTCATCATGTACACTTTACAGATAAGGAAACTCGACCTCCAAGAGGACAGATAACAAGCCTAGAGGTGTCCATCAGAGCTCAGAACTTGCACCCGAGTGGGGCTCTCTGTAGCCAGGTTGTGATAGAGTGGAGATGGACAGTGGCTGCGGAGCTCCTGCTCTGACCCCAGCCTGTTACTTGGCATGAAGACACTCTGTGATGTACTACCGTGGGCTACAGATGTCTTTCTGCATGGGTGACCTCTTCACCCCATTGAGAAGATAAGGAGACCTGCCATCCCCCTGGAGATTAGAAATGGCTGAGGGTATCTTCTGTGGCTTTTTAATGCCAGAGATGTGTCTTCCACTCACACAGTTCATATACAATTTTTTTTTTCCAGAGCTGAGGACCGAACCCAGGGCCTTGTGCTTGCTAGCCAAGCGCTCTACCACTGAGCTAAATTCCTAACCCCTCATATACAGTTTTGCTTAGAATTTGAAAGTGCCCACCACGGCTGTTTTCACACTCCTCAGTCTTCCCTCTGTGTGCCTGATTCCTAGCTCACTGTATTCGAAAACACACACACACATTCTCACACACACACTCACACACATGCATTCTCACACAGACACACACACACACACACACACACACACACACACACACACACACACACTGGCACACATGCCGTTGACTGGCCTCTCGTTGTGTCTTGGGTAGATGGACCTGATGTCCCATGGAAACCTGTGGTTTGGTATTGCTCCCCCAGGACCTGGACTCTAAGCCCCTCCAAATGCCAACTAAAGGGGTCTGTACTTGAACCAGGCACCACTGCCCCCACCACAGGGTCGGGGCTCTAGAAGGGTCTTCTGAGCCAGGAGATGAGAGAATGCATCCCAAAGCACCTGACGACTAGGCCCTAGCTTTTGCCTTGGCCATCCTCTGGCCCTCTATGACTTCCAGCTATACCTCCTTCTGGTAGGTGAGGAACAGAAGCAGGGGTCTAGTGTCTCTCAAACTTGGAGATTTTGGATTAGGGACCTGAGGTGCCTCTAGGGAAGCAAGTGTCTAGGCAGGGTGTTTTCTGGGGGAGCCCTGGAGCAGCTGTTTCTGTTAATGCCAAGCAACCGAGTTGGTTTAATATGGTTGTAGCTGCTGCTTTGATAAATCAAAATAATTAAAAATAATAAATTTGATTCTTCAACCAGCAAGCTGTGTGTGGGCGCAAGGCCTGGGCTCTTGAGTTAGGACTAGGGAGGTGGGAGAGGACCCTGGAGCACAGGAATCATGGAATCATAACTGAGGAAACGGATGGAGCTTGACCTAGGGGTCAGCTCTCAGAATTAAGGGAGAAATGTCTTTCATGGTAAGAGAATCAGCCAGACAGGCCAGAGCTGCTGCTGGCTTTGCCCCTGGCTATGTGGAGTTGGCCCAACCTTGGTTTCCTCATCTGTCAAATGGCGTGATAGTGCTGTCGGCCTGTGGGGCTGTGTCAGAAGTCAGGGCTCCTGAGCATGTGCTGAACAGTCAGGCCCCATGGGAACACAGCCCCCATCCTCCCCACAGTAAAGGGGCCTCAGTATCCCCTCTTGTCCCCTCTTTGTACCAGCTTTGGCTACAAGCACAAAATCCCAGTTCCCAGTGCCTGGGCTGCCAAACAGACCCACAACTTCCAGGGACTTCTCCTTCCTCCTGTTGGCTTGTCATCTAACACAGGATTGTTCTGTTTATGAGGATATCCCCTGGTTCAGGGCAGTTTCCAATGGCAGCATTCCCCTGGCTCCAGAATGGGGTCAGGAAGCAGTGTGCCACACCCTGGGACTAGCCCTGGCCGGGTTGGGGGTTCCAGCAGCTCTGACTGGGAAAAGCAGGACCTAGAAAGGGTTTGCCTCTGTCCCCCATCCCCAGCCCCCACCTCCATCCTCAGGAGCCGTATTTGGTGTCAGAGTAGCTGGAAATCTGAACTGAGTGGAAGGGGATGAGGACAGGGTGTCTGTCTCTTTAAATGCACTTTGTGTCAGTGTGATAAGGAATTTGATGGCTTTATCAGAAATACCAAAGCTTTATTTAGCAGGGTGAGGCTCACACCACTCAGCTCCACACAATCTGCTGATAAATAGAAAAAAAAAAAAAAAGAGGGGAAAAAAAACAATAACTCACCAACACCCCAGCTTAGCAACCAAGGAAGGATGGGGCAGAAAGGAAGACACAAAGACAAAATTGGAAGTTTGGGGGAGTCAGGGAACTCACTAAGCAGGGGAGAGGAGCAGAGGAATCTGCGGTGGAGTTCTGGAAAGTGCTGACAGGCAGACATTGATCTGTTCTCCAGGGGAGGCCTTCATGGACTTTTCTGTTACTAGATAAAACTACCATGATGATTGTCATTCTCCAGAAAAGGGATTTATTAAAGGGCCATGCCCTCCCCAGCTGCCATTCCCATTGGCCATTTTTCTTTTTCTTTTTTCTTTTCTTTTCAAAACAGGGTTTCTCTGTGTAACTACCCTGGTTGCCCTGGAACTCACTCTGTAAACCAGGCTGGCCTCGAACTCATAGAGATCTGCCTGCCTTTGCTTCTGGAGTGCTGGAATTAAAGGCATGCACTACTGCCACCTGGCCCAGTTGGCCACTTTTCTCTCCTGCCCATCTCCCTACCAGCCCAGCCTGTCATCCAAGGGAAGTGGAAACCCTCAGTCGGCAATGCAGGTCTGCCCTTGGGACCTAATGGCTGGGCTGGTGAAGGCCAGACCAGCCTTGGGGTGATAGAAGAAGTTCACTGAGACAGAAGAAACTACTGGGAAGCTGCCCCCTCACTGCAACACTGGGAAAGAAGGCCCTACTCCTTACACAGAAGCAAGGGAGCCAGAGTGAGAGGGCTTCAGAAGTCCATGGAGGGTCAGGTGGGACTCTGTGCTCAGGGCCAGGCTCAGCCTGGGTCACGTGGGGAAGCAGGGAGGCTATGGCATGATCTACCTACTTGTGGCTTTCTAGAGCATTATCTTCTTCCTTTTCCTTCTTCTTTTGAGACAGGGTCTCCCTATGTAGCCCTGACTGTCCTGAAACTCAATAGGTATACCAGGCTGGAACTTAGAGATCTGTCTGTCTGCCTCCTGAGTGCTGGGATTAAAGGTGTGCACCACCACCACTACCAGACTCAGAACATTCTTTGACACTTGTTACCTGGGCAGCTCTTGAGCACTCCCTCCCATGTCCTGGCCGTTCTAGATTTTTCCTGCCTTCAGTGGCTTCTGTTTCTTCTCCGTCAAAACCTCTTGGTTTCCCTCTCTTGCTTGGGAACCCCTTGCCCCTGGCCAGCTCTACGGCCAGCATAAGGCTCAGATACTACACTCCTGGATGCCATCTTGGGTGTCAACACTCCTGGATGCCATCTTGGCTGTCTACACTCCTGGATGCCATCTTGGCTGTCTACACTCCTGGATGCCATCTTGGGTGTCAACACTCCTGGATTCCATCTTGGCTGTCTACACTCCTGGATGCCATCTTGGCTGTCTACACTCCTGGATACCCTCTTGGGTGTCTACACTCCTGGATGCCCTCTTGGGTGTCTACACTCCTGGATGCCATCTTGGCTGTCTACACTCCTGGATGCCCTCTTGGGTGTCTACACTCCTGGATGCCATCTTGGCTGTCTACACTCCTGGATGCCATCTTGGGTGTCTACACTCCTGGATGCTCTCTTGGGTGTCTACACTCCTGGATGCTCTCTTGGGTGTCTACACTCCTGGATGCCATCTTGGCTGTCTACACTCCTGGATGCTCTCTTGGGTGTCTACACTCCTGGATGCCATCTTGGCTGTCTACACTCCTGGATGCCATCTTGGCTGTCTACACTGCTCCTTCTGCCCCCATGAAGATTTTGATGGGTGTAAAGCAAGTTTAATTTGTGAGCCCCACCTACATCTCTCTATCTGTCTCCCAAAGGTTTTTCCTCTTCTGTTTGTGAAATTTCCGGTAGGCACAGAGGTAGGTTTGAACCCTCCATGCCCAGCCGTCAGCCACATGGATAAGGAGTGGAGAGGAGTGGAGAGTGGAGGAGGCAATGTCTAACCCTTTCTCATGGCATCCCGGTCCAAGAGAACCCAAGGCTTGAGTCCTGGCCACAGGCCCTGCCTCCTCTCGGTTCAAAGCTGTTTTTGCTGTCATAGATGGCAGGTCACCTCTCGGTAACCAGCAGAGTTGGTTGAAAGGGAGAAGTCTGCCCCATAGGGCCTCCAAATGAGACAGAGGAACCAAGGCATTCTAGACCTTTCCAATAGGAGGGACAAAGGCAAAGGGTAGATACAGGAACCCAGGCGAGGGTTGGCTGCAGACCACAGTGGGCTGACTTGGAGGCCCTCTCCCCAGAGCCACAGTGAAGTCTAGTAAGGCCTGAGGTCCCTTCTAGTAAGAGCTGACCGACAGGGAGCCTGAGCAAGGCTGGGCCAGCAGGCTGAGGGCCAGGCAGGTCACCTTACAGGCATCCCTGGCCTTGGGATGGTGGGGCAATGGGATTAGCTAGGCTGTTGGGTTGTGGAAGTTCTGGGCGGAGAAACAGGGGAGCTGGGGGAGGGGATGCTGGCCAGGGCTGGAGGAAGCTGCAGAAAAGGCCGAGGCCCGGACAGACAGGAGGCATAAATGGAAGTGACAGGGTCAGGCCAGACCTTTGTCCTGCAGCCTGATTAGAAAGCCTGCCCTGGATTTCTGAAACTTTGGGATGTTGTCGGACAAACTGGAGCTTAATTCTGTCAGAGCGCTGGGGAGATTAGAATTGACATCCTGGGAGCACATTCCTGGCTGGGCAGAAATCCAGCCCCCGCTGGGAAAAACCTGTGAAAGCATGGCCAGCCTATGGTGGCAGCAGGAGTGCTGTCAGCACTGGTGGTCACTCCAGCTTTGGGGACTGGAGCCAGGAGCCTCTGGAAGGCTGGTCTATTTAGACAGGATGTGTGGAAAGAATGGAGGCTTGGCCAAGCCATTCCTGACGCTGAGCCTTCTTTCCTGGTGACGACGCTGCCTGGAGCAGAGATCTGAAGTTTAAGTCTATAAAGTGGGCCCAGTCTGTCTTCCAGACCCCTGGAGCTTTTCTGTCCTGCAAAGTAACCTTGGGAAGGCAAGAGCAATTTTCCCGCTGAGCTGTAATGGCAGCCCTGGCCTGGTGGATGGCAGCATGGGCTGTCTGGTTGAGTTCCCCTGGGGAAGGGGCAGGCAGTACCCATCAGCAGGTGGGCTGAACAGAGTATGTGGAAAACCTCTGCCACTGTACCAAGAGGATCTCCTCTACCAGCAGCCCAGTTAGCCTCCCCAAATCAGGATGTGTCCTCAAGACACATTCAACCTCTCTCCAAGCTCCCAGGAAACCTCCATCCGGACTAATCAAGCAGAGCATGACAGTCAAGACCTCTACCAGGAGTCACCAGGCAGGATGGCCACCCTCCCACCAAGAGATGGGTCTGGAGGGCAAGATTAATAAACACCATAGCCCCAAATCAGGCTGCTCCTAGTACCCCTCCCCACTTCCTTCCTGACTCTAATGACTTTTAAATATTGGTAAATATTTTGGCTAAAGCAGGCTCTTGTGGCAGAGAGCAAGGCTGTGTGCAGTTCAGGACCTACAAATTATTTGTTAAAGATCTGAGATGCAGCGCAATTATGTGGAAAGAACCCAAAAAATTAAATAAATAAGTAACAAAATAAATAAATAACAGCCCCACTGGCCTCTTGAAGGCTTGGGGAGCTGCACACATGATTGCCGGCTTGATGAAATCCCCCCGGATGTAATGAGCTGATTTTTCTGCTGTTAATATTGCATCTGCTGATGAAGGATTCGTTAGGATAATGGGACGAAGCTAAAATATAAATGACTCCCTGTCAAGAAGGAGCTTTTGTTTGTTGATCTCCTGACAGTTCCCGGGCCAAGGCAGGGGTTTCTGTGAGCACACGCATTCAGGATCGGGCGGAAGGGATGGGGGACGAGAGCTCAGGGGACCCCCAGAGTACTTGGCTTTCCCCTACACCACCGGTATCCTGGGCTTTCCCTTCGGGTTGGGCCTGACCTTGGGAAGCCCTAGAACCCTGGGGGGCGGGGGAGTCATCAACTTGGAGCCCTGTGGAGGGAGCTTGTTGTACAGGGATCCTGGGTGGGAGCAGAAGTTTCTGCCTAGCTGGGCAGAGAGATCTGCAGAGGCGGGGCCGGGAGGGAGGCGGTATGGGGATTTGTAGCACTGTCTGTTGCCGGTGCATGCAGGGAAGCGGTGTGTATGGGAGATAGAGTCACTTGAGGGAAGGTATCCTAAGGGAGGTCCATGGGGGAGCCGCCTAGCCTGTCCTCTCGTTCTAATGTGCCTCCCCTCCTCCCTCTTTCCCTTTCTTTCTTCCTTCCTTTCTGACAGAGTCTAGCCCAGGATGTCCATGTAGCCAGTGATAACCTGGACCTTCTGATCTTCCTGTCTCTATCTCCCAAGTGCTGGGCTTATACATGTGTACCACCACACCCGGTTTACGGGGTGCTAGAGGCCACATGCATGCTAGACAAACATTCTACCAATCTAGGTGGTACGGGGTACCTCAGAGGATGACTCAAGTCCTCTCCAGGGCTGGAAGGAAACAGGACTCATTTGAAATTACCATGTCATCCTCCACCCCCAGCTTGGCTCATCTACCACCTCTGCAGAGTTCCTTCTCCTCCCAGCGCCATTGAATCATGTATTTTATTATGGTAAATACGCATTCCATAAAGTTTACCAATGTGACCAATTTAAGTGCACGTTCAGTGGCATTAGGTACATTCACAAGCTGTACAGCCATAAGCAATGTCAGTTCCAGGATTTATTTATTTATTTATTTATTTATTTATTTATTTATTTATTTTGGTTTTTCAAGATAACATTTCTCTGTGTGGACCAAGATGTCCTGGAACTCTCTTTGTAGGCCAGACTGGCCTCGAACTCACAGAGATCTGCCTGTTTCTGCTTCCTGATTGCTGGGATTAAAGGCATGCAACCCTGCCCCACAAGTTCCAGAATTTTTTAATCACCCCACACAGAAGCCAGTAATAGGTCATCCCCCGACTCTTCCCTTCCCTAGCTCCTGACAATCACTAGCTATTCTCTCTAGTTACTATAGTCTATTTTTTTTTCTTTTTCGTATAACTGGAATCATACAATTTATAACCTTCCCCATCTGGTATAACCTCATTCAGATGTATGAACACCGTAGCATGTGTCAAGTCTTTGTTACTTTGTACAGCTGTATAATAGTCCAGAGTGCACATAGACCATCATTGTTTATTTTTTGTTCAGCTGAGGGGAGCTCAGACTGTGTCTGCCCTTTGATTGACCTGAAGGGTGCTGCTAGGAACAGTTGTGTCCAAGTGTTAAGTAAGTCTACACCTTGGAGTGAAACTGCAATCTCTCCCACAAAAGGACCTCAGAAGCTAATGTCAAGGGACAGTTTCTTTGTGTGTCAGAACTGTGCTAAACATTATTATGCTGGGCCTTCACAGCAGCTGGTAATAACCAGGCGGGGTACGATTCAAACCCGACTTCCTGACACTGTTCTTATGTCTACCTATTCTGTCTTCCTCATGCCTGGCATCTCTACAATCTCTGGGAAACAACTGCAGAGCCTGGATGGTTGATGGCAATGCCAGAGACAGTGTCATCTCCCTGAGCGTCTGTCTGCTGAACGTTTCAGCTCAGCAGTGGCACTGTGTCACACACACACTCAGTCCTGAGTGGAGACTGAGTTGATACCTCTGAGCCCTTCCTAGCACATGGAACAACCTTCTTGCTGACTCCTTGGCCAGCACCACCTGTCACTTTGACCCTTGAGGCCCTTAGAAAAAATGAGATTATACCAGGCCACCAACTCAGACCCTTCTTCCTAGAGAGAGCAAAGGTCTGGTCCAGGGATAGAGTTGAGGGGCTATTGTGGTTGTCAGGCAGGGACACTGGGAAATAGTGACGTTTCTTTCTCCAGAGGGAGTCCCAGAAACAGAGAGGGGTGGGGCTCTTCTCCTTGAGAAACCAAGGCAGGACCTCCACCCCCATCATCTTTAAAGCCCCTGCCTGGGCAAAAGAACTGTTTGAGAAAGCATCCACACAGGACAGAGAAGTGAGAGGAACCAACATCAGCACTGAGCAGTGGAGGTGTTACCAACTGCAGGATGGACAGGCCAACTTGGGCGCATCCTGCTCTTTGGGTATATTACTGTTATTAAAAAACACTCCTTGAGGGAGTGGCTCGGTTGGTAAGGTGGCTGCTGTGCAATCATAAGGACCTGAGTTCAGATCTTTAGCATCCAGGTGAACAGCTGGCTGCAGTGGCACATGCCCATGATTCCAGCTCTGAGGAGGTGGACACAACAGGATCCCTGGGGATGGCTGTCGTGCCACTCAGCCAATTAGTGAATTCAATGAGCTCCAGGTTCACCGAGAAACGGTCTCAAAAAAACAAAGTGAGGGGCTGGAGACTTGGCACAGTGGTTAAGAGCACTTGTTCAGCTGCAGTTCAGTGGTGGCTCATGTCTTGAGTTCGAGGCCATCCTGGTCTACAGAGCTAGTTCCAGGACAGCCAGAGCTACACAGTGAGACACTGTCTCTCAAAGAAAGGGGTTGGGGGAGCATATTTGTCGGTTTGTTGTTCTTGCAAAGAACTCAGATTCAATTCTCAGCACCCACATGTAGGTTCATTGTTTCCTTGGGCAACAGGCATGCACATGGTTCACAGACATATATGCAAGCAAAACACTCATACACAAAAAATAGTAATAATAAGGTGGAAAGCAATGGGGGCATCCAGTGTCAATCTGCTCTGGCCTCCGCATAGCTGGTACATCTGAAAGGAAAATGTTGGGCAATCCCTCCCCTGACTCTGATGGCTAGGCCATCCCTCTTGACCTTGTTTGATTTTTCAGGATTCTGGCCAAATTCCAATCAAGAATTTGTGGGAGAAACCTCAGAGCCCATTCTAACTTGATGCTGGCCAGCCGAGCCACCTGCCCCTTCTGGCCTGGAGGCCTTGGTCTCCTCTCCCTGTGCAGGGACAGGCAGCCCGCTCTGCCTTCTGCTTCTGCTGTCCAGATCCAGCCCCTGCCCCCCTGTATTGTACAGAGCCGGCAGCCCCTTCATTGTCCTGCTAAACCCTGTGTAAAAGTTCCAGGCTTTCTCTGGACTGTGTCGCCTGGTTATGCTGTGACTCTGGTCACACCCTGGCAGCATTGCAGGGCGCGGGGACGGCTGGCCCCTGGTTGTTACCTTTCTCTTCCAGCCCTCCTTCCCTGTATCACTTTATAGTCCTTCTTTTCCCTTCATTTCTCCCTCCCTCTCTCTTTTTTTCCCACTCTTTCAACATGGTTTTCCTAAAAAGTTTTTTAATCAATCAAATTTGAGGCAGAAAATAGGTTTTGTCACGCCTGGTCCCGGGATAGTGTGACTCTTGCTCAGGCCCCTGACAGCTCCTCAATGCAAGGAGGAGGCCAAACAGAATATTTCTCCAGGAAAGTGCCCGTTTCCATGACACTGCCCCTTGTTGTCTGTGCTGCCCCCTCCTCAAGCTGCCGAGCTGACATAGCCCCAGCCCCTGTGAAAGGCCCAGCTGGGGGAGGGTGGCTGAGGATGGGGAAGTGGGCTGGGGTAGCAGGGGGTGGGTAGCCAGGCAGCCCGACAGCTGTCCTGAATCTCCATGGCCTGAGAAGGCTGGGGAGCAGGTTGGAACCTCAGACAGGAGCCTGGCCTGCGGTTCATACATACGGAGCCAGGCGGCCTGTGGGAGAGACTGTGGGGCCAGGTCGTAGAGAGGTTTCAGCTCTAGGCAAGGGGGACCTCACGGGAGTTGGGCTCCCTCAGGCCTTGGTACGCTGCTCCTGGCACATCTTCCCTCTCTCCTTTTTCTTCTACTCTCCTGCCCATTAAAGTTTCTCCCATCATCCTTGGTTTCTTCCTGGTTCCTCTATTCTAGAATCTTTGGTCCCTGCCACTACCCCCCTCCCCAGGCCCCTCCCCCCAAACAGAGCTCCCTGGAAGTCGCTCTAGCCCAGTTCCCTCTCCTTCCGATGCCCATCTCTCACCCTCTCCTCTCTCTCCTCCTCTCCTTCTCTTTTATAATTAATGATTAGTTTTAATTGGTTTGCTTAGGCAGCCTGACAGCAAATTAACAGACGCCAGCCCAGGGCTGCAAGGCTAGGGTGGAGACCACTGTACTTCAGACCTGGATAGGGAAAGGAGGATTGTGACTGCCCGACTCCGTCATTTCCTGGCCGGTAGGCTACATGTACTCAGGCTTCCCATGGACAAGTGCGGCAGCCAACAGGGAGAAGGCAACAGGCACTCAGCACGATGGAGGGCTCACCTTGTCAGCGCTCTGTGTGCTTTTGTGCTCATTCTCCTTATATCCCCTCTACACCCCAGCAGAGGTGAGGGTCAGGGCTGATGATGCCAGGGCTGGACAGGGTTCACTTTTGGTGCCATTGTCCTTGCCTGTGCTATAGCTGATGGGGTTGGCACTTTGACATCTCAGGGGCCGAGAGCCTACTCTTTCCCATGGACAGGAAGGAAGAGACCACTGCCACTATGAGATCAACTGCTTAGGGACAGGCAGCCACCACGGCCTACACGCTCTAGAGCCTAGCTCTGCTTTCTTCTGATTGCTGTGTTCCTCTACACAGAGCCTCAAACTTTCCATCCTCAGGGTGGTGACAGAAGATGGATAGAAAATGGATGAATGGATTGATGAATGAATGATGGAGAGATGGGATTGATAAATGGAGGATGGATGGATAGAAAACTGGCAGAGGTGGTGGTACACTCCTTTAATCCCAGCACTCGGGAGGCAGAGGCAGGTGGATCTCTGTGAGTTCGAGGCCAGCCCGGTCTACAGAGTGAGTTCCAGGAAAGGTGCAAAGCTGCACAGAGAAACCCTGTCTCGAAAAACAAACACACAAAAAAGAGGATACTCTGACTCCTTTTCTCCTTTAGCCTTGAGGTGTTTCCCTTAACCTTAGCCTTCCTGAGGGTAAGGGTCCCCTCCCCCCCCCCCCCCCCCCCCCGCGCCCCCGTCCCCCTGCAGAACCCTTCCTTAACTATGCCAGCTTTCTTATTCACTACCATTATCTGGTTGTGCCAGCCTCTCATTCCTATAGGCCAGAAGAAGGCATCAGCCCTGGGAGGGGCAGAGGCGGAAGGTAAAAGGACAAAGAAATGAAAATGGCCTACTGTATACTGCTCGGGGCCTCACCGGGAGCCTAGAATATTCCTAGTGTCCCAGACCCAACTGAGAGATCGTGAATGTCCTTGCTGCTTTCAGCCAGGCTGCTTGTCCTGGACAGGCAAGGATGGGACTGGAGGGCGCATCTTGGTGCCCGCGTAGATGCCTCTCCGCCCCTCCCCCTCCCCCTCCAGCCCCAACCAACTCCTGGAAAGTTTCCTCCCGATTGTTCTGTGTGATCAGATCTGCAAGTTGCTCTCTAAGCTCCTTGTCACATTTTGACTTAATGAAGTGCAACTGCTGAGGGATTTGGGTTCAGCGCTCCGGTCTCCCGCGCTCCCTTGTTGTCAGAAAACAGGGGTGGTTGGGGACGGCAACACTGTGCTGTAAGTCGTTATCATTCCGGTCAGTCTGTTTAACACAAAATTAAACAAAGAACTAATTAGTGCCTCATGAATTAATAAATGCACAGTTGCCGGGGAGGAGGGGAGGGGAGAAAAAGGTGGTGGAAGGGAGATACTGGAGTTGTAGAGTTGGGGGGCTTTGGGGGTTCAAGGGAGGCTGGCTGGGGCGTCTTGACAGATCTCAAGAAGAAGAGCTTGGGATGGACAGGACAATGATGGTGCCCCTGCTAGTGCCTAAGGCTCATTGGCCGGAATGTGCCCTCCGCCAGCCAAGCCCACGTAGCTCCTCCCAGCCTTGGCTTTGGGGTCTCCACTCCTGTTCCCCTGGCCTAGCCCTTAGTCGCTCCCCTTAACTTAGCTCACCTCTCCAACTCTGTCCCTTTTTCACTGGGAGGCTTCTGCCAGCCTCTTCCACCTCTGCCTTCTCTCCATTGCCCCCTATCTTTGTACACTGACTTCTCTGCACACCCCTCAGCTCCCACTTTCTAGATAGACGAGTGTGCTAGGCCCACAGAAAAACCCTCCCCGACCACCTGATGGTCACCAGGCTCTCAGCCTTTTTATGCAGCTGAGTAGGCTCTGCCCCACTGGGCACACTCTGTCCCAGCAGCCCAGCATAGGCCGTAACACTGGCCTAGCGGAGCCCTCCTTAAGAGGACGTGTCAAGTACAATTAGCTTTATCTGTCTAAATATGTCCTGGGAATGAGAGAGGGGGTGGTGGGACTGGGTGGCATTCTGGGAGCCCTGGACAAGGTCACCTCTTCTCCTGCAATCCCCCCAATCTGATTTGGGGATTACATAGCCTAAGGAAATTGGTGTTATTTCTCTTGCATCATTGATAAGCCACGAATGAGGGATAGGGAAGACAAAGGTAACAAATAGCAAACCGTGTGTCCAGCAGAGCAGGTGCAAAGGCTGGAGTATAGAGAGGGCCCAGGAAAGGGCAGGTGGGACCAGGTGGGTAGGCGCAAGGTTCCTGGGTCTTCTCTCCGCAAATGGAGTCTGTCCTATTTGAACCTGGATCCCCACACTCCTGCTCTAGGCTGCAGAGGACCTGAGCCTGCAAGCTGAGCTACGTTGACAATGGGTTAAAGACCCTCCAGTGTTGTTACTCGCCCTGAGTGAGCCCCTGTGGGGTAGTCCTGGTCCATCAGGGTAGAAGGTACTGCCCACAGTCTGTTCCTATGGGGCTGCAGCTCCCTGATGCTTCACCTTGCCCCCCAAACCCCAACACTCATGTAGTCACTTGGGGAGAGTTTGCCATTTGTCATTTTTGTTTTCAGGGCCCAGGAGAAAGGAGTCAAGGAGTGGCTGGTTTTGCGTTCATTGATTGTCTCCAGGATTACCTACTTAGCCACTAAAGGTTCAGGGGAGCCAGAAGGCCTATAGCCAGCATACACCTGTGTGCACGTGTATACATAGGCACACATGAGTGCATGCATGTGAGCGCACGCGCACACACACACACACACACACACACACACACACACACCCCTCTCTGGCTCCGCTGGACAGTGTGTAGCGCAGTCTGACCTTCTTGGCATAGCAGTGTCCTAGGAGCAGTATTTCCCATGTAACAGCTACCAACCACTGCTTCCTGAATTTTCAGTCTTTGCTGGCATACACTTAAAACGGGCCCAAAGCAGAGCCCATGGAGCGTGTCTAAACCACTGGCCCTTCTGGCTAACCCTGGAGCATCAGCCTTTCAGCCCGTAGTCGACAGAGAACCCTTGGGCATATATAGGGTCATGACAGCATGCTTGGAGGGACAAAGTCATAGGTTTCCTCCTGGAAAGACTAACAGGCTCCTCTTTGTCACCAGGATGAAGTGACGTCCCAACCTTGTTTGAGGAATCTCTAGGACCCTGTGAGGTAAGGCTCGAACTCGCCTACCCCCACCCCCACTTCTGTGTGTTTTGTGACTGCTGGTGTGAGATACATCACCTTGGCCTGAGTTCAGTTCTTCAAGCATCCATGAGGGGATGGGGAGTTGGAGACAGGGAACTGGAGCCACATGGCTACTGGAACCTGTCAGGAACAATGGGGGCCCAGCAAGAGCTGTTTGGCTTTTATACTGGAAACAGGCTGGGGATGGATGGATTGCAGATTTAGAGCAAGGAATGAACTCTAGACAGCCGGGGTAGTAGGACATTGGTGCCATGCTTGGGCTGCTGTAGGACTGGTGTCCCACCCTGGCCCTACTGTTTGTCCACAGTGGTAGATGCCTCTGGCTCTCCAGGGAAGTTCTGCTTCTAGCCATGCCTGAAGCTCCTAATGAGTTTAATGTCCTCGTCGTCGTCCCCCCCCTCCACCCCACCCACACCCCCGGCTCCCCCCAGCTCTGCCTCTTCTTTGAGGTTGAGCCACCTCCGTATCTGCTAAGAACTGGCTGGGAGGAGGCTGCCATGTCCTGCCCTACCCCAAGCCCAGGGCTTCCTAGAAGCCAGGCACTCAGTACTGCCCTGGTCTTCACAAGCTGTCACAGTCCCCTGGTGGTTCGAGGAACAACGGGGCCACCGGGCCTTAGCCCGGGGCAGTGCAGTGTCAGAGGTGACCGGTGGAACGCCAGTGTTATGTAAATAGCGGGGCCTGCCCGGCGGGCGAGCAGGCTGGCTGCAGCCATCCATCATCCTGGCTCGGCGGGGCGGGGGACAGACACAGCACCGTGCGCTTGGCTCCAAACCTGTTTGTTTTCCCTTTGTCTCTCGCATTTCGGGGGCCAGGCTGCGACCCGCTCCAGTTTTGTCCCGCTGGTCTCCTCCCCATAGGGAGCACGGGGGAAAGGAGGAGAGTCCCTTGGCTCCCACCGCGGCATCCCTTTCGGACTTCAAAGGCTCCCCTAGCATTGTCTGCGCCTGCAGGCAGTGGCCCTGAAAACGTGATCAGAGGCGGCCCGGTGTAGGGCAGGCCCGGCCCGCGCCCTGCGCTCTCGCTGGGGCCGGTGGATTCCTCCCTTTGCCGCCAGCACCACCCTGGTTACAGCGCAGCTCCGGGGCGCTCTCTGGCCTTTCTCTCCCGGCGCCCCTTCTGGCTTCCTCTGGTCGCTCCTTCCTGCTCCCTAGCCTCAGCCTCACTGCTATCTCTGTGCATTGAGACTCTCGAAATGACCAGAGCTGCATGCAGCGTTCTCTCTTTCCTCGCCTCCTTAAGAATCTCAAAACCTTCAAAGGGTTTCCCAGGATGCTGTGAGGCATAGACTTCCCATGCCAGATCTGATTCTCTGCGCCCCCCCCCCCCCCCCCCCCCCCCCCCCCCGCCCCGGTCTGCACCTCACAGAAGAGCCTTGCTTCCTCTGGGGACCTCTGCTAGATTAGACAAACTGTCCCCAGGAATCATCCAAATCCTGAAAGGCAGGATGCTTCCATTTTCTGGACAAATCCCAGGCAAACTACAGTTCCTCGGTCACATTTGGCCCACAGCCTGTTTTTTGTAAATAAAGTTTTATTGGGAAGTGATGCCCATTCATTTTCATATTGTCTGTGGCTGCCTTCACTCTACAATGGCAGAGTTGAGTGACTACAGCAGAAACTGGCCTGTGAAGCATAAGATATTTATTACCTGGCCCTTTTACAGAGAAGGGTTTGCTGGCCCAGCTTCTGGTTCCTGATTTCTGTCCCTCTCTGGTAAAATATACATTGCATGAGATTTGCCATTGTAACCTGCCTAAGTGTGTAAATCCTTGGTGTTAAGTGCATTTTCAGTGTTGTGTGGTCACCATAGTGAGGTTGGGATTACATAGGAACCCCGTGCTGGGGGTTGATTTCAGGCTATTTAAAGTCCTGCTCTGTCGGAGAGACTCTGCCCCTGGTCTGCCTAGTGCCTCCTGCTCTGTTCAGTCTTCCCTCTTACCCTGAAGTCCCAGCTCTTCTCTCCTCACCAGCCCCAGCTCCCTCCGAGCTTCTGCATCCAGTGAACCTCCTGTAGTCTTTAGCAAACATTTTAACCTCAGATCTGTAGTCATCGTGATGCCCCACCCCTGGCCCACTTTGCAAGGTGAGAAGGTATACTTTGCATGACTGTTGGGATAAGGGAATGAGCAGTGGCTAAAAGCAGCCAAGCCCAGAATCCAACATGAAGGTCAAGAGTTTCCCCAGGAGGCACAAGATGCAGCATCCAGCCCTAGGAAGGTACCATGGAGCTTTCCCTGACCCTGTCGGGAGAACTGAGTCTGAGCCCAGTTATCTGGGTGTCTCTTTTGTTGGCTGTGCCGCCGTCCCTTCCTGGTCTCTACACTTCTCCTCCCTGCCAGGTCTTCTCTGTGTGCTCCGTAAGTTTCTCTCTCTTCTTGCCTTCCCACCACTCATGCTGTCGTGTCCCCGTCCCCCCCCCCCCCCAACTCATGGCTTGCTCTCCCTCTCCCTCTCTCCTTTTCATCTACTCGGAAGGCTTTACTTTACTTCCTTGTCACCCTAATTGATTGCATTAACCTTTCAGCGTATTGGATTTCCCCGGCATCGTGCAGAGAGCCCTGTGCAATATGCTTATAATCTGAGCCATAATGGACAGTTTGCAGTCAACAAGCCCCTTCTCCATCGGCCCCGTTGACATCTCTCTCTCTTGCCCAGGCCACCATGGCCACTTCTCTGGCTGGCAGGGGTGAAGCTAGAGAATGAGGCTTAGGAAGAAGTGGACCCACCCTTGGACCTGCCAATGCATTTCTCGGCCTTTCTTAGGCCCTTGGCTGACCTTGCTCTCCTTTTCCAACCTCTAGCTTTTAGTCCTTGCGAGCCTTCTTGGCTTGCCTTCCTGCTTTCTGAGACTCCGCCTGATGATGAGTGGCTGCTCTTGGATTTGGTCGATGAGAGAATCCCTGGTTGTACCCAGCCAGCCACTTGGTTATGGCTTTATCTCCCACATTGGTCTCAGGCTTGTATGATTTGGGTGGGTGGCAGGAGATGTCTCGAGGTCTCCGTTTCCAGCCTGTTTTTTGTCAAGGGTAGAGAAGTGGCCCACGCACCAGGGCAGTAAGCCTGGAAAAGCCTCAGGATGGGCTGGTGTGACCGGATAGGAGACTGGTGGAGGAGGTGGGGAGAAGTGTTTCGGATGGGCTCTATCAAATTGCTTCCTTGAGGGACACCTGCTAATCTAGCAGCAGGTAGAGGAGCCAGCCTCATGCCAGCTGCCTGGTCTTAGAAGCCCGGCCCCAGACTGAGTCCCCATCCCCCGTGGGTTCCAGCCAGGCCTTCAGCTCAGCAGCCTGATGGGTGAGTCATTCATGACAGGATGGATGTCAGGTTGAATACATTAGTGTCAGCTGGAGGAGCAGGACAGAAGCCCCCATTAGCCCTGGTGGTACTTCCTTCTCTCCCAGACCTTCTCTCTCCAGCCCTTTGCCCAGCATCTTCTCCTACAGACCATCCTCACCTCCTGCCATCACTCCATCACTCCAAAGGGCAAGCTTTGGCAAGAGAGGGCTGGACCTCAGTCCTTCCCATCCTCTCCCAAGGATTTTGGGGGTGGGCAGAGGGCACAGCGGGAAGAAACCAAGCAGCGAATTAAAGTTTGTGATTGTCAGTGTCAGGAGAAGCTAAATAACCCTGTAACTAGTATGAAGGTGAATTCACGGTCTGCTGCACATGGAGAATATGAGTGTCTGCAAGACAGCGAGTGTAGCTCAGGAGTCTGCCCGCCACGGTGGGCAGCCTTCTCTCCAGGGACCCCGAGGAGGAGGAGGAGGAGGAGGAGGAGGAGGAGGAGGAGGAGGAGGCGGGAGGAGGCCACGCACTTCCCACCCCTGGCAGGGAGCAGATGCCCAGGATCCCCCACCAGACATGGGGGTGGGGGCAGCTCAGGGGCTTGACAACATGCTGGCCAGCAACCCAGGGAGGCATTTGTAAGCACCAGAACTATACATTCACAGACACCAAGCCCCATATTAACAGTGGATCCTTGCAGATTACTTATCTGTGCCAGGATGAATGTTGTCTTTGAACCTCTGTCCAAAACAGGAGAGCACACTGCCATCATTTCTCGCTACACTAGTTTGTGACCACACTTTATTGAAATATAACCCACATACCATGAAATCTATCCATTTTTAACTGTATAATCCAGTGATTTTTTTTTGAAGTGTATTCACAAGGGTGTACAACCATCACCTCTATTGATTGCAGAACTTGTTCAGGAAGAAGCCCCCGTACTCCTTGGCAGCAGCTCTCCTCCCCTCCCCCACCCACAGACCCAAACAACTGATAATAGTTCCCTTTAGATATGAGGAAATGAACGCACAGAGAGGGCCAGTGACTTGGTAAGGATTACACAGCCAGTGGCTGATGGAGCTGGCATTTGAATCCAGGCAGATGAATCCCAAAGCCAGCGTTCCATGTCCTGGTGGCTGCCCCCACCCCATGCCCTACCTTGAGTTTCTGACAGTTTGGGCTCAGGCATGTACATGCACCATCTGAACATGTAGGCCCAGGCAGCAACATGAAATGCTCTTCTCCCCAGGTATGCTCATGACTCCATGCAGAAAAGCCTCACCCCCACCCCCACCCCAAGACAGCCAACATTCCCTCCTCCCCTTGCTCTCCTCCCAGGATCCTCTTTGCCAGCTCCACTCCTGGAAGGGAGGCTTGGCACAGAGACCGTGCAGCAGCAGGGCAGCTAGAGTGGCCTGGGGGACCTAGGTGGCTTTGGGATTTTAACATGAGAAATCCCAGAGCCTCCTGACAGTAACTGAAACAAAATGCCCACACAACGTCGTAGAGCAGGGCCCCGCCAGGGTCAGGCTGCCAGCAGGGCTGTGGCTACAGGGCACCCCTCAGCTGGGTACTTGCCTCATGTCCCACCCTCCCTCACATCTTTCTCTGGTTTCTTTTCTGCTGTGTCTCACTCATTTTCTTTCCACCTGCCTCTCTTCTCTCATGCCCCACTTTCCCACCCCCAAACTTAAAAAAGACAACAACAACAAAAACCACTTTTGTAGCCAGTCTCTTGGTATTTGCAAAAATTGGAAATTTAGGTGAAACCGTCACTGCTTCTGATAAGTGACAGATCAAGGACTGGAGGCAAAGGGAAAAGCAGAAAGAATGAGTCTGTTGGATTGAGTTTAGGGTTTGTTTTTTTTTTTCCTCCTTCTTTCTCCCTCCAAAGTGGAGGATCCGGCTGGGCCAGTTTGGATATTTATTAAGAAAAAGCCAAAGATAATTAACTTTTTTGTTTTTGTTTTGTTTGCGGGTGCCTCCCCTGCTGGCACTCCAGGCTGCCTGGCAGATCAGACCTGCTCCCTGTTCCTGGGTGCTGGGCTGCTGGTAGGGCTCCGCTGACTCCCCTAAGTCTGCTGGGGCCACTAGCTAACTACTCAGCCACCTAGCTTGGGTTTTAGACAGGGCAGATCTTATGCTGCCACCAATGCCACCTCTCTGGGCTCTCCCGAAGCACCAACCACCCTTTAGAGGCCGGTAAGTGGTGTGGAGGAGGGGCTACTGCTAGGTATCATGGTCAGTAGGTCCCTTAAAGATGATGGGGGTAAGAGAGAGTCTCTCTGTGAGGCAAGGTGTTCTTTGGCCAGTTCAAGGCTGCTGACTTCTCTGGGGAGGGAAGAGAGAGCAGAATGTGCTGGAAGTGCAGGGAGAGGCCAGATTTTGGCCACAGTGATCTCTCTTGCCCCAGGAAACTGGTACCCTGCCAGGACCCATAGCCTCCGGAACTGCCTGTTAAGAAGTCCCTGGGACACAGAGCCTTGCTATCTGTCGTTCTGTTCCCATCTCTGACCCAGCCTCAGCCATCAGGGGCCCCACGGGAGTGGTTCTGGGAGCCACACTTAAGTGAGAAGCTGTCTGTCCCTGAACCCCACTAGCTGTGGCCCAGATCACCAACCAAGAAGGTAGCTCTGAGAGTTTGAGGCCTCACTGTGAGAGACAGAGCTGAGGACGTCTCGGGAGCCAAGATTGCCAGGACAGTGAAGATGGCTACCATCCTAGCCAGGCTTAGGGGTGTGGTTTGCTGCTCTGTTAGTGGATATGTCGGCCACTCCCAGCAAAGGTGCTCCCTCTGCCCCCCTGGCTGCATCCCTACCAAGTAAAGAGGCAGCAGCCACCGTGAGGTCGCTCCAGGTTGGGAAACTGTTCTGGAGTTGGACAGAAGGGAACATTTTTGAAGGATTTTGCTGGCCCTTTTTTTTCTCTGAAATATAAGGATGTGCAATTTTTTTGGTTTCAATTTAGCATTGGAGAATTTTATAATTTAGTAATTAAAATCTCTGATAGGCTTTAGAAATTGCGGCTAATTGAATTTAATGGGAAGATGATTTTCAATTTTATTTGATTACCGGGACCCCTGGCATCGGTATTTATGGGAAAAAAATGGGAAATGTGCTGTGTGGGCTAAGATGGCATAATTGAATTAGGGATAATCGGATTTCTCCGTCATGAATTTCACTATAATTTTCCTATAATTTTCCATTAGATATCTAGTTTACAAATATTCACAAAGAAATGAAGCTCTTTCGGAATGGAGATTGCTGGCTAACAGGATTACGGGCCGAGCGTGCGGCTGTGCCAGCCCCTACCCTGCCATAATGTGATCCCTGTGTCTGCCTTACACTTAGCGTGGCCTCAGTGTCTTGCTTCGCCACCCACTATACTGTTCCATCCCACCCCTTGTTTCCTCTCCATCTGAGCTTGCCCCCTGGGCCAACACCCACCTGTCCAGAGCCCACACCCTCTGTTACCTGCTGGTTGAACCTGGCTACAGCTGAGGCCCAGGCCTTATTGAAGTGGCTCCGCCCTTCTCTGTCCCCTCATGCTTCCTGTCCACACTGTTTTTCCTGACACTCTCCCTCAATCCCTGCGGAGCACTCTCAGATACACGGACGCCCTCGCAGGTGCGAACATGCTTGTTCACATGCACACACAGTCCTCTGGCTAAGGCTTCTGTGCCCTGGCCCAGTCGCCTCAGAGGGAACCAGTTTATTGGGATCCTGGGGTGGGGTGCAGGAACAAAAGGAGCCTTGTTCAAGTTTATGTGAAAGTTACAAATTCAAAATGAGAACAGATAAAGCATGAGATACCTGATGTGTAAACAGGTTGGTGAGTGAGAAGGCCCCGGGCTCGGGAGGGAGAATGAGTGGGCACACGGGGTGCGAGAGGATGCGAGCCAGCGTGGCAACCTGACGGGAGAGAGTGGGGGCTGGTGTGGGCCACTTGACTGGATGAAGTTGCTAAAGAAGTTTCAATTCTGCTTGGAAAGACCTGGAGGCTCTGAGCCCAGTTCCTGGAGACCAGTAGAAATTGTGGGATGTTCTCATGATGGCTAGTCTCAGGGTCTCAGAGGTGTTACTACATCAGAGTAGGAAGAAAGACATAGATGGGCCACAGCCCCAAGAGATGCCACAATGCTGGGCTTCTCCCATTGATGTGGGCACGTGCTTAGAAGCAGAGCAGACAAGATCTGGAGGCCTTTAACACACAGCCTTGACTCGTGGCCCACAACCTCGATGCTCCGGCCTTTGGCTCTGTCCTGACATCCTAACATGCCAAGTTGGCCTCTGTTTCTTACTCCACTAATCTGTCCTCCCTGTACATGGTTCCTTACTTCTGAGTCCAGCCTACTCCACCCAAGGTGGCAGGCTGTGACCCACTGAAGAAAAGATGCTGTCCAGGTGGCTCAGGACTCTCCCCACCGTGGGTCATATGTGGCAGACCCTCTTGCTGGCCCTGATCTGACTCCTCCTGGCTCTCTGGGTCCTGTCCTGTCAGCCATTCCTAGTCAGCCTTTGACCTCCAGAGGCTACAAAGCTACTGTTCTTACCTAGGTTACTGCAAGGGAGAGGTGTTTTCCTGTCCTTCCTGAGGGTCAGCCTTGATTACCATCAGCTGAAGCCTAGGCCATTCAGAACCAACCAGAGGCTGTGTAGGTCCCTAAGCAGGGAGCTCCCTGTGTGCGCAGACATCTTCACCACCACACATGGCGCCAGGCTTCCTCCTTCACCTGGTTGCCCACACCAGGCTGGGGTGTGGGACTAATTGCCTGTTGTTACAAGCCAAAGCTACAATGGCACAGACTCCTTGTTGGGGTTTTGGGGGTGGGGGTTTGGATAGCAGTACCCACAGAGGTTTTCCAGGGCAGTCCTGGACACAGAGATCCATCCCACAGGGAACCTGGGCTCATGGTTCTCTCTGCCTGGCTTCCCGGGGCCAGCCTTTGCGGGGCACATGGCTTCGTTTAAGGAGCCCTGTTTCCTTACTCCGGGTTTTAGGGCCAGTGGACACCCAGTAAAGTTAGGCCTTTGCACATAGGGATGGAATGGACCCGAAGCAGAGGGCGTGTGATAACCTGGACTGAGGTTGCCAGGAAGGCACTAGGAAGGGTGACCAGACAGGACAGGGTGCTGTGTCCTGTGTGGGGCCATTTAGAACTAAAGAGCAGTCAGAAGAAAAGCAGAAAAATCAGGAGAAAGTAGGAGAAAGAGTAGATTGTTAACTCCCTTGACGTCTTTGCCTCAAGGCCTCCTTGGGCCCCTCCCTTTGCAAAACAGAAATATTGCAAAAATAGGCCAGCGCCATTTTGCTGAATGCTGCCCAGACCAGGGAGAGCCCAAGCCCATTCTCCTCCCCTCATCCGAAGACAGTGTGGCCCATCCCGCTACAGGAAAAAGGACAATAGGAAGAGGTAGACAGCACGGGGCCACCAAGGGACAGGAAGCTGGGCACGGTAGCAACAGGTATTGGGCTGGCAAACCTGCTGAGGTCCTGCTTTCTGCAGGGCGCTTTCCTTGAGCCCCTCCAAGCCAGATGGTAATGTGAGGTATGAGTACCTGTAGCTACAGCATGGACCATCTAGGGTTGTATGGGGGAGGGGGGCATGGCAAGAGACCTACAAACCCAGGGAGAGTCAAGAAAGTCAAGTGCTCGGTCCAGCCCTGAGGGAAATCCGAGTGAGCAAGGCGTGGTCCCCAGGGAACAGGTGTCAGGACTCTGGCCAACTTGGTTGAGGGGCGCCTGTGTTCAGGGATGGTAAGGAAGCCCAAGGGATGACGTGGATCGACGGAGGAGACTGCCTAGAAACTGTGAGGGAAGAAGAGAAGGAGGAGGAACGAGAAAGTCCTGGGACTGGAACGTGCGAGGCCTGACATGGTGGGACTCAGGGCCCATTTTAAGGGCAAAAGCAAGGCGAAGCGGTGGAAACTTCTGACTGAGCGGCCTGCGCGAGCGCGGTGGCCAGCGTGCGGGAGTGCGCACGGGAGCGCCAGGCCGACGTGCGAGTTTCCCCGACACACCCAGCTGCGCCGCCCGCGACTCCTTTCTTCTTCGAACTCCAATAGCCACAAACAAAATGAGGGAAGTGGGGTGAGCAAGGGAAACAAAACCCCTTCCACATCGGCCCCACCCGCAGCCCAAGGGCAGCTCCGAAGGGAACGGCAGGAGCGCGCGCGTGTGCCGCAAAAGCCTCGCACCTGCGCTCGCCCCCGCGCGGAAAAGTTTACGCGGGCGCGCACAGGGTGGCGGACCGGGCGAGCGGCCGAGGAGAGCGAGCGAGTGCGCGCGCTCCCGCGGCGAGAGTAGGCGCGTGTGCGCGAGGGCCGTCTCCCCGCTCCGCTCGGGCGCACGACTCCCCCACACACACCGCACGGACGCACCAGCCTCCCCCCACCCCTCCCTCGCACGCGACCCCACGAGCGCCGGCCCCGCCTCCCGCCTCTCTGAGCTTTGGAGAGTCACAACCCGCCCTCAGTCCGCCCGAGCCCGTGCGCGGAGAGCGCGGGCGCGCGTGTCGGAGGCGCGGGCGCGCGCGCCCATTCACCTTAGCGCCACGGCGAGGCGTGCGCGCGCGCGCGCGGGTCTGATCTTTCACCTGCCGGAGCCGCGCGCGCGCCCGGCGAGGGGCGGTGCCACGGCCGCCCTGCCTGCCAATCACCTCGGCGCCTGGCAGCGCCCGGCCGCTCCCGCCCGCCCCGCTCCCTCCTGCCAAACTGTTACCCTGAGTGTTACCGTCAGGAGCAATGACATCAGGATTTTAAAACAACTTGTTATTCGGGGAGTAATCAGTTGCAATTAGGCATTAATTAAGTATTATGAAAGTTGATTATTTAAGTGAATTCGGCTTTCGACTCTCCGACTATGGTGAGTACCGGGAGCGGGCGGGGGAGGGCCGGGCCGGGCCGGAGCGGCGACCCCTGAGCGCTCGGGACGGGGCGGGGAGGGGGGAGGCCCTCGTCCTGGCGGGCCCGATCCCCGGTCCGGCCACGGCCACCGGCAATTTCTGTGTTAGTTGAAGGAACTCGGAGCTGCCGGGAGCGTGCGGGCCGGAGCGTGAGAGCGAGCGGGAGGCGCGGAGCAAACTTTCCCCGCCGCCGCCGCCCTCCCGACCCGGCCCGGCCCGGCGCGCGCCCCCCAGCCCGGGATGCGCTCGGCCCGGCGGGGAGGGACAGCGGGCGGGCGGGGACAGGGGGCCGGCGAGACACTAAACACATTCTTTTCTCTCTTCTTCTTTTCATGGCGTTTCTCGAAGAGTTTGGGACCAAGGAGCGGAGAATGGATCTTGGAACAGGTACGGGCGGTGGGAACCCACGGGGAGCCTCTTTCACTTTTCTTTCGGTTCTTTGACGGAAGTTAGTATTTTTAGCCCAATGAGCTAGCAGCTGAGCCGAGGGTACCGGACAGGCGCCAAGGGTCTGTCCCATGGTCCCTGCTAGCCCTGCTTTCTGGATGGTGATATTGTTATTTGTTACTTGCTTAGTGACTGTGACTAATTTGATGCTTGTCATTATGAAAGAGCCGAGGGGACAGGGAGCTGGGGGGCACCCAGAGAGAGAGAGAGGATTTAGGGGTTTTTTGTGGGGGTTTTTGTTCTCCGTGTTTTTCCTCTTGTGTTTTTTAGACACACACTTTTCCCTTTGCAAAGATCTCTGTGTGTGTGGCTTATGGGGTGTGTGTTTTTATTTTTTTAGTGGGGGGTGGTTTAGTTTTTGAAAGCAGCGTCCTGTTGGGAAAGGTGGTTAGTCTGGTTTCGGGGCGACTGTCTCAAGGTAAAGGAATTTAATTTATTTGGGACAAGGCTGTGTCGGATGATCAAGCTGCTTATTATGGCTAATGAGTGTTTTTCACCTGAGAATCTGTGGGCTGAGGTGGCTGTTATCAGTTCAAAGTAAGGGGCCCAGGACTCTCGTTCCCTCAGCCCCCCTTTGGCCCCCACCCTGGGGGGGTGATGGTAGGCCAGACTGAAGACTACATTTAGATATCTGGGTCTGAGGACCCTGCCATGGGTCTGACTCTAGCCAGTGCCCCACTGGCCTGGGGCAGAGTTTAACCCGTGAATTTGGTGTCTTTCTAGTTTTGATTTAATGGTATCCAGTACTTTTCTGAACTTCCAACCTGCGTCTAGTGAAGTTAGTCTTAGTCCTCTGGCCTTCTACCAGCCTCCTCTGTGGAAACCAACTTTGGGCCAGGACCCTCACAGCCTAGGCTGTCAAAAGCCCCACTCTTCTTTAGTGTCTTAGAGAAAGGCAGATTAGAAATTCACCCCTTCTGTTTCATTTGAGGGAAGGGAAGAAGGTGGTATTAGTTAGAGTTGGCATTAGATCAGTCCCTGTTCGTGGCATAGCCCTGTAGGACCCGAACAGTGGCAGCTGCCTCTCTGAGGCAGAGAGGGCAATCGGGGTGTGTATTGTGGGGGCAGGGAACCTTCACAGAGCTGTTACACTGTAGAAACAGGTGTGTTCTTGGCTAATGGGATGTGGAGGTCCTCTGGACACCCGTGCCCTGGAAGGGCATGACGCCGCCTGCTGGGCAAATGGAGGAAGGTGTCCTGAAGCCCTTGCTGCCACCCTGCCCTTCCCTGTCCTCCACGCCAGGAGAACCAGCCCGCCCCCATCTCTAATCAGGTGTCTCATCACCACCCTTTCAGGACCCACCCCCTTTTCTTCAGAAATGGGGCCCCCACCCATGCCAGCCAAGAAGCAGACCTCAGAGACAGGCCCAGCGTTTGGCACCACCCCCTACCTGGCACAGGGGAGCTTGCTTATGGGCCAGCACAAGGGACTCAGGCATTACTCAGCTGGAAGGCAGGCCCTACCCTCTTCCTTTTGACCTGAGTGCCAACTGGAGCTGGCTCCCATCCTGCCATGCCAGGCTCCTAGGCTGCTGTGGAGGCATGATTCCATATCCCTTCTGGGGAGTGTCATGATGGCAGGGCAGGAAGCAAGTGGCAGGACCTCCTGAGGCACCTTCAGGCTCTAGGGAGACTTACTCCTCTCCACACTCCAGGGACAGGCTCTGGAAACTTTTCCTAGAAGCTAAAATGGCCAGGAAGTCAACGAGCTGAGCAGGGCACTCCCAGTGGGACCCGAGTCTGGACTCTGGCCACACAGAGAAGGAAGGCCCATGGTGTCAAAGTTCTGTTTCCTGGAGGAGTTGTCTAGGGATACCTCCCCTCTCTTCTCTGAATCTCAGAACTTAAGAAGAAAAGCACTTTCCCCTCACTTCACAAAAAAGGGGAAGCAGGCTGGGATTCAGTCAGATCTCCCCTCCCTGAGCCCATCTCTAGGGCAACTCCATTCTCATCTTCAGGAGCTGAGAGCATCTCCCTTGACCTCCCCGATGCACAGGGACATGCCAAGGCGTACTGCTGGTGCAGTGCAGTACAGGGCTGCCTTCCTTTGGGAGCAGCCCGGGGGAGCTCCAGCTAAGGGCCTCAGCACGGCTGTAAGAAGGGAAAAGCTGGAAGAGTTGTCAGTACCAAAGATCTCCAACAAGTACTAGATGGTGGCTTAACTAGCCCCTCCAGCCTTGGACACACTGAGGTCCTGAAACACTCTGACCAAGAGTTATTCAGTGGCTTGGGAGAATTGAGGTTTCTCAGGAGGGGACAGGAGGATCTCAAGACCCTCAAGGGCCATGTGGACCCCTTTTCCCCCACCATAGTTCAGCCAAGGGCTGGATCAATCTGGACGTCTTTAGCAATAAAAAATGCCGATGTCGTCCTAATTCACCAGGCCCCGAGATGACAGCAAATTTACATTTTTTAATTAAACTAGCAGCCAGTTTTTATGAGAGGGGGTTGGGTTATGCAAATCAAATGGTTGTGTACGGAAGATTAGGAGAGTTTGGGAATAAATTCCACAAATGCTAATAAAAAAAAAAAGGAGAGAGAGAGAGAGAGGGAGGAGAGAGGAAGAGAGGAGGACATGGTTCCATTAGGCCCTTTTAGAGTGATTTCCCTGGGGGAGGGTATGGAGAGGGGGAGGGGGAGCAGGGAGGAAGCTTTCAAACACAGGTAGAGCCATCCTGTAGTTGGGAAGCTCCCAGGATTGGTCCCCACCCCCATCCCAGGCTGATTCCTAGGTAAGAGCAGTAGAGCTGTGACAAAGAACTTGTCCTTGATTATCTGGGATCTGTTTGTAATGCCCCTCTTGAGAAGGGAAACACGGTCCTGTAGAGGATCCGAGTAGGCTGTTCTGGGTAAAGGGCCAAACAGACAAGAGACCAAGTTCACAGGGGTGGCCCCTGAACACAGAGAGATGGTGAGGGCCACCCTGGCAGACCTGTCATCCAGACAAGTCATTGGGAGGGCTCACTGAGCCAGGCCTGTCTCCTGTCCTACTGGTACTACAGGCCGAGACCTTTTCTCTTAGGCAGACCTGCTCCCATGTCACACAGGGACACAGACTTCAGTGATATGGAGGCCAGGAGAGATGAGGCTAGGAGAGCTGGCCCAGGAAACAGCCTAAGGCACGAGAATGGCCACAGACTCCCACTAGTTGTATCTTAGCCCAAGGAGCAAAGAACTTGACTTTCCACACTCAGCCCCTGCAGCCAGAGTATCAGCACACAGAACTTCTGTGAGCCAAAGGTTCAAAGCCTGGTTTTGCCAGACGTGGAAGCGTCTACGAACCCTCATTGCTCTGGGTGCACTTAACTCAGCAGGCACCAGGGGATGGGAATGGCCCTGTGCTGCTTCTGGAAGGATTTCTTGTTGGGTTGGGTAAACTAGATCACCCTCAGTTTTCCTTCCTGCAGACTGTACTTGGCCAGATACACCCACTCAACCAGTCTAAGCTGGAGCCAGGCTGGGCACCGGTTTTGCTAGTCTGCAGGGGGCGGGTGATCTGGTGCCATCTTGGCAGGAAGGAGCCATCAGAGCCAAGGACAGCATGGGCTGTCTTGGAAGTGGTGTGTTTCCTGGTACCATTCAGACCGGCTGGTGTGTACCCAGCAGTGACACTGGGAAAGACTTGAGCATCAGATGACCTTTAAGGTCGTTGACTACCAACTTGATTTTGCTCATTGAGGCAGGCATCCAGGGAAGAGTCACATGGGTGACATGAGAAGTGTACTATTGGTCCCTTCTTAGTGGAAAGCATTTGCGACACCAAGCAGCTCAGGGCTGTGAAGTGGCTGTGGAGCAACCCTGATACCAGTTACAATGAAGCAAAATGCAGGGTAACAGGCCTAGCACCGTCCTTCTCCTACAGAGGCAGAGGCAGCAGAAGCAGGCCTACAAGGGTCCCCAGAAAGAGCGTCCACCTCAAACCCGCTTTCTTGGTAGGGACCTGTGAAGGGAACCCACAAACTCTTAAGAGAGGCACAGGGAGGTGGGAGGGCACAACATCAGTTAGGCATCTCTCCCTGCTTCCCTGGCACTGCTGATACTCCCCACCCCCACAGCCAGGGAATCTGGCTGAGTTGCAGTTTGAGTTTTTATGATGGAAAGTAAAATAAATGGAGGCACCTTTGCAGGGCTGAGTCACTGTAGCAGCATCTCCTCATTAAAGCTGCTGCCCCTGGCTCAAGTCCCTGCCCACTTCACCAGGCAGGGATGAGGTGGGGCTCTTGACTTCTCTCTCTAGACCCTGCCGGGTAGTGGCAGCATCCTTACCTCTGCATCACCTGCCTTAGCCTAGCCCACTCTTATTAGAGAAGCAGGTCTTCAACTCACCACCAACTCCAGGCCCCAAGGTTCAACCCTCCTGAGCTTGTTATTAAATCTTGACCAGCCACTACAGCCACTGATTTCTCCTTCCTCTCATACCAATCCTTCCCACTTTCCCTTCTCCCAGTCCTCATGTTTAGAGAGGGAAGGAAGTTGCTCCAAAGTAATTACCTGATATGGGTTCCCAAGGCAAGCAGCAGCTGTTGGGGTGGCCAGGCCAGGAAGCCACTGGGCCTGAGGTGTGAAGGAGAATCAGTTGGGCAGATTGCCTTACTGGGTGGCTTGTGAAAGGCGGCAGGCTGGTGGTCTGGTGTGTCCCTGTCTGGCTGTCTATACCTTACACCTCAGGCTCTCAGAACACAAGTCCCATGTGAGGGAAGAGCCCCCAGGTGGGCGGTGAGGCTGCAGTTCAGTGAGTCCTAGGGAACTTTGCAGAATCAAGGTGCCTAGTTCCCCAATTTGCAGGCATGCACAGCATAAGAGAGAGCTGGTAGTGTCTCATACTAAGAAGAGGGGCTTGAAATGACGACCAGGATGTTCATGAAAGAGTGGCCTCAGGGACATACTCCCACCATCCAAGCCTTTCAGACTTTTCCCAGGCCTCTCCCCTCAACTCTGAGAGCAGTTACTTTCCATTGTGCAACCACAGTTTTCTGCCTTTTTTGCCAGGCCACCCAGCTCTGGCAGGCAGGCTCTTCCTACTCACCTCGCTCCCCCTCGCCCCTTGCCAGCCTCATACCCAGTTGGCCCTAGAAGGAGATACGAGATAAGAGGCTGGCTGGGGCCTGCTTCTCTGAGGAGCTGGTTATACCCATGGCGTTGGTGTGCTAGGACAGCAATCATGTTCATGTGCCTCGGCCCCCTGGAGGCTAAGGCCGGGGCCCTTGTTTTCCTCTACTGCTACAGCTCTTAATGCTGACCATTAGACATGACCATTAGCTGCTGTGTTGACATCTCTTCCCAGTGCTTGGTATGGGGCTGGGGCTCATGCCTTCCCACCATAAGTGCTGGTGCAATTGATTGATGGAGATTTCCTCTTCCCCAAGTGCCTGCCCAGCTCCTGAGTCGGGCAGAAGGAGGGAGGCAGGAAATGGTGTCTGAGTCCCTCAGGATCTGGGCTCTAGCTTCTCAAGAGCTTCTAGGGCCTGCTTTACAGGAAGGAATGAGTTGGAATCATGGATGATGTGAGGGGCAAGGGGACATTAAGACAGCTCCTACTAGCCATGACTATGATATGTAAGAGGGCAGGCACAGTGTGTGAGGTCAAGTTGCTGTGGTCCATGTCTCCTGTTTCCCCTCCTGCCAAGTAGACTTCACTCCAGGATTTCTCTTCTAGGCTGGGATCTCTCCAGGGTCTGACCAGTATAGGCAGGAAGGCTAGAGTGAGGGACCAGCCCAGACTGCCAAAGCTTTGGAGCTCTACCTTATGGTAGAATGCTTGGACCATACCAGAAGAGCCATGGTTCTTAAAACCATCTCCTATGCCACAGCCCTGCTAGAGGCCTAAACATGCTTAGCTCTTGAGACGGCTTCCTACAGCCTGTCTCGTGGCCTGGGCTGAGGCTAGGGTAGTCCTTGGCTTTGGAGGAAATAGTGGGGAGGAGACACATACGTTCTGTCACTCTAGACACCAGGTCTTCCCATAGGACACACTCCAGAGTCGAACTTTTCTTACAGGGCTCCGTCCTTGAGTTAAGGGGACCCCCTGGAGGGAATGTGCCTACATGAGGAGATTGGAAGAGCCAGGCCGAGCCGCCTTAGGGGGTCCTCACTTAGTTGGATGCTTGCAGAAAGACCGCTGGAACTTGTGACACTAGACCCCAAGAGATGTCTTCTCCATGGTCTCAGCTTTCACGTCCTCCCAAACAGTGCCTTTCTCCCCGCGCCCGAGAGCCCAAAGCCACAGCAAGCTACAAGGCCTGGCCAACTGAGGACTGACTGGGCATTTTGCTGACCAGCAGGGGGCGCCTTACTGTATCTGCCCCAGTCCTTTCAGGGACCTGGGCATGTGGGTAGCCTTCCCTCCCCACCCCCAGAGGTTCCTTAGCTGAGTTTGTTTTGCCAGGGTGACCTGTTTAATCATCTCATTTTCTGGTGGCCGTTTATTCCTCGTTTCCACGGTTACGGCCCCATTAAGGGGAGAAGCAATAAGGCAGGAGTCAAACAGGTAATAAAAACATTAAAGCCCTTGTGCACAGAGAGAGGACGGGGTGGGGGGAGGGGGCTCAGTGAGGTGAGACGGTTCAGGGAGCAGCCAAGGTAGAGGCTGCCTGGCCTGGCCCTGGCCTCTGGAGGCTGTGGGAAGACTGCTCCCCAAGACCCAGTTGAGCTTAGTCCCCAGTCCTCCATGCCCTGGCAACAGGCTGTATGTTGGAGGTAGAGCAGGAAGGAGCTAAGTGAGGGGGGCAGTAACAAAAGCTCCCAGGACTGTCCCCAGAGAGTTGCATGACCTGTTCCAAGCCGCACCTCACCCTCGCCGGCCGGGGGTGAGGGCTCATTTCTGACATTGTTTTGAGCTCTAGAATTTTTTCTGCCAACTTTATCAGAAAGCATATTTGTGGTGAGTGCTGCTAACAGGGCTGGTCTGGTGAGTAAATATTCCTGGTGTGGACGGCCCTGTGACCTTGAGAGGGACAAGCACAACAGTGCGGGCCAAGGGCATATGGAGGGAGGAAGGCCTAGGGTCTAGGTGGGAGACCTTTCCTGAAAAGGGGTCAGGGGATGGTGGGAAGGCCAGGTTTGTACTCAACGGACTCTCTCAGCAGTGGCCTATACCACGCTCAAGTGCCATCCCATTCACCTGGTTAATGTGACTTGCCCCTGGTAGATGGGCCCGTCCTTGTGGTGACCACAGAAGAGTCGCTGGCCAATTCTCCTAAGGGCTCCCTTCCTCTAAGTGGATGCCCAAAAGCTGCAACAAAAACCAGCCTTTGGCCCAGCTGCTCTGGACCCAGGGCAAAGAGCTGTGCTGGCCAGGGAGAAATGCCAGGAAGCGTGAGGGTAGTATCAGAGCGGCTGTGCCCGTGTGTGCTGCAGCAGCCATGGTTGCCTGGAGCCCAGGGTCGACTCACAGGGAACACAGAGGGCCAGGACCAGCTCTAAGGTGTCTCTGGGTAATGGAAGAGGCTGCCTTCTCCTTCTTCTCCTTCTCCTTCTCCTTCTCCTCCTTCTCCTTCTCCTTCTCCTTCTCCTTCTCCTTCTCCTTCTTCTTTTAAATCTTCTATACTCTGATCTCTTGCAAATTCACAGAGGCCTGTATGCCTCTGATTATTAATTTCAACGTTGATTCTGACTAGCGAGGGGAGAAAGAAGGTGTGGGAAACAGGGGAAACCCTTTGCCTGGGAACTGTGCCTTGGGAGCAGGCCTAGATGAGTTAATATTCCGATCAAACAATTAAAAATAGAAAATGCTCCCGCGGCACCAGCTGCTGAAGCTCTCAGCAACTGTCACCGGCAGGTTCAGGGGGCAGGTGGTACTGGAGGAAGCCTCTCCACAAACGGCCGAGTCCAGAGATGTGTCCACTGCTCTCTCAGGATCTGGAGCAGAGGTTGGGGCTCTGAGTCCTGTCAGCTCCCCTTAGGGGCCCGAGCAGGGCCTGCGCAGCCTCAGGGCTGCCTTTCTCCCCTGCAGGGCCTGGTAGTGTGGTGAAGTCATCGCCAGATGCCCTGGTAATTGTTTTAAGAATCCAACTTAAAATAAGATGAAAACTTATATTCCTGGGTGAGGAGTAATTTCCCATCTAATAGTAAATTAATGAAAGGCTTGTAGCAGGCGGCATGGCCAGGAGGCATGTGCATCTGATAAATCTGAGATCTCAGGCCCACTAGCTCTAGAGCTGCAAGTGCCCACAGCCCAGGCCAGGCCCACTTCTGATGTCCTCTTAGGATGCACCATGGGCTGCTCAGGTAGAAAACACGTTCCTCATGTGTTTATGGCACCTGCCAATGATAAGGACCAGCTTTCAAAAACTCCAGTGGGAGAGGCTGGGGTCTCATTCTTAATGGTATCAGTTCCCCCGAGAAGAAAGGGCTTCAGGAACAGCTACCACACAGAGTCTGGGCAGAGTGTCCACCCTTCAGACAGTGTGGTGGCAGAGGTAAGGGCATCAACAAGTCCACTTCACCTAGGACTAGAAGATCAACATCCTAGAATCCTGGGTTCCACACCGACTAGGGCAGTTGATCAGCCTTGACTGGATGCTAGAGTGGAGACTGCTCTACAGCCCTCCCTCGGGGCCTGGAGAGGCTAGGGACCTCCAGAGCTAAATATGTCCTATGCAGGAGGGGGACTTACAACTCCCCAGATACCACTCTGCCCTGACCCAGGCTTGCTGTGTGGTCTGCTGCATTCAGCTAGGTATGAGTGTGTCCTCAAGTGGGTACATAGATGCCACCCAGGCAGGACAAGACATTACCTAGAGGCCTGGGGGCCTAGAAGAGGGCTTGTAGCAGTAACTCTGTACACCTTTACCACGGAGACCTCTCTTTCTGTGGATCACAGATGGATTAGGGCAGAGTGCTCTGACATGAGCCACACGACCTCACACATCACACATACTCAGCACCTTCCTTCTGAGAGACCCAGAGAATGAGTGTCACGCCTAACACTTATTTCTCATAGAAAAAGACGAGGTCCGGTGTGTTTTGGCCTGTTTCACAGGGCAAGGGGATGTAGCCTAGTGGTAGAGCCACTCTCTTAGAACATGTAAAGCCCAGGGTTCCACCTCTAGCACTGGAGGGGGAAAAACAAACCCAGAAAACACAGGTGGGGAAACAGGAGGCCACAGTCACTGCCAGACTTGTTCCTAAAAGCCAGGAGACAGACACAGAGGGGAAGCAGGCTTCCCTGAGGTGCTCTTCCACATGGCAATGTCGAGGGGAAATTACAAAGCTTGCATCCCTGGGTATTGACTATGTTATTCAGCCTGTGTCCCTGAAGGCCTCAGATCCCATTGCAGTCCACTTGTCCCCTTGGACTCCTCCGTGGGCCCACCTACAGTGTAGTGGCTGATGCAAATGGCTGCCCAGACTTCCCAGGAAAGCTTACTTTGCTGCTAGTCTTCACCCCTCGCAGCTCCTGAGAAAGGGGCTCTCCCTTGACCTCAGGGAGGGCTGCCAGCACGTGCGACTTTGCCTGGTCCCTGGTGAAATGGACGTGAGCAGAGCAAAGCATTGTGGAAGCAATCCAGACAAGCGCTGTTCTCCTAGGAGACAGGTCTTCAGGTTTGTGTTTGGACAGGGTGCTTATGCGGAGGCAGAGAGGGGCGGTGGGAATGTGTCCCCTGGCCCCCTTGGAGACCTCTTCCTTCAGTGCGTGTCCCACTGTTACCTTGGGGACAACAGAGAGCAAAGTGGCTGCTTTGCAAACAGCTGACCGATGGAGTGGGGCTTAGCCTGATGACTGAACTGGGTTTGCCCCCTCTTTGCTTTATGGGTTTGAGAGGACCTGAGTTCTTTGCCAGATCTGACCATATTATGGTTTAGGAGGTGGGGAGCATCCCAGTATCTTTAGGGCAACTTGGAGGTACTTGGGGCATATCTATCCTGGCACCCTACATCTATTCCACCCCAGAGGAGGAGGTTATGAACCCAGGAGAGCGTGCTCCAAGAGGGAGCCAGAACCACAGAAGGTGTGACTGGACCAGAATAGAGCGGAGAGGAGGGAAAACAGTAGGTGTCCTGTGGCCATTGATGTTCAAACTGACACCAGGGAATTCCAGGCCCTCTTGGACTAACTTGCCCTTAGCTCCAGGCTGAGGCAGCAGGTGGGTTAAGCTGGAGGGCAGGAGAAGTGCCTGCCTCTTCCACACCAAGCTCACCATGCCTGTGGGGTCATGCCCTCTTGATAAGAAGGGTCATTCTGGGGCTCCTTGGGAGTCTGCAGATGGTAACCAAGTAGCTCCTCCTTCAGGAAGCCAAGGCAGGACTAAGAGCCCCTGAGAAGGAGCTTGGATGTTTTCAGTTTCCAGGTCCCTCAGGGGCCCAGGGGCAGATTGAGACAGGCTCCTTGCAGGGGAGGTGTTAACAAACAGCAGGTGATTAAACATGACAAGCGGTGACATTTCTGTTCAGGGTTCTCAGTCCCGGCAAAGCCAAGAATGAAGCTATAAACCCTGACATTTTGTGTTATGCACTGAGAGGATTTTAATAGACCTCGCTCCCTCTTCTCCAGTCTTCTCTCCCTCTTCACCACCCCCATGACATCCACTATCCCACCGAGTGAGCAGGAGTGAGCAGGCAGCCTGCCATTCCCCTTGGCCTGGCTTCCGGGGGAGCCTCCCGGGCCTCCCAACCCTCTGTACCTGCTGTTCCTGGCCAGACACTGCCCACCCTCCACTTTCTTTGGCTTTGATCTTTCCTGCTGTCCCTCTGCACACACACACACACCCTGCCTCTCTCCATCCTTCCCTTTCTCACCTCCTTTTTTTGGGTCCTGATCTCACAGCCTGTCCCTTGGCTGCGGCTGTCCCAGTTGTCAGGGACAGCAGGTGGCTGTCCTTATGCCCTCTGTGCTCCTAACATTTCCAGACAGACTTGAGAGCCGGTTAAGGGAGATTGGTATGGGCTCTTCCCCCATCTTTTTTTTTTTTTAAATCTCTTTTTCTCCTTTTTGGGACAAGGACACAAGGCAGAGGAGAAAATTGCATTGCAAACAGTTGCTGGGTTTCTTCAGAAAGGACTGGCCGGCAACAGTTGTTCCTCGTACAGGAAAATACCGGAACAACTGGGGCTGCCTTTGTTCTGTGCAGGGTCCTGAGAAGGGCGTTTGGAGGTGAGCCTGCGGCTGAAGAGGACAAGATACAGTGTCAGTTCAGTTCCATCCAGGGAGTCCCCACCCTGGCAAGCAGACAAGGTTCCTAGAGCTCAGCAGGATCTGGTTCAGAAGTCAGACCACACCCTGGGTCCCCGGCTCTGCCCTAGTGAACCTAAGGAGCACTTAGCTCTCTCAGCTCATTTCAGTAAATATTTATCGGGCCAGATGCTGTGCTGGACGGTCCTTCTGTCCATGCGTGTCTTGGTCTAGCGAGGTGGACGGATTGTTGTTACTTTAGAAGAACTACAGATAAGAGCAGGACTCAGAGACAGGGGTGATCTGGGGAGCTTCTCAGAAGGATGTTATCACCAGGACCCCTGAGGGATGCCCAGAGTTGAAGGAGGTACCTCCGCCCAGGGGTCAGGAATTAGTGTACTGAAGGCCTCGGGTAGAGGAGTACGCAGCCTCACAGGTACCACCTGGTGTGGAGGAGAATGTGGGCTGTGTCCTTCCACAGTGGGTGTCCTTTGATCTCTGGGACCCTGAACTTGCTTTTCTGTCTACCCTTCCACCTCTGCCCACCTGGGCCAGGCGTGTGGTGGTCTGGATGAAACAGGAATGAGGCGCACCCCAGTTCAGCAGACAGAGAACACCAAGAAGTAGCCATGTGTCCACAGACTGGGGCCACTGTGGCCTCTCCTACCCCCCACTCCCTGTAGTGAGTCACAGGAAAAGAGGCAAGAGAGAGGGGGTACATGTGACAGGCACTGGTGCCAGAGCAAAGGAGCCAGGAGAGCACCATGTCTCCTTGCCTCTTCACTTGCTGACAGCAGGGCTCAGCAAGGCCAGGTAAACTCCAGGAGCCTCCTGAACCCAAGGCTGCTTCTACTCTGCTCTCTTGAGAGTTGTGAAGTACTTGATGGGTCCTTGTTAGCCTCCAAGCTTCCTGAGACTTCAGACTATCCTCTAGGATCCTGAGGGCCAGAGTAGGCAGTGCCGGAGGAATTCAAGATGCAGCTGAGAAGCTCTGCAAATCAGTAGGAGAAGGGTCGTATAGATCTGGAGCAGAGGGGAGCAAATGTATGTATGGGCTACTGGGGGTCCAAGCTCAGCTCCTCATCCACCAGCAGCTGGCCTCACACCCCTGTACTAGATAGCCACAGTCATAGGCAGCTGTAGGACATGTTGCCTGGAAGGATCTCATGCAACCAATGGACACTTTTTCTTTACAGAGTTGCCTTTGCCCAGGTGCCATGCTGAACGCTCCCTACCAACACATTGGTTCCCTAAGAGAGATCAGGCTGGCTTCCCTCCCCAAGAAGAGCACAGAGGCAAGGACACTGTGGATAGTACTCCTTCCCACTCCACCCTGCCTTTCTGACAAGCTTGGTCCAGGTCCCTTGACCACCTCTGTTGCTCACTTCCAGAGTCTAGCTGAAACTGTCTGGCCCCTCGAAGGGTCTTCACTTGACTGTTGGCCTGGGGGTCATTGTAGAGAAAGGAGGGGAGAGGAGTCCTAGAACCCAGACTTGGCCTACTGCCCCTGAAGGTCCAGAGCCAGGTTTTATTATAATCCCTACATCCTGTTGCAGATCCTCAATCAGCTGGATCCCAGGTTGGGCTGGACCCTGTGGTGACACTCAAGGCTGTAGCATAGAAAACCTGAAGTGGAGTCTCCGGAGCTGGGGTTGGGCTATGAGGATAAGGCAGGTGGAGAGAAGGGAGCCAGCACAGAACAGGATGTGGACAGAGCCCAGACCCACCACCCACCAACCAGGCTGGGGGTGGAGGAGCAGCTGTTGCAGACTGGGGACCATGGCTATGGGGGGGCACACTAGTCTGTGGGGCCTGCTGGGTGCCTTGTGCCACTGAGACAGCTGGTCCTACAGCGGCTCGGACAGAGTCAGCGGAGGGAACCCTGGGTGATGTTGGTTCCAGGCTCTATACAGACTTGCTAAACTCTAAGGCTTGGAATGTTCCTGCTCTGCTAAGCTCCTCGGTGGGCAGAGGACCCAGGGGTAGGGAGGCCCTGGCTGTGAGCTTGGGTATCCAGGGCCTGAAGTTCTGTTGAGAGGCAGCTGGGAGGGGGAAGACCCCAGAAGCAGAAACAGCTGTGGTGCAGAGCACTGTGTCAGCCTGGCTCCTTAGTTGAGGCTAGCCCTGATGCTGCTCTGTGGTGTCTGGTGAAGACCTAGGAGGTAGTGGGAAGGACACCCCACCTGAACCCTCAATCCAAGGTGCCATGGTAGAGAAGATGAGGGGACATGAAGAAGGCAGAGATAGCCAGAGAATGGAAGCCAGAGTGGGCTGGCTGGCAGCGGGTGGGCAGACTGGTGTCTGTCCTGCTAGGGGCCCAGGCTGGCTCTGTAGACAGCCTCTTTTCTATATGGAAATGAAGAATTTAGGCTAATGGAGCTCAACCATCTCTAATTTTGCGATGGCAGGAGGATTTTGATTGAAAGTAATTAAGCAAGCTAGCTGTAAAATTAATTAAAGCAAAAGGGGGGGATTTTTTATTGGATTGGATAGCGATATAGCGTCTGTCAGGCGGGGGACGGATGGGGGTGACCTGAATCCTCTGCCCTCCCCCTCCCACTCGGGACGTTTATGTCACTTTAATCTCCTTACAGCGGCTGCTGTGCATTTGTTTGAAATAATCAAGGAAATATGGTCAGAAATTGTCAGCTTTCAGATCTAATTTACCTGACGGCCTCTGCGCAAGCCGGCGAGGCCTGGGGAGTGAGCAAGCGTGAGCAGTGGGGGGCTGAGTGGGCTCCAAGCAACTTGGCTCCTCTGCCCACACCCTAGGTCCATGGACACCTCTTTGGGCTTTGCCCCTTCTGGAACAGACACCCCTACCCCACCCACCTGCTGCCTCATCCCTCCACTAACCAGCTTTAGGGTTTAGGGGATATAGGATTAGGGAGGTGATTGTAATTCTTTATTCCAGATGGCTGACAACTGCTAAACCCCTCCACCAGGGCCACAGTTTTAAAAATACTCCTAAATTAGTCCCCTCGCGTCCTCCTCACTATTGGCCTCAGTAAAGGATTTGAGGCAGTAGGCTTCAGAGATGGTGAGGGAGTGCTGTGGACTGTCACAAGCTGCCTCCCGAACCCTTCTGGGGCCATGCTCACTACCCAGGGCCTGTCTACCCCAGGCCCTTTCCCTAATTCCAGGATAGTTCTCGCCCTCCTTCCCTTCCATAGCATAGCCCAAAGGACTGTGGGAGCTCAGTCACTGCAAAGGAAGGCCTCTCCCACCACCACGATCTCTCCGTTTCCAGAGGATAAACCAGAACAGAGCTAGCCTCTATTCATGCTGCTCTTGTAGAATTGAGGTGCTGAACTTCCAGCCCTGTACCCTATACCCCAGAAACTCTGCTGAAAGCTGTTGGGGTTCTTGGAGGGGTGGAGCAGTATGTGGCCTGAATCCTTCCCAGAAGGGATCCCCTGTGAGGACCAATGAAAGACTTTGGAACAGTCAGTTTAAACAGAAAAGGGTCTGGTGGCCTTTGGGGCATGAGAGAGCTCAGAATAGGAATCGAGTCCCCTGCTCTGTCTGGTCCTGGGCAGTGAGTGACCCTCCTAGGCCTCGGCCCCTCTGTAGTTCTGAAGTCTGGTGCAGGTCTAAGACAGCCCCCAGTCTTGGAAGCTGTTCTCTAGGTTGGGAGAGCACGTGGGGCCGGAATGTAGGCCTCCCCCACTCCCTCGGGAACTCCTTGTACAGCCTCAAATCCTTGCCTATGCCCAGGGGACAGACAGAGCAGGTTCAGGGCTCTAGGAACAGTTCCATCAGAAGGGTCTGCCCCACCTGCCCTCCTTGATGCCACCCAGACACCCTCTGCCTTGTCCTTTCCCCCATGCCTCCCACCTCCAGCACAGCTCTGGGGCAGGGTGACTCAGGCTGCCTCCTCCGGTAGTCAGGGAGTGTGAGCACCTTCTCAGCTCAGCTGCCAATGGAGCATGGCAGTTGGAGGCTGGGGAAATATCACCTGCCCCCTTGGAGCTCTCTCTGTTCCAGCCTCCACTCTCCCCCATTATGAGTCACTGGAAGGGGGGCAGTGAAGCCCAATGAGCTCTACACAGAAATAGGGGAAGAAAAGCTGTTGGTTTAGGACCCTGCAGATTCTAGGGCAAAGTTGTACATGCCTGACATGGAAATGGCACTGAGGTCTTTGGAGTCCCACAGTCCCCTCCTGCCTGTGCCCACAAGATCTAGCCAGAGACAGAGCCCTTGCCTTTTGTGCCCATCTGCTTCCCAGGACCCAGATCTCATGAGACAGAAGGTTAGAATGAGTCTGGCCTCCACCTAGCTTTTTACCTGAACATATGGCTCATAGCTACTCCATGGCTCATAGCTACTTGTCCTTTTGATGTGGAGGGACCAGCCCAGGGATCTGCAGGGGAGGCTGGGAGGGCCTCTGGCCTTAGGCTAGGGCTTATTTCTGAGCTGGATGTTGGTCTGGGCAATGACAGGCTCCCAAGTAGAGTAAGGCTCTTGGGGAAGGCCTAGTCAGGCTGGTGCTCTGAGGCATAGGCAGAGACAGAGAAGCAGAGGAGGGGGGACGAGAGGCCTCCTTATGGTCTTCTGGTGTCCTGGAGACCACTCTATGCCTGTGCGGGAATGAGGATGCTGTACTTTGAAAATCCACTTTTAAAGTAAATTCTATATGGCAAGGAGAGAACTTGAATTCTACAGTGGCCCTCCTTGAAGAGGAAGGGCGGTGATGGGCAGTGGCAGACAGGCAGCAAGATAGGCTGTGGGCACTGGGATGGGAAGATGGGAAGATAGCCTGGGGTGAACAATGCTGTCCCTCAACAGGGCCTGTAGCAGTGAGGGTACAGGAAGTCTGGGCAAGGGAAGAAGTGGGAGGAGCTCAGGTGTAGAGGTCAAGGACTAGCTCAGCAGCACTTTGACACCTGTCACCCGGCCACCCTGATTCCCGCTTTCTCCTCTGGCCCCAAGGCTTCGAGGAAAAAGCTCCGAGGTACTGGCCTCATCTCCCTAGTACCTCCCCCTGTCTGGGCTCACTGTAACTCTGCCTTCCCTACAGCTGTAGGTCTGAGCCTTGGGTGGAACGTGTGGCAGGGAGAAAAAGCGAGAAAAAGGATGATCGCAAGAGGCCCCACCAGCTCAGGATGCTCTGGTTTTCTCAGGGTCCCTGCAGAACTTGGGCGTGAAGACTTTGCATTGGGGGTTTGCCTGACCTAGCTTTCTGAGTACTTTCTTGCTTTAGGTGGGACTTGGTCCAAGATAAGGTAGCTGGTCTCTTTCCCCGAGAGCAGATCAAGGAAGGCTTTCCCCACAGTCCTTACTCATGCATTTAGGAGAGTTCTCATGGTGCCCTGACACGGGGGCTGGGAGAGAGTAAGGAATCTACCTGCTTGACTGGGAGAAAAGCCCAGAGTGGCAGGGGTCCAGTTCCAGGAGTCATTAACTCTAGGGTCTCCTAGTGCCAGGGACCTCAAGCCTCCCCCAGCTGGGTCCCTGCTGGAGTTGGCTAGATGTGACCAGGCATTGGGATCCCGGAAGTACCAAGGGCCAGGCAGGGCAGGGCCGTCAACCCCTGACCTTACAAAAGCCTCTAAGTTCTCTGCTGTGTCCTGCTTCCTTCCTGTACCCATGTGCCCATCCTATTACACTAGACCATCATCCTTTCCAGGCTGGCCTCAGTTTCTCACCCGTCAGGCCTCAAGTCTCCCTGGCTCAACTCCGGCTCGTCCCCCGTCCCCCGGCTTCACAGTCACATTTTGCTTGCCAGCGCAGGGCACTGAAAAACTGCTGGCACCGCCAAAAACCCTGTGTGCGCTATGACTCCCCAAACATCCCTTTATTTTTATTGTTCTGTTAATTACTGTTTAAACTTTAATAAGTCACTTCGTCAGGAGGGGGGACCTGCCGTGAGCTTTTCTGTGCAAACATGGGCCGGGAGTGACTCGGGTGTAATATAACCCTTTATGTGATGTGGGAATGTTTAGATTGTAACAGAAACTTGTTATTTTAATGACAGTTGGGGGGATCTGAGCACAGAAAAGGAGAGAGATGGGCGCTCCCCTCCATTCCCACTAAGGGCTTGGAGTGTCCAGGCCTCTCTAGGCCAGCTCACTTGCTGTTCCAGAAGAGGGTCCAGAGAGCCATGAGACTCTGGTGGGCTACCCACTGGGCAGCTACTGATGGAGCTGGGTAGGCAGACTCACTCAGGGGGTGCCTTCAGAAGGAGCCTGGCACTTTGGGGCGGGAGGGCCTGCGCAGGTGAGTCACAAAGAGGAAATCCAGCTAGGGCAGATGGAGTGGAGAAGGTCCTCCCACTCACTGGGTCTCTGGGCAGAGGCTGGCAGGGCAATGCGAGGTTGAACTCTGTACTTAGGTTCCTCAGAGGCTGCAGAGAAGGAGACCCTCTGTGGTCAACCTTGAGTGTAACAGAAGTGGCACCATGTGCTCATCATCTGTGTCCCAGACAGTCATTCCTTAAACACACTCTATTACAGATGTGGACACTGGAGCTCAGGACAGAAGAGATATGTGTGAGTGGCAGCCACTTAAGAGGAGCATAGCATCTGCTTGGGTTGTTTTCTTTGGAAACTGACAAAGCCCTAATGCTGCTTCTCACCTCGGGCGGTGGCATGTACCAGGAGGGCGGGGCTGGAGGCACTAAGGCCCTCTTCTGGGGTCAGAGATGGTCCTCACCAACTAGTGGAAAATCTTGGGCAGGACTCACCCTCAGACCCCCTCCTCCCATCATGGGCAACTAGGAGGTGAGGCCAGGATCACCCTGAATTCTGGTGATGGGGACCACCGCCATCTTCCTCACAAGCCTTGCTTTCCTTCACCGTCAAGGCCTAGAGTAAGGATGAGAGCAGCTGCTGCCTGGGTTCCCCCAGAGTCACTTCCGCTGCACACCTGCTTCCAAGGTAGAGACACCTAAGGAAGGCATTTTATCCTAAGCCTATGGCGTTCCTGAGAAGACTCCAGGACGCCTTAGGACAGATTTCCCTGCTCGCTTTCCTTGATCCAGCTGTCTGTCCATCTCCGCATGCTGCCAAGCTGCGGCTGCATTACTGTCTTTAGAGCAGTAAGAGTGATCTGGTGCTCACCATCAAGGACCTGCTCTTGACTGGTGATAATGAAGGGGCTTCAGGGAAGGGTAAATTAAGGGAGCAGCTGCTGTCCAAGGCAAGACGAGCAGGGTCCAGTCCAGCTGAGGATGTAGATCCTTGCATACTGCGCTCACTGGTCTAGCTCTGACTGCCTCTCATGGAAGGCATGTAGGGTGTGAGGGGTGGGGGTCTGGCTCTGCCCTGCTCCCTACCTCCTGCTGGGCAGGGCAGAGCCGGAGGTTCAAGTCCTGGGTGCCCTCAGGCTAAATGGACAGCCCCCAGATGGTGGCCACGGCATGGACCACGAATCGCTGAGGTTTTCCTTTTCCGAGCAGTGCGTTTCCCTAAATTGTCTTTGACTTCGTGCATGGGTAATGAAAGTTTATGCCCTTGTTAGAAGGACAGGCGGCCGGTTCCAGTTAGAACTAGGGCTGTCTCCCTGCCAGCCTCCTCAGCCCCCTCCCCAGCAGGAGAGCTGTGTGTGTGTGTGTGTGTGTGTGTGTGTGTGTGTGTGTGTGTGTGTGTTTGCACATACACACTCATACAAAAAGCCCCTCCTCCCTGGTGAATAAGAAGGCTGTTAGGGGAAGGGAGAGGGGACGAAAAAAAAAAAGAAAAAAATTTCCATATTTGTGTAAGTTGCTTTAAAAGCATTTTATCATGTCATAAAAAAGGGAAAGTACTCTCAGAAATTGATCCTCTCTGCCAGCCCATTGGACAGAAGGACGTTGGGATGTTAATGGCCATCCTGCTCCAGGGTGGCTTATTAAAAAATTTATACATAAATGCTTAAAATTGCATAAATTATTTAAAAAAAACCAACAAAGTAAGCAATTTGAATTCCCTCTTTTCCACCCCTTCACTTGGTCCCTGCTTCCCCGGCCCCTCCTCAGGGCCCTCCTGGTCCCCAGGCTCCTGTCTCCTCGGGGTGATCCCCCTGTTCGCTCCACTTCCCGCCACACCCCAGACACTTCTGCCCTGCCTTCCTCAGGGGTTTCCCTGCCTCACCCACAAATTAATGAAACATCCAGCCCACCACCAAACACTCACATGCACGCGTGCTAATAAAAACACCACTAATAATGCCCCAAATCGCAAAATTAAATATTAAGGCCAAAGGAGGCAGATGAGGAGCGGGGCTGCCACCACCACCGTTGCTGAAGTTGGAGCTGATGAGTGTGTCTCTCGCAGGCGTGGAATGTCACCCACACATCCTGGAGACTGGAGTGGGGAGTTTTATGATGGTTTTTCATTGATTTGTTTCCCCAGCGCAGCTGCCGACCTCTATTGAGGGACAAACATAATCAGCACTGACGCAAATTAGATGGTTATTCGTTTTGAAAATTGACAGAAAAACAATAAAAAAGATGAAATGCTCCCAAATCAATAGATATAATGAAATTCAAATAATCCGAGAGATGAGGTCTCCATGGCAACTGATAATGTGGAAAAGAAAACAATTTAATAAAGGACAGACACACTTTGAAAACAGATTGGGCCCGGGGAGGGGGGCGGGCTGGCGGGCGGAGGACTGGAGCGCGGGCTGGCGAGTGAAGGATCACTGTCCGTCCCAAGGACACCCGCCATAATTAAGCGAGGCTTTCGGCCCCAGAAAGTGCAGATTCAGGTTTTAATACACAAAATTATTTCAGGAGCAGTGAATCGGAAAGTCGTTTGTAATGACCTTCCTGAGAGGCCCGGGCGCAGGGCATGTTGGAGGCTGGGCGGCCAGGACGGCTGAGTTATGGCATATTTGTGTTTTTATAGTGCAGAGGGGAGGGGGTGGTGGTGGGGAGGGGGGGAGAAGGTTAAACAGTATTTACAGCTCAGTTGTTTTCAGAGAGGAAGAGAAATAGAGTTCATGGAGAGATGCAGCGGGCAGGCAGGCGGGTGAGCCAGGGAGGCCTTGGGCTGCAGGGTGAGGAGATGGGCCTGGTGGGTCTCCCCCTTAGGCTGCCTGACCTGTGTCTGCTTCCCAACCATAGAGGATACTCAGAGCTGCCACCCTGCTCCAGTGCCTGGTATGGCTCAGCTAGTAGTGTCTTCTAGATCTGGGGCCTCCTGGAGGATGGATGGCAGCCTAAGTGCAGGCTACATGGATGTCCAGCTGTACCCACTCAGTAAAAGGGTGGGGCATTGCTGCAGCTGCTACCAGAAGGTCACCCTGCTGGGTCTCAGAGTCTTCCTTTCTTTGCATGGTGCCATGCTCATTCATTTAGATGAGTCTTTCCTCTGAAGCCCAGTGCTGGGGCTCAGTGAGTAAGAACCCAGATGAGCGTGTGAGAACCACATAACCTTCTCTTTGACTTTGCCAAGTGCCTGCTCTGAGCTCAGGCTCTTCCAGTTTGCAGAGCTCAGGGCCACGGAAGGGAAAGGGACCAAGCTGGTCCTTTCTATAGCCCTCCAGAGCCACTTGCCTGCAGCAGGAATTAAGAAGTCACCCCTGGAGTGGCGGGGGGTGCTGGTATCTCCTCCCATCATCTGCCCTCTGGCATCTGGAACTGTGTCCATGTCCTATTACCATGACCACAGAGCACTTCCAGAACCTGGGCCACTCTTTGGGCCCACGTGTGTAGACAGTGTGAATGAATACACAGCCATAGAAACTTGCACCCATGTAAGTGTAAACGTGTGTGTGTGTGTGTGTGTGTGTGTGTGTGTGTGTGTGCGCGCGCGCGCATGAGCAGGCAGGCAGAAGTCAATGTGTATTTTCTCAGTATGTGTTTTAAATCTCCCCTGGGTGGCAACTCTCTCTTTTCTCCCCTTCCTGTTTGGCTGTGACCTGGGGGAGATTGATAGCCAGCCTGTGCGGTGGATGCTAACAGTTCCCCTGATTTATAGAGTTACTTACGCTAAGTGAGGCCACTTAGACGCGTCTGGATAGTAAACCTTTTAACTGAACTAAAAAAAAAAAAAAAAAAAAAATCATAATAAATAAATAAACAAAGGGGGCAAGCTAGGGCCCAGTGGCTAAGCCCCGCCTACTCCCCAGCCTGGAGGGCCAAGAACCCCAGGGTAACAGCAACTGTTCCCTCCTCCCACAAACACTCAGAAGCCCTTGTGTTCCCAGCCAAGGTTGGGATCAGGCCCAAGAAGGGACATCCCTCTCCTAGGGGGGGAACTGTTCGCATGGAGACAGGCAGAGCAGTGGCAGAGGAGGGAAGTGAGGGCCTGTGTCCAGCCATCTTTCCTTGCTCACATGCTTTCCTGTCACGCCTGTGTTCTTTGCCACAGTCGTGCTCTTGTAATCACTCTTGAAACTTGTTCCCGCATCTGTGCTGAACAAGCCACTACGCAGGAGCCGGGAATAGAGAACTGCTCTCTTGTTTTCACAGTGTGACCTCCCATTTCGGTCCTGCAGACAGTGCTCTGGAGTGGTGTTGAGGCAAAGGCATGACGCTATCAGATTGTGGTCTGTCTGTGGAGTTTGAGCTCTTCCTGGCTAGCCAGGGAAGAAACTCCAACGGTATACCACCTCTGAGACTCTGGGACAGCTGTTCAGAAGGCTGTGGGAGGCCTGTGCAGGGTTCAAGCCTGTGGTCTTGGACATCTGAGCGTGGGGGGAGTTGGGCTCTAGTGCTGACTGGGTGACAGAAAGCAATTAGCAGCCTCCTTGCATCTGCTGCCTCACCTGGAAATGGGGTCAGCACAACCGACATGGTGGGATATGAAGGGATCACCAAGGCCTGTGCCAGAGCATATTCCCTGGCGTAGACAAGGTGCTCTGACGGTATCACCTGCTACATGACTCTAGATACCATGGGCTAGGACAGTCACCAGAGGGGCCCAGCAGTGCCCATGGCCCCTTGAGCTGCTTCTGGCTAAAGGCAGGCAAGGCCCCATACACCCCCACCCCAGGGGACTGGCTGCTGGCCCCTGCCTCCCCACCTCCTGATATACAGCAGGCATTAGGCCGCCCAAAGGGGATACTGCATCCTTAGGAAGAAATATGTCCTCATTTTTCTTAAACACCGTTTCCACTGAGTGAAATGTTTAGAAGGGACGCGCTGGGAGAACTTTATTTCCTACCAGGGAGTTCAGAGCCACCAAGCAGAGCCCATAAAGCACCGGAGCCCGGTGGCTGACAGGCAGCCTGGCCACGAAATACATTACTCATGAGGGGTGGAGGCAGGGGACTGCCAGGCCTGCCCAGCCCCATGAGACTGCCCCCACCCCAGCAGGACCAGCAACTCCAAGACCCAGGGCCATAAGGCAGTAGGCATCAAGCCTCTCCTATTGTGCTCAGGCTGCCTGTGAGAGACGGTCTGGCTGGACCAGATGAGGAGAGAGCAGTTCTTCTAGCTACCTTTGGTTTTCACTTTATGGTCAGAGAGGCTAGGGCACATGGGGCCCAGGTGCAGCCCTCTGAGCCCCCCTTTCTCACCAAAGCTGGCAGGAGCCCTGGCCTTCCCAGCCTTCGGAGGGAATGATGAGATTCATGCCATATCGGGCCCTTCTCCCGAGGCCCTCCCTTCATTCGATTTCTGAAGCTGGCTGATTTGAATATTTATAAATATCAGTAAATTATTTATTGTAGCAATCTGCTGCACCATTTTATCCATTGCAGTTAACACTTTAGGGGGCTCCAAGTTATGGGAACAGGAAGTGAGGTTGAAGAGGAGACCGGATAGGAGTTGGAAGAAACTCCTGTAGGGAAGCCTGGGCCGGTTCAAGCCCCAGCCTCAGTGGCTCTTGGGAGCATGTGCTCATGCTCTGGGGTGTCTACAGCTCCAGGATCAGCTTCCTCCTCTGACAAATGAGATCATTATGGTGCCTGCTCACCGTCCTTAAGGGCTTCAGTGAGTCTCCGCTTGAATGGTAGACAATTGTGCCTCTCTTTACCCAGCCCTGGCAGGTTCTCTTTTCTCTTGGATGCCTGCTGAGGGGGGAGGGGCTTGTTGAGATTCAAGCCCTCATAAGGAGAATTGGAACCCAGGGAGCTTAGAGAGGCAACCCCAAGCCTCCTGTCTGTCCCTTCATCCTACTTTCCTGGGCCAAATGGGCTTTCCCTGCCTAAGTATCTTGATTGAGATGCGACATCACACCTGCCTGTTGCCCCTTTTGGGCTTGACATCATTTCCCAGTTCATGCTTGCCAGATCCTGTGCTTGGCACAGACAGACTTCATCTTGCACTTCTACAGTGCTTCTCCAGGGAGAAATCTGGCCCAGTCTTGGAGCTCACAATGGGCAGAGCCAGGCTGTGCACTCAGGACTCTGACCCCAAGGCCAGGCTGTAACCTATACCGTGCACTTCCTAGTGATTACCAGGCTGGTGCAGAGCTACTGGGATCAGCAACAGGTTGCCAGGAGTTGGATGGACTCTTCCAGGTCCTCCTCGTTTGCGCTCTCCTCACTACCCACCTTCACTGCCTCTCCTAAGTCTGCTCGCCTCTGGGCAAGCACAGCAGGAGCCCTCTGTGCTCCTCACCCTCCAGCCCAAGCCTGCCTCCTGGGCAGTATTGTTCCCAGAGGAAGTGTCCAGTGTAAATAGAACAGCGGGCAGGCTAGTGGCGGGAAGGAGATGAAAGGGGCAGTGACAGGACCGGGGACGGATGGCTTCCTTCCATTGAGGCCTGGCCATGGCGTTTACATTTTAGGGAAGAAAGCCAGAGGAATGTTTACATGGGCAGGAGTCGGGTCAGACCAGTGGAGGGGCAGTGTTAATCGGTAGGTTCCAAGAAGGCCTTGACGGAGGGGCTGGTTGAAGGTTCATGGGGACCGGAAGGCAGGCAGGCAGCTCAGCTCTCCCACATTAAACCCCTTCCTGCAGCCGCAACCTCGCACGCACAAAAGCGTGGGTCCTCACGACTGCAAGCCTTGCCTTTGCCCGGGCCTCTCTGTCCCTGTGTCCTGGGCCCAGATCTTCTGCTTCTCCACCTCCACCTTTGGGACCATCAGTAGAGTCAGGGGGAGGGCAACATCTGGAAGGCAGGTGGTCTGGGGCAGAGCAGCAGCTGGAGGGCAGGTGTAGAGGGAGTTGTCTAGAGCAAAGGGGCCTGGGGCTGGGGGTGGGCCGAGAGCACAGCTGCATCGCAGCCGGTGGGGGCCCAGGCAGAGACTCGGCATGGAGCCGAGATAGAGAGAGGGTGGGTGTGCTGGGTGGGCCCAAGTTCAGGGAGGCTCCAGGATGGGTGGAGACCCAGGAGGGGGTGTTGCCAGCAGCAAGTGCAGCCCCGAGAGCTTGTGCTTCCCTCTTCCTTAGGATAAATATTTATAGATTCATTTGCCGTCTGCCATGCACACTTGGCTGCTTACCTCCTGATAAAATAGTACAGGCTCCTCCACTCTGCCTGCCTCTTCCCATCCAAGACAGGGGACAAAGGGCCAGGTGAGGCCTGCTACCCTGTGGAAAGTATCGCGTTATCATAGAGCCTGATGCTCTGCCCACAGGCTAAGTGGGATGGGGTGTGACCATGAGCCCTGTCACTGAGTTTCAAAGAGGATCCACACGTGGGTTTGTGTTGGACAGCACAGACCTGGAGCTGTGGACGAACATGAATAGAACAGGCATTGGCTTGGGCAGGAGCCAAAGGCCCTGACACCGTGACCTCTTCTGAACTAGGAATATGGGGACAAGACTGAGCAAGCCTTTCTGTAGCAGTGGAATAGGCTGGCATAACCTTTGGGGACAAGAACATACATATCAGCAGCTTGTGACAAAGCAAGAATCCGGGTTCACTGAGAACTGTCTGTTTGAAGGGTGGTTAATCTGCAGGTACAAGTCCAAGCAGTTATCTTTGTGTGGTGTGAGGTCTCCAGGCAGACACGGATGTAGCCACAGGTGGGCTCTCGGGGTGCAGCTTCTCATGGTATTTGATCACCATTTGTCACAGCTCTGAGCAGAGCCCTCATATAGCTGAATATGAGATGACGACGTGTATGTGTGTCTGCCCTTGCTAGTCTTCCTGGCCAGTGTGCCCGAGACCCTGAGAGACCTGCTGAGGGCAGAGGACAGGCTCAGCAGTGCGAGGGGATGTACTACTCCAACAGCTTCACTAGCCTTTCCGGCTGCTCGGTGGCTGCCGTCAGAGATTAAGCACGGGACCTGTGGCTTCAGCTGGTCCCTCACTGAAGTCCCAACACGTCCTCTGGGTTCGGAAGTAGACTTCCAGGGCTACAGGAACTAAAGGGAAGAAGGAGGTCCTAAGACAAGAAGAGTTGGCCGTAGCAGGGCTCTGAGGAGCTGGGTTCAGGTAGCCCTCACTGAGGTCTGTGGGCTGCAGAAAGCAGGGGAGACTGATGGAGGAGGCCTGGGAGGGCTCCTGAGTGGCCAAGGAGAAGAGCCCTGCCATTCAGTGGGCAGAAGTGGGAACTAGGGACAGGGGGCAGAGCCAGAGACATGATCTGGCAGAAGAGCTGCCAGAGAATGAGGTGCCCAGGGAGGGGAGGTGCCAGCCGGGAGCTGCTGGGTCGGTAAGGCAGGAGGTTGGCACAGGTTGGAAGCTGGCTGCGGCTGACTCTTCCCCAGGGACCCGTGGTGAGGTGGAACATTCAGAAGTAGAGCCAAGCTGCCAGCAGCACAGCATTGCCACTGCCAGCCTTACCTCATGCCAACCCTTCACCTGCCCGTGCCTTCATTTCCTGTGTCAAAGGACATGCTACCTCACAAAGGGGCTACTTCTGGCCAGGCAAGCCTAGGAAATTCTTTCAGGAACCGGGCACGGGAATTCTTGTGTTCAAAAAGCCATTCCTTCCTTTATCTTGAGCCACCTAGCTCATGCCGGGTGCTGTGTGCAGTTGTGAGGGTAGGGAACTTGGGAGTCCAGCCCTGGAGCACCTGCCCAGGCTCATACAGGAGAGTGTGGGCAGTTGTGGGGATGGAGAACTGCTTTGGGGGTGGTTTGCTTGGTATGTAGGCCTCTCACCTCCATGCCCCTTCATTCCTGCAGCTGAAGGCACCCGGGGCACCGACCCACCTGCAGGCAAGCTTCCAATGGCAGCCAAGCGCAAAGGCGGCCTGAAGCTCAATGCCATCTGTGCCAAGCTGAGCCGACAGGTGGTCGTGGAGAAGGGAGCAGAGGCTGGCTCCCAAGCTGAAGGTAGCCCGCTCCGTCCCCGGGACAAAGAGCGCAGTGGCCCTGAGTCTGGAGTGACCCGGGCTCCCCGAAGTGAAGAAGACAAGAGGCGGGCAGTGATCGAGAAATGGGTCAATGGGGAATACAGCGAAGAGCCTGCACCCCCACCAGTGTTGGGGCGCATTGCCCGCGAGGGCCTGGAGCTGCCCCCCGAGGGTGTCTACATGGTCCAGCCACAGGGCTGCAGCGATGAAGAGGACCATGCTGGAGAGCCCTCCAAGGACAGCAGCATACTGGAGGAGAAGGACTCAGATGGCACAGCTTCCAAAGAGGACAGCGGCTCCAGTGCCAAGCAGGCATCAGGTGTGTGTCTGGCCAGGGGGAAAGGGAGGGTGAAGGCTGGAAGAGGGCCCAGTTCCCTGGAGAGGCCCCACAGGCAAAGATGGTATATCCAGGGAATTCTTCCTTATTCCTCCATACACTGGTACCTTATCCAACCTAGCAAGAATAGGAGAGATGGGATGGGGGACAGGACAGAACTGGAGAGATGGGGTGGGGGACAGGACAGAACTGGAGAGATGGGGTGGGGGACAGGACAGAACTGGAGAGATGGGGTGGGGGAGAGGCAGGACAGAACTGGCAGCTTCCTGAATATGAGCAGGCCTTGGGGAGCTGTTAGCAATGGGGCTTTGAGAGGATGGGGCAGGTGGACAAGTGCACAGATAGACTGGATAGATGAATGAGTGGATGGTGGATACATCAGTGACTGAACCATACCTGCAGAGGGATGAGCCTGTTTGGGGCTGTGCTGCCTGGCCATGGCATGGGGCTGGTGTCAGTGGTAGCAAGAACAGCATGAGTTCTCAGCTCCAAGTGCTCTCTTGGTAGCTTAATGAGATGTCTAGAAAGGGCTTTGTGCCCCCCCCCCTGTCTCTCCCTGTGTCCCATCCTGTCCTCTTAAGCAGGATGTCTCAGAGCCACGAGCCTGGCTCAGCCTAGCCAGCGGATCCCCTCAACACGCAGCTGCCCTGGACATGCTCCTCTGGCTGACCTGTTTCCCACAAGACGGCAGAGGCCTGGTTTCATCCGTGTCTCCTTGTCCTTAGGACACAGCCGCCTTCCCTGTTTCTGCTCTAAGGGAGGGCTGGCCTGGCATTTCAGACAGGAGAGGGGTCTCCTCTTGGATCAGAGCCTGGGACCCGGGGCCTTGGCTCTAGTCATTAGACCCTTCCTAGGCTTATTCCTGGAGCCCTGCACCTCCCCTGCCTGCTCCCCTGTCCCCTTCCCCCTGCAGTGAGGGGCGCTTCTCCCTGTGCGGGGAGCCCTGCGCAGCCACATAATTATGCATATAAGATATAAACAGAGCTGTTTAATTATCCTTCGCCACATCAGTGACAGAGTAATTAACAAACATTGCAAGATCAATGAGGAAAAGTGTGACCTTCAGTTTCCTCTGATAGGAAAAGCCCTTGCTAGTGCCAGACACAAGGTGATTGTGCTGGGCCTGAGGAGAGGAGACGGTAGCACAAGGGCTGCTGTCCCGCAACACCCTAGTCCCACACCCAGCTCCACCCATGGCCAGGGCCACCAGGTAGTCTCCTCCGGCCTTCTTCCCCTCCTCCCAGGAGCAGGGTGTGGACTGTCAGTGACTGACTGCCGCCCTAGGGCCTCTCGCCTGGACCCCTCTCAGCCCTGGGCACAGTGACTTTAGCCCAAGCCTCATCTGCTCACCATGGGCTTGACTCCCCAGGACTTTGGCTGTCTGTGGGACCCCTGCTGGCCCCCTCCCTGTTCAATGCTGCCTGCCCTTCCGAGCCTTCTGTTTCTCTGCCATATATAGTGAGGCCTCAGCTGCCTCTAGCTATTTTTAGCCCTTTTTCCTGGTCCCTGAACCACTTCATCCAGCAATCAGAGCCCACTCCCAGGCCAGCCCCCAACCTGTGTGTCTGGAGCTCAGGCTTGTGCTGACCCATCAGCTTGCCAAGGCAATTGTCTCTAAGCTCCTTGAGTTACTCTGGGTGTCAGAGGAATGTCTGACTGTCCTCTTCTGTGCCAAAGTGGGGTCCCACTGCCCCCCATGATGGTTTGGAGCCCCTTCTTCCACTGGGCTTTGTCTCCTGCTGGGGGTATACTGCCTCTTCAGCTCCCTTCTGATGTGCTCTCTGACTCCTAGAGCTGGCAGCATGGGAGGGAGGAGGGAGTCCCCTCTGGTCACGCCTTCCCTTGGCTGTGTTCTTAGGGATTCTAGCCTGGAACCTGGTTGCTCTGAGTGTGCTCAGGTGGGGAGAACATGAGAGAAGGTAAAACAGGGAAGTCCCCAGGCTGTTCTATCTCACTTGCATGTGTGCACCCGACCTGGATGCTGGGAAGAGTCCACAGTAGGTTTAGAGCAGGAGTTTGGCGGGGAAATGAATGAGCTTGTGTATGTTGGGGATGTCCATCTGCTGTGGTGACAGACTGTATGTGGAAGAGGAAATGTGAGGGGCTCACTTCCTCCAGCACTTCAGAGGCTTGTCCCGGGTCACTGGGTGTGGGGCTTGGGGATTGTGTATGTGTGTATCTGTAGAACTGGGGGAAGTATCTAGGGATATGAATTTAGTGTGTATATAAATATTCAGTGTGTATATAAATGTGGGCACATTATTATGGCTATGTGTTACTATGTTGTACATATGTATGTGTGCCCTTATGTGAAGGAGAGAGAGACAGAGAGGAAGAGGTCGGGGGTGGGGGGAGAGGGAGGGACTCTCAGAGTGTTGGATATGGGTGGTGGGGACCATGGACACACTTCCCTCAGTCCTGTTGCCCTGGACCCAGCAAGGCTCTGATCTTCACCCTCCTAGGTGACCCACCCTTATGTGTGAGCAGAGGATCTGCAAGGTACCCAGGAGGTTTGAAGGACTTGTCCTTGATACCAGTTCTGGCTGGAGTGGTGGTGGTAGGCACTGATTAAGTCTGAGTAGGCACACTGACATAGTCCCTGCCTCTCCTCAGCTCTGTTATTGGGGGAAAGTTGGAGGAGGTTGGTCAAGAGGTCAGATTCTGAGGCATTTTAGACCACATCCCTCATCTGCCGAGGGGAGCCATGAGGCCCTGGGCATGATCCTCCAGCCAGGCAGAACTCAGCTGCCCACTCACAGTGATTCCCTCTACTTTGGGGTCCCTCCTAACTGTCCCCGACCCTACCTGTTCTGTTCCTCGTGACCACTGCCCCCACCTCAGGAGCCAGGTTGGGATCTTGCCTTACTTCCAGTAAAATGGCTTCTCTTTCATATTAGGCCAAGGCGAGAGAGTGGAGACATTTATGAAACTTTGTTTAATGTACTGAAAAGCCATCGGCCAGAACATTTAGGAAATTGATTTTCCTGGCATTGATGAACTCGTTTTATTTTACCCCAGTATTAATTACTTTTTTTTAAAACAAATTAATTTAAGAGTCGTAAAACCTAACAAGTGAGCCAAATGTCCATAGATCATGCCCAGCTCCGCCCCTCCCCACACTGGTCCCCTCCCTCCAGGGGTGGGGGCTCACGGTAGAGGGGCTTCTGTCTCTTCCTCCCTGGCTCCCCCCCAGAAATGACACACCCCCTTTCCCTGTAGGAGAAGCCTCCTCTCTGAGGGACTATGCTGCTTCCACCATGACGGAGTTCCTCGGCATGTTTGGTTACGACGACCAGAACACTAGGGATGAGCTGGCCAGGAAGCTTAGTTTTGAGAAGCTGCATGCGGGCTCCACCCCTGAGGCGGCTGCCTCTTCCATGTTGCCCACTTCAGAGGATCCCCTCAGCAAGCGGGCACGTTTCTCCAAATATGAGGAATACATCCGTAAACTCAAGACTGGCGAGCAACTTCCCTGGCCCGCCCATGGCAGCAAGGCTGAGGACCGGGCAGGCAAGGAGGTGGTGGGCCCCTTGCCCAGCCTCCGGCTACCCAGCAATACAGCCCACTTGGAAACCAAGGCCACCATCTTGCCATTACCGTCACACAGCAGTGTCCAGATGCAGAACCTGGTAGCCCGCGCTTCCAAGTATGACTTCTTCATCCACAAACTGAAGACGGGCGAGAACCTGAGGCCTCAGAACGGAAGCGCATACAAGAAGCCGTCCAAGTATGACCTGGAAAACGTCAAGTACCTGCACCTCTTTAAACCCGGGGAGGGCAGCCCTGACATGGGCGGAGCCATTGCCTTCAAGACAGGCAAGGTGGGGCGCCCGTCCAAGTACGACGTTCGGGGCATCCAGAAGCCAGGCCCTACCAAGGTTCCACCCACCCCCAGCTTGGTTTCTACACCCCTTGCCAGTGTGCCCAGCGCTCCCAGCGCCCCTGGGCCGGGACCTGAGCCGCCTGCCTCCCTGTCCTTCAATACTCCCGAGTACCTGAAGTCAGCCTTTTCCAAAACAGACTCCATCACCACGGGAACTGTCTCCACTGTCAAGTAAGGCGCCCCTCCCCCGCCCCCACTGCCTCCACGAACCCTGGGGCCAGACTGGATAGGGAGGTTGACCTCCTTACCTGTGGGGGACACAGCCACTTGTGTAGCCCAGATTGACATGCATGTGCACACGTGTACACGCACACACACATACATAATTGCTCTTGCGCTGATCTTAGACCTACCTGCATATGACACTTTCCTACCTACCCTTACACTGTCACACACCCTCTGTGCATTCCTTACTTACTAACCTCCGTTGCCATGACCTGTTCCCTCTGCCCTCTGCCCTCTGCCACAAGAGCTGAATGCAGGTTGTGGTTGGCTGAAACAGCTCACTCTGGGGTAGGGGTGGGGGCTGGGGTCCAGGTGAAGGCCTTGGCTTCTGGTTCAGAGCCTGGTCCATGGACAAGGCAGGAAGTTAGGTGGGGGTTGGGTGGGAACTGTAGCCCAGGGATAGAAGATGGCCTGGATGACAAAATGAGGGGTCTTGTAAGGCCACATGACACCTGTCCCTGAAGCCATTTCCTCTGCTTTAGCAGTGTGGGGCCTCCAGGTCCTGGAAGCTGTGAACTGGGCAGATCCGGTCTGTACCCTTTGGTTTGAGGGTGGGGAAATGAATATGGCTACCGTGACATGTGTCTGGCACTGTCCTCCTCCTCTGCCCCCTCTCTGTTGCCTGGTGTTTCTCCTCAGCCATTACCCCACTTATTCTCATTGCTTGCTGGGGGCCTTGGGCCCTGGCTTCCACCCAGGCTAACTGTAGACCTGGCTGGGCCCTCCAGCCCCACCTGCTCAGGGTAGCACACTCCTGTCAGAGGTGGGCTAAATGAGCTCCTCTGGGCTTCTGCCAGCACACGTTTTCAGTGCCACCCTGAGTGCCTCAGAATGCTACAGGGCCCAGGAGAGAGGAACCAGGGCCCAGGGCAGGGAGCTACCCATCAGACACTCCTGGGGTCTGAAGCCACCCCCATCCACTAATCGGCTGTGCCCTGTGTGTCTTACCAGGAACGGATTGCCCACAGATAAACCAGCTGTCACCGAAGATGTAAACATTTACCAGAAATATATTGCCAGGTAGGCCCCTGGGGAGGAGCCTGTGGACAGAGGGGGCGGGGAAGCCAGGAATGCCCAAGGTCTATGGGACCACCTATGTATTAGCTCATCCCTAAGGCCAAGAGGCTGCCTTCTCCATGTCTCTTTTCTCTCTGTCTAACCTTCCCAGAGAGGCTGCTCCTGTGTCCATCTTAGATCCTCCCTTCTGTGATAGTGCAGGCTACACAGTCCTTAGGCAACTTATAACCCAAGTAGGGCTGTAGGAAAAGGGTTGATACCAGGCCTGCCACAGGTGAGGATAGGGGCCCCTCTACAGCTGACCTGGGTCCTGCCTTCATGTGGGGCCTTGGATAGAGTGCAGACCACAGTAGAGCTGTTGGAGTTGGGGGAAATAGTCATTCTCCTGCCGTGGCCTGCTGGGATCCCAGGGTTGGGGGGATGGGGTGTGGGGGCGAGGGAGGGGGACTCTGGATGAAGCCCAGACTTGAGATCTATCCTGAAGGAGGCAGGATTGGCAGATGAAGATCCATCTCTATACATTCCCCAAATCGAGCCTCTCAAGGGACATGTGGCAGGGGTCATGGCCTGGCGGCATCTGTCTTCCTGTGGTCTTCCATGTTCTTCTCCACCCTCTGTCTTCTCTTTATTGTTATCACCGTCATTACTATTAGTGCCTCAGCAGATGGCCCTTTTGGCAGCTTCCACTGAAATATGTATTGCCAGTGGCTTTCCCTGTACAGTGGGGCTTCTTCCCCCAAGCCCCCCATACAGTGCATCACCCATGGAAGGGAACAGGCTGGCTGAATGAGGTGCCTTCCCTCAGGCTGTTGCTGCTGCCTTTCCTCAGAGTGGCTGGCTCTATCTGGCCATCACCAAGGCTGTGAGAACCACACCCTAGCTCATCTAGGCCCAGAGAGCGGCCATTCAGTGGCCAGCAGTCCAGGGCTCCTGGCCATGCACTTGGCTGGAAAGTGAGCTCCCTGCCTTAGGAAGCCAGACAGATGCCGTGCTTTAAAAATTCATAACTCTGGACTGTTTCAAGTGTCAGGAAAAGCCCAGAACAGAGAGAGAGAGCCTTCAACACCTCTCATAACATCCCAGGGTTGGCCCAGCCGGGGGCCCCTCCCTGGCCAGAGCTGGGGGGGTGGGGGAATGGTCAGGCCACTGCTTGCCAAAGCATGGGCTCTAGGTCTCCTCTCTGCACTGCCTCTTCCTCCAACTTGATGCTGCCCCATGTGAGTCCCGACCTCTGCCCCATTTGGCGCTGCCTTCTAGGCCGGTGCCAGCAGTCAGGCAGCTTGGTAGCCTTGGGGTTCCTGACAAGGTCCAATTCCTGGCCCTGGCTTTGCCAGTCTCTGCCACTTCACCCTTGTCCTCTGCATTGCCACCCAGGCCCTCTAAAGCCCAGAAGAACATCCTCAGGGCCCAGGCAGAAATAGCTGTTCAGACCTGGGTTCTTGAAGAGTCCTTTCAGGGACTGGCATCCCAAGATGGGTCTGACCCTCTTACTCCTCTTCAGGTTCTCAGGGAGTCAACACTGTGGCCACATCCATTGTGCCTACCAGTACCGAGAACACTATCACTGCCTGGACCCAGAGTGCAACTACCAGGTAAGGGCCACACTTTGCTCATCTACCAGCATACATTCTTGCTGGAAGTAGGTGGAGACAGGAGGGTCCTCCACTAGCTATCTGAATTTCACATGGGTATACCGGTAGAGAGCACAGACCAGGAGTCTGCATTCCCAGGCTCCTGCTAAGCAAGCAACCAGTAGGGTCTGCAGCAGCCATTGATGTCTTAATGGTGCAAATCCCTTTCGCTGGGAGTGTAGCGTGGAGCGAGGCTGTACCCATTAGTTTGCACCCCTTAGTTAACTGTATTTCCAGGACTTGCAAAGGTTGGTCTTACTGCTTCATTTTCAAGATGAAACACTGAGATCACATGTTCAGTGCTACTGGCAAGTACAGAGCTGGCGAAGAGGTAGTGCCGGGCCATCTGCACAGGCTGCTCCCTCTGTCTGGCCTGCTCAGCCTGTGCACTGAGCACTAGGTAGAATGTGTCATCAGCCACCAGAGCCCTGGCCCCATGGGCTAGCCCAGTGCATCTTTATGCTCCTGGGTGTGGCCGTGGAGAGCCTCGGGAGAGGTCAGGGAAGGAACTGTGGTTCCTGAGTCTTTGGAATCATTCCCACCAAGGGCCAGTGTGCCGGGAACTGGCTGGGCAGTCTGGGCTGCCTTGACCCCAAGCAGGGTTATTTATAGGGTGACCCGAGGGCCTTAGGGCCAGCCCTGGTCCAAGCACTCTTGGCACATGGACTGGGGGCACGGGCTTCTGCCAACTTGGTGCTCTTTCCTGGCAGAGGTTCACAAGTAAGCAGGACGTGATCCGACATTACAACATGCACAAGAAGCGTGACAACTCCCTGCAGCACGGCTTCATGCGTTTCAGCCCGCTGGATGACTGCAGCGTTTACTACCACGGCTGCCACCTCAATGGGAAGAGCACCCACTACCACTGCATGCAGGTGCCTGCTGGGCCAGCAGCCTGGGGGCTGAAACCTTCCTCCTAGCCCTCTGTTCCAGGAGCAGGACTGCCCCGGGAGTCAGGGGCCTGATTGGCCAGGACCCTTCTTTTCTCCCGATCCAGGATAGGGGTGGCTGGCGGGTAGAGTCCCAGAAGCTCAGATGCCGGCAGTGTCTGGTGGCCAGGGTGGGGCCGTCCCTGTTGCCATACTTGGTGTGGGGGAAATTCAGTGAGCTGTTTATATAGACCGACATTTTTTGGGCTTTAACACCAAGAGCAGCATTGCAAATGATTCCCGCAGAGGTTTTTGTTTAATTCTTTGTTTTAATGCCACACTGAGTCTGGGCTTTTTCAAGGTGTCAAGCCCACGAGGAGCAACTTTGGGTTGCAAATAGCAGCCTGCACGCCTCCCCCGTATTTGTCAGGAGTTGTTATGGCCTCTATGAAACAACCTGGTGTGAGGGGAGGGGGGGCCACCCTCTGGGCCTGAGATGGTGCAGACACTGGCACGGGCCAGCCTTCGAGGGTGCTCAGAGACAATGCTTTTTACTCAATATGGCAATTGTCTGCCTGGCCCAGCCGCAGTGGGTGGGAGGGCCCTGTGCCCAGGAGCCATCCACTAAGGAAGTCCCAGAGCTTAAGGTGACCTCCAGGGTCCAGCTCTTGTCCAATCCCAAGGCTTTAGAGAGATAGAGCCACCAGCTAGGACCCCAAACCTAATTTCTCCAGAAGGTGGGACCCTCATCTGGGCCTGAAAGTATATTGGGTCCAAAGACAGCCTGATACTCTGCAGGTAGACCCCAGTCACTCCTGGGGAAGGCTGGAAGGTCACTAGAGGTTGTCTCTGCTTCAGAGCCTGGGCCAACCTGAGGAGTTTGAGGTTTGGAGATGCTGAGCTCTCCTGAGCCCTGGCTCCAGCCACAACGCTGATTGGTTGGCCTGGGAGGATCAGGCTTGCACCCCTTGACCACATTCTGGCCTGTGCAGGTGGGGTGTAACAAGGTGTACACGAGTACCTCGGACGTGATGACCCATGAGAACTTCCATAAGAAGAACACCCAGCTCATCAACGATGGCTTCCAGCGCTTCCGAGCCACCGAGGACTGTGGTACAGCTGACTGCCAGTTCTACGGACAGAAGACCACACACTTCCACTGTAGGTGAGTGAGTGGCCGGCCCACTGAAGGCTGGAAGGGGCGCCGGCAGGGAAGCGGGCCCGTGGACCACCTGGGAGTAGAGGCTGCTTGACAGCTCTGCCTCGGTGTCCAGCCCGAGTCTTCCCCTGAGGTCCGTTCCTCCCAGAGCAGGGGACCATCAGGGCAGGGCCTCCCTTGGGTTCCAGGAGACGCATGTCAGTGTCCTCGTGTCCACGCAGGCGCCCTGGCTGCACGTTCACCTTCAAGAACAAGTGTGACATCGAGAAGCACAAGAGCTACCACATCAAGGATGACGCCTACGCCAAGGACGGCTTCAAGAAGTTCTACAAATATGAGGAATGCAAGTATGAGGGTTGCGTGTACAGCAAGGCCACCAACCACTTCCACTGCATCCGCGCCGGCTGCGGGTTCACCTTCACCTCCACCAGCCAGATGACCTCACACAAGCGGAAGCATGAGCGCAGGCACATCCGATCCTCGGGCACCCTGGGGCTGCCAGGCTCGCTGCTGGGTACCAAGGACACAGAGCACGAGGAATCCAGCAACGACGACCTTGTGGACTTCTCTGCCCTGAGCAGCAAGAACTCCAGCCTGAGCGCCTCCCCCACCAGCCAGCAATCTTCCGCGTCCCTGGTCGCCGCAGCTTCTGCCACCACAGCTGAGGCCATACCCAGTGCCACCAAGCCTCCCAATAGCAAGATGGCCGGCCTGCTGCCTCAGGGCCTGCCTGGGTCCATCCCCCTAGCACTGGCCCTCTCCAACTCAGGCCTACCCACAACCACACCCTACTTCCCTCTCCTTCCTGGCCGTGGGAGCACCCCACTGCCTGTGGGATCTCCAGGGCTCCTGGGCGCCATGTCCTCTGTGGCCACAACTTCGGCAACCCCTGACATGCCAGCTCTGGTGGCTTCTGGAGCTGGAGACTCAGCCCCCACGGCGGCCACCTCTCTCCCAGTGCCCCCTGCCTCCATCATGGAAAGGATCTCTGCGAGCAAAGGCCTCATCTCACCCATGATGGCTAGACTGGCTGCAGCTGCCCTCAAGCCCTCTGCCACCTTTGACCCAGGTGAGCAGGCTGGGCCCTGCCCAGTAAACAAGCACACTTGGAAACTGGCGACTCCCAGTACTCAGACTGAAGAGCCCAGGGCAGGCTGGGAAGAAATGTCTGCCCGGCCCATGCAGCTGTGTCTCCCACTCAGCAGCTCTTTCTCTTTGCCTGTTCTCTGTCTCCATCTTGTTAATCTTCTCATTGGGGGTCCCTCATTTTGGCCACACACCCAGGGACTTTGTGCCTCTGCTTTCCTGTATGGGGAGCAGGTCAGTAGTCCCTGTCTCTGAGCGCTTGGCTCCAAGTCTCACTGGCTCTGTCACAGTGAGTCCCTGAGCAGAGCTACCCCAAGCCCCCTCTTCTCTCGGGTCTTCTCTAGCTGCTCCAGAGTGGAGTGTGAGCCCAGGGTATGGGCATTTGCAGCCCACGCCTGGACAGCAGCCCCGGGCCAAGAGATGACTCAGGCTTTCTCCCTGTCCCCTGCTCTTATTCCTTCCTCCTCTCTTCCTTTTCTTTGGAAGGTTGTTTTTATTTTTGTTTGTTTGTTTGTTTCCCTGCCCCTCAGAGGAAATCAGTGCTATTTGGATTCCTGGAAAGAGTTCAGCTCACACCTGGATATGGCTCCTTTCGTAACAACCGCTGGTGCTTGCCCAGGGTGGCTCGCTGGCTGCTTGCTGAGCCGGGTGCTGAGCCGGGTGCTGAGCCGGGTGCTGAGCCGGGTGGAGGATGGACACAAGTTCCACTCTGTGGAGCTCTTGGGGCAGGACAGACCTGCCCCTGGGCACAGGTTCAGCAGCCTGGCTGTCCAGCCTTCATGCTCTGCTCCCATCCAAAACCATCTCAAAAACCAGCCACGACTGCGGGTCCCTCCCACCCACATGGGGCTCTGATCCCACCCTCCTGAGGATGCTGGTTGTGGCAGGGACCTGCGCTTTTTCTCTAGAGCCTAGGGTAGGCAACTTAAGGAGCTACTGCAGTCTGAGCTCCAAGGACTGGAAGTCCTCTCCATTCCCAGCGAGAGGCCCAGGGCCCAGTCTGGAACCCTCCCTGTCTTCCACTCCAAGTTTGGGAGGAATCTTGCTGTAGCTCTATTCCTCCAGCCAGGGGCCTACTACCGGACTGCCAGGGTATTTCTTTTCCTAGAAAAATTTCTCTTCCTCATCCCCCAGAAGAGAAAGGTCAGGTAAAGGGGAGGGGAGCTGTTTCCCTTTATTTTTAATAAAATGTCACTCCCTGTCTGTAAGCTGTAAGCCTTGGGGCAAGTTAATATTTCAGTCACTTGGGGATTGTGGAGCAAGGCTCACTGGACACTGTCCTGTCAGCAACTTCCTTTGCCCCTGCCCCGCCAGCCTCCTGTGGCCTCTTCCCACCAAGCTCCCCTCACATCCAACCAGGCATCCAGGGCAGGCCTGGAGTCTTTGCCCTGGACAGCTTGACAGACGGACGAGGTCACATAGATTGAACCACCCTGATTGGCTGTCAGCCTTGATAGCCCTGACACAGCAGATGCCCTCCTCAGGCATGCTCAGTGCAGACCGAGTTGTCGCCTGGGCAACAGTGGGCAGGGACTACGGAGGGGCCGCTCCCAGTCCAGATCTGCCACTTTGCCTCAGCATTAACGGAGTCTTTAATAAAAGCTTAAGCGGCAGCCCCACAAATCGACTGTGACAGTTGGTGGAGGAAATGAAGGGCCCTTGTCCCCGCCCAGACCCCCTCCCCAGCCGCCCACCCTCCTCCTCCAGGAGGCCCTAAGCCAGGACAACTTTGACATGATTTTGCAATAATTATCACTTGAAGAATTGCCACACAGGGGTACACGTCGCAAGTGATCACGTCAGTGGGAAGAATCGCTGACCAGCAGCTAGTCCTCCTGGGGCCCCCCTGCCTATCCATCCCACTGCCCTTCCTTCGGGGGTGGGGGTGTCAGAGTTTGTGCCTATGTGGAACCTGAATCCCTCTGATCCCATCTTCCCTCCCCTCCCATGCAGGAAGTGGGCAGCAGCCCACCCCCAGCAAGTTCCCCCAGGCCCAGGTGAAGCAAGAGCCTGGTGACAGTGTTGGCACCCCTGGCCCCCACGAGGCCTCCCAAGACCGTAGTCTAGACCTGACTGTGAAGGAGCCCAGGTGAGGCAAGGCCAGAGAAGCTCCTGCAGGAGCTGGCCTGGGCCCCAGAGAGGTGGCCTGCACCTGTATTCGCAGCTAGCCCTGGGGACCTGAGCTCACCCTCTTGTCCAGGGTTCACTCTCCCGGTGCACAGTTACGGCAGAAAATCAAAGCCCCAGAGCCTGGGCTGGCTGCCTGGGAGGGAAGGGCCTCTGGATCTGGCCCCATGGATGTCTGAGTTGAAGCCCCTTGGTTTGTGTGTTCTAGTAATGAATCAAATGGCCACGCAGTCCCGGCAAATTCATCTCTTTTATCCTCGCTTATGAATAAGGTAAGAACCATCCATCACACGCCTCCCATTCCCCCACCCAGAGAAATTAAAGCTGTGCTGGGGGGTTGGGGGGATGTGTTTGTTTTTTAATGTTTTCCCTCTAATAAGATGAGTTTGTACCATTTAAATTTTGAGGCCATTTTTCATCGAATATAATTTCAGAGCCACTGCTTACAAATTAATTTAATGAACTGGCTGAAGAAATATATTTCAGCCCCTGACACCTTTTCCCCCTTCGGATGGAGGGCTCCAAAAGCTTTTCCAGAACCTCTAACTTCTCTGGCCCTCAGTTATTAATGTTATTTATTTATTTTATATATTTTTGTTTGTTTAAAAAGGGGTGGGGGGCACTAAGTTGGGAGCAAAGCATCAATTCCCACTTTTCGGCTTGAGTAATGGTCTCGGACGCCTTCCGGAGAGGTCGCTCCAGAACATTTATTTTAAATAATGCAGGGTCTTTGTAAATTATACATCATCTCAAATATATTTTCCCCTTCACATGATGAATTTGACTGCAGCAAGATTAATTTGGTTACTGTACACAAGTGACTGGGTTGAAGAGGGAGCTGGGTCTAGGCTGGACCTCGTGCAGTGGGTGGACGCCAGCTGGGCCCATCGGTGCAGCAGCCCCAGCGTCGATGCCGGCTGCCTGCCCTCTCCTGGTTGCTCTCCTGGTGGTCTTCTGCCCACCTCTGGTCACTGGCCCCCGCTCCCTCACAGTCCTTCCTCAGAAGCCTGTCAGCTCCTCTCCCACATTAGCAGCAGCTGTGAACATGCTTGCTCTCACCCCATGAGTCTGTCTTCCCCTCCTTTGGGTGGCTTTTGTTCTCAAGAAATTCATAGCCCCCCCCCCCCCACGCCCTCCGCCTGCATTTCTTTGGAATACCTTCTGGAAGGAGAATAACCAGGGAGTGGTAAAGCTAGGGGAATGGGCTGCAGTGTGTACCCTGAGCAGCAGCCTCAGCTTGAATGATGGCCCCAGCAGCAGGCTAGTCTGCGACCTGAGGCCCTGCCTCCAGGGGACCAGAGCCACAGTCTTTCAGATGGGCCTCCTCTCTAGCCAAGGCCAAAGGGGTACCTGTGTTCTCTGCTCCCAGCACCCACAGGGCTCCGGCAGTCAGCAGGATAGGCACTGCCTGTCCTGAAGTTCCCCCAGCTCCAAGCTCACTTCTGTCCTTACAGATGTCTCAGGGCAACCCCAGCCTAGGCAACTTGCTGAACATCAAGACAGAAGTGGAGGGGAGCCCTGCTGTGGAGTCCTCACCTTTCGTGGGCAAGGCTGTAAAGGCGCTTGTTCAAGAGAAGCTGTCAGAGCCTTGGAAGGTTTATCTCCGCAGGTGAGGGCTCTACAGAGAATAGTGTTGGGGCGCAGAGGGTCTTGCTCTCACCCACCCTTGTGGCCAGGGCCCCACTTCTGACAGAGGCCCTCTAACTGGTGAGCTCCTTTGACTAGGTTTGGTACCAAGGACTTCTGTGATGCCCAGTGCGACTTCCTCCACAAGGCCCATTTCCACTGTGTGGTGGAGGAGTGTGGCGCGCTTTTCAGCACACTGGACGGGGCCATCAAGCATGCAAAGTGAGTGAGGGTCTGGGGGTGGTGGTGGAGAGGGTAAGGGTGACCCTTCAAACAGCCCCATCCGTGCTGGGCCCTGGGCCTGGTTGGGGATGGAAGTAGCACAGGCCTCCAGCCACCTTCCAGGCAGTATCCCAGTGCAGTTATTACCAGGCCTCAGACCTGGCTTCTTCATAGGCCCTACCCAAGGAAGGGGGCAGGTTCCCTCTCTCCTGCACACAGACCCAGAGCACCTGCTGCTACCTGCCAGACCTAGTGGGACCAGCAACCCTGCACAGGTGCTCCCCACACCCCCGAGAATATTTAGAAAGGCCAGGGCCTGGCCAGAAAGACTTGGTTTGGATCCGGGGCGGGGCTCCTGGGTGAAGGCCTTTCTAGCAACATAGGAGACCTTTCTATTTCCTTTGACCTAATGAATTGCAGTGGCTTTGTGCTTTCCATGGAGATGAAAAGCAATGCCAACCAGTGCTGCCCGTCACAGCACTCCGTACATCTCTAGGCCCATGTCAGGCTTTCCTCCCCACTGCTGCACCAGAGCCTACCAAGCCCTGAGAGTGCTCCTCCTAGTGACCCTCAGAGCTCTCCCTTAAGGGGAGGGGCCTGATGAGACATGCCTGTTCTCTCACACAGCCCCAGTGCTGGGAGGAGCCAGGACACAAGTCAGCGGTAGAAAGATGGAGTTAGGGTCTAGCCCAGGTTCAGAATGACAAGAGACCTCCAGAGTCCAGGGTGGGAATGCGGTAGAGACACTGAGTTGTGATAGGGTCACATGAGGTAGCAAACATGCTTAGGCAGGGAAGCGGTGACCTGGCGGTGGGTCCTCTTGACTGATAACCTGAGACACCTCTTCTGCCTCTCATAGCTTCCACTTCCGGACAGAAGGAGGAGCAGCAAAGGGAACTACAGAGGCCTCCTTCCCAGCCTCTGCTGCCGAGACCAAACCTCCCTTGGCGCCCTCATCCCCACCAGCACCTCCTGGCACCATGGTCCCTGGATCTTCCCTGGAGGGGCCCGCTCCCAGCCCAGTCTCCGTGCCCTCCACCCCCACCCTGCTCGCCTGGAAGCAGCTGGCTTCCACCATACCCCAGATGCCTCAGATTCCCTCGTCAGTGCCTCACCTGCCCACTTCGCCCCTGGCGACGACATCTTTAGAGAGCGCCAAGCCTCAGGTCAAACCCGGGTTCCTCCAGTTCCAGGACAAGTGAGTCCCTCCATGAGCCGGCACCTGTCCCCCTGTGTTGGGAGTGGGTGGAGCCAGGGCAGCAAGGAGGCCCTGGTCCTCACCCTGCAGAGTTACGCTGCTGTCCCCAGCCTCTGGGACTTAGCTGTCCAGCTGTACACTTGTACTGAGTAGCCAGTGGGTGGGGGACGAGTGTTCAAGTGCCCTTAGCTCCAGTGGTCCATGGGGATCCTGCAAGGACTGCCTGGGGTGAGCTAGGTACAGGGGTTCCTCAGGAAATTCTCTGGGCCACCTTGCTGGCCAACTCTGAGGTGCATACCCAGGCTGAGTGAATAGGGAACAGGGTCTAGGCCCCTCCAGACCTACACAGGTCAGGGGTGGAAGGGACCTTCTTCACTTAATGGTGGTGGCTTCTTGCGGCGAGAACGGTGACTTTGTATCATAAAGTGTGTGGCTTCCTGTTCTCAATAAAAAGTAATAAATTGGATTATTTATACCACCTGAGTAACAGCTGTCCTCCCTCTCTGAACACCTGGGGCTGGGCCCATGGCATGGAAGGGTCAGTGCTCTCTGGCCCCTCTCCTGTCCCTGGCTCCCTCCCTTCCCTGATATGGTTAGCTTAGTTTCCTGAACCTGGCCAGAGCTCCCACAGTGGGTTCAGTGTCTGGAGACCACACCTCCCCACAGCCCTCTGTAGACTGGAGGCTCCCAGCCGTGGCTGCAGCTCCCTGGCACTCAACCCCCATAGACACTAGTGAGTGGTCCAGCTCTTCCCCACTCACCAACACCTCTGCAGCCAGCCCCCATCCTGTCCCAGGTTCCTAGGTTCTCTGGGTAAGGGGGCGGGCGCTGTAGGCCCCAGTTGACCCTGGGATGTCCCGGCAGCTGTGAGCCTTAGCAGGAACTGACACCAGGCACATGTTACCACTTGCTCACACCCCACAGTAGTGGCACTTCCTGGTAGGGCTGCCCACCCACCTGCAGTCTGTCAGTCAGCCACATCCACGGCAGTGCCATGTCTTACCAGCCAAGCTCTTGCTGGCATCCGGCCAGGACTGGCAGCACTATCCATTATTTTTATGCCCAAGAAGTTATTGCAGTCAACTTATCTCTAATCCTGAGGTGTGGCCTTGGAAACTACATGTCCCAGCATGCACTGCTCCGAGCACCCTACATATGGCAATCCCCAAGTACCAGGCAAGAGTTCCCAAAAGGAGACAGGGATGCATGATGGGATCTGTAGTCTCTAGCTGAATCATTCCGTTGAGCAGGAGGGTGACCCCCCTGCATTCCCCTTGATTACACCCCTGGTGACTGAGAAGGGAACCCTAACACAAACCAAGTGAGGACATTAGCGGGAGGGTTTGCGATGCCAATGACCTGGGCTGTGGTTTCCTTCTAGCGATCCATGCCTGGCGACGGACTGCAAATATGCCAGCAAGTTCCACTTCCACTGTCTCTTCGGGAACTGCAAGTACGTCTGCAAGACTTCGGGCAAGGCCGAGTCCCACTGCTTGGACCACATCAACCCCAGCAACAGCCTGGTGAACGTGCGAGACCAGTTTGCTTACTACTCTCTACAGTGCCTGTGTCCTAACCAGGTCAGTGAGGCGGGGTGGGGGGCCCAGGCCCAAGGCAAGCTCCTCCTGGCAGAGACTACTTTTCACACCATTTTTAAGTTGGCCTGCAGCAGACCCTGGAAAGGACACTCACTGCCTGTCCCCGGAGCCCCTAGAGGCTCCTGGGCAGGGGTCCAGACTGATGATGCTCAGTTGGTGAGGGTTGTCATTTCAGGCCTGACTCCCAGTGGTGACTAAATGCTATCTCAGCCACTGTGTGTTTGACATCATTCATGTTCACCCTGGAAATAGCTATGTCCCCTGTCCCCAGAGGCCTAGAATTTTAAAGTAGGCTCATTGGATAAAGAAATAGAACAGTCCATGCCTAGACAAAATGGGCAGCTCAGGTTTACTTTAAAGGCCTAGTCCCAAGACTGGTAGGGCTGCCTGAGAAGTTACAGGTAAGGTCTAAGTATGCAGAAAAGACTGCCAGGATAGATTAGTGATGTCTGCCTAGGTCTGGTCATACAGGAATGAACTTGAAAATAGATTAGTGATGTCTGCTCTGGGTGTGGCATGAGCAAAGAATGACAAGATTACCAGATAGGATGTTTTAATGGCGTGACAAAGCAGACATACTGCATTATGCAATTGCATTTTCTAACTCTGAGCATGGAAGAACCTTCCATGGCCCAGAGACAAGCAGGAGCCCACAGATGTTACTGACTGAGCTGACACACATACCCCTTGCCTCCCTCTAGCACTGTGAGTTCCGGATGCGGGGACACTACCACTGCCTCCGGACGGGCTGCTACTTTGTCACTAACATTACCACCAAGCTGCCATGGCATATAAAGAAGCATGAGAAAGCAGAGCGGCGGGCAGCCAATGGGTTCAAATACTTCACCAAGCGTGAGGAGTGCGGAAGACCAGGTACCTGAGGCCAAGGCTGGGCAGGGACTTCCAGTAGGTAGCACTGTGGCCCTGATCCCTGGGGTCCTGTTAGCCTGGGCCATCTTTCCAGGTACTCCTTTCTGCCACCCCCACCCCTACGCCCCGCAACCCCATGGTCTATGAGAGACATCACAGATGTGGTAGGCCAGGTGTCGTCGGTCAGACTGGTTGTAAAGCAACAGAGCCCAGAAATCCCAGGAAGAGGGTGAGAGTGGCAAGGACTGGCCCCTCCTAGCACCCTTGGCCATACCCCTGCATCCAGGGCATGGCTGGTCTCCTTTTCTTTGAACAGGGAGGACGAGCAGTCCTGCATGCTCTTCTGTTTTGAGCTGATTTTGTCCGGAATGACCTGAGTTTGTAAATTTGCTCATCCATTTCAGCCGTTTATTCTTGTTTAAAGCATTTAATGTATGCTTGCAATTGATCATAGTGCCAGAAACCCGCCGTCAGGTAGATTCTGAGCTCTGCTCCCAGGACTCCAGGGATCAGGGCCACATGGTGAGCAGGGGAGCCAGAGGCTGCCAGTGACAGGTGTCCGAGTTTGGTGACAGGTGTCTCTGGGGCAGGTTTTCTTGCTCAACTCAACTGGCCCAAAGTACAGAGCAGGCGGAGCCTGTAGGGAAGAGCTCTAGGCCTGTAGATAGAGAGCAGAGCCTACCCTCGAGCCTCAGCATGAGGCAAACTTCTAGGGACCTGTAGATGTAGGGCAGGAATCTCCTAGGAATAGTCTGGAAGCTGGAAGACGGAGTGGCAGGTTGGCAGAAGCGATGTCTACAGGCCAGGCCTCTTCTGGTCCTGTGGTCATGGTAGCAGAGGTCTGGGGAGTCCATGGAGGCCTGCTGCCAGGTGCATTCTAACCCCTCTGTAGGCGAAGGGTGAGACTCTCCAAGTTAGCTGCCAGAGGGAAGGAAAACAAACCTTTCCTCAAGTATTAGTTCAGAGAGGACCCTTGGCCTGCAGGGGGCTAGTGACCCCAGTGGCAGGTGTCCCACTTGGTGGCCTCTGCTGGACCAGGCTCAGCTTACAGCTGTCAAGGCTTCTGGACTGCCCTTATTTACTCAACTTTTGGTGTTTTGGGTAGTAGCTGAGGCCAAACAAAGCTGAGAGATGACATAAGACACCTGGCCAGCCCGATACCATGGCAACGGGCAGGCCCTCACCTGCCCTTCCCTGATGCCTTAGGTCCTGCCGGCTCTATTTGTTCTCAGCCTAGAGCAAAGCAGAAGTGGGGTTGGAGGCAGGGTGGAGGCCAGCTGATCTAAACAAGGTCTGCCCTAGAGAAGGGTGAGGGCAGGTGGCTTGCTGAGAGGTAGTTTCCTGAAGGTCCCTGGCCCTGGAGCTGTGGCCTCTCCGTGAATGGGGTATGGGATTAGGGCAAACCTGCCATGTGCCCCCCAGCCCCCCGCAAGCCAGAGGGGAGGCCAGGGGTTAGCTAGCCCCACAGACTTGGGCTTTCCCGGATGTGCTGGCTACAGGTATTCCCTTAGAGAAAGTACATCTTCCCCAGCTGACATCTGCCTCGGAAGCACACCACCCCTGACCCTAGCACACTCTCAGGGGAGGCTCATGCTGTGTGGCTACATCCGCAGGCTGCAAGTACAACCAGGTGAATAGTCACTTCCACTGTATCCGGGAAGCCTGCCAGTTCTCCTTTCTCCTCAAGCACCAGATGACCTCGCACGCCCGGAAACACATGCGGAGGATGCTGGGGAAGAACTTCGACCGTGTGCCCCCGTCCCAGGTAAGAGCCTAGGCCATGTGGCACAACTGTCCTTGCTACCAGGGGCAAGGTCATGTTGCCCAAACTGCCCAAAGGACCCGTGGGCTACTTTCTTAGGGCCCTCCCCTTCCTTCCAGGGTCCCCCAAGCCTGATGGATGCCGAAACAGATGAGGGCATGGACTATACCGGCTGTAGTCCCGGTGCTGCCTCCTCCGAGTCGTCCACCATGGATCGCAGCTGCTCCAGCACCCCCGTGGGCAATGAGAGTACTGCTGCAGGTGAGTGGCAGGTCTGGCTTTGCTGCCTGGGCCCCTCTTCCCAGGCCCAGCTCTGCTGAGTCTTCCTTGGGACAGAAGGGTGATAGTCCAATGGCCTCCAAGGACATGATGGCATGCAGTGACCTGTACAACACTGGTCACTGAGGCCCCTCCTCTGCCCACCTCCCTGCTGCCCACCTCCAGGTCACTTCAGTTTCCCTAAAGAGGGACCAGGGCTTGTCCCTTTAGCCCCAGAGAAAACAGCATAGACCCTGTGCCGGCCTTCCTCCTGGCCTCAGCCCCAGCCTCCGTCCAGAACCCAGGGCCCCTGAGAGGCCCCTGCCTCCCGGCCCTGTCCTCAGCAAGGTCCTCCCTGGACACCCGGTGCCTACCGTGACCTCCGCCAGCACCGCACCTACCGGTTTCTCTCCTCCGCCCCCATCTTTGTCGTGCCTCTCTGCTCATCTGTCCACACATTTCCACAGTGCTCTTGCTGTAGCCATTGGGTTTCTCATTTGGGTTCTTTTTGTTTGTTCTTTGTTTTGTTTTGTTTTTCTGCTTCTCTCCACCCTCTCCAGGCTGCCCGGTTCCTCCTCCTCCTCCTCTTCCTCCTCCTGCTGCGTCTGGTGACGAGGCTGTTCGTGGGGCTGCACCGCCCCCCCTGACTCCATCCTTCCCACCGGCCGTGCTCCGGCCCCCCCTGCCCCCCCTGCCATGCCTCTTCTCGCCTTCCTGTCTGTCATACTCTCTGCTCAGTCCCACTCTCGGAGCCTGCCGGGGCCTGGCCCACCCCATCAGCAGCCCACCCAGCTTCCCGCCCATCACTGACACTTCAACTCCAGTAAAAAGTGCCGCCCCCCTAGTTCAGGACGCTGCAGGTAACTCATACACGCCTTCTTGCCAGTATCTGCCACCCCGACTGATCCTCAAGGCTATGATCCAGGACTGGACCCTTTTCTGTGGCGAGCAGAACCAAGGGCAGGGCCACCCCACACCCCTAACGGCCAAATACCGCAGAGAACAGATTGCCACTGCCAGGGTCCTTCTGGGTGACCTGTAAGATCCTTGTCCTCCTTGGCCCTGTGAGGGGCGGAGCCTACCGCTGTTCTCAGATCACTTGGGATCTCCCCAGGTCCAGAGGGTTCTGATGCTGGTTTGAGCCTCCTCCCTCTGCCGAAGCTGAACAGGGAAAAGTAATCTATGGCACCTCCAGGCTCACTCAGCGCTCAGTGCTGGATAACCCTTGCCATGCCAGGCCCACACCAGTGCCCTCGTGGGAATGGTGCCTGCCCCGTTCCTTGTGTGGACAAGGTCACCCCAGGTCTCTATCCATGCACTCCTGCTTCACTTTATGAGCCCAGGTGTTGTGCCATCCCCAGGGGTGGTGGCCCTGAGCGGGGCAGAGTGAATTCAGCCACTGAAAGCTCTGTTGCCAGCAGAGCGAAAGCCCCATGACTTCAAGCTGCAGTGCTCTGTCCCCCCAGATTTTTAGACCTTACCCCCTGCCTGGATGTCCCCACACCATCCCAGCCCTTGGTTTCTCTTCGTTTGCCAAGGCTAGGTGATTAGGCCTTTTCAATATGCTATTGGAGAATTTTGAAAAAGAGTGGTAGGTAGCCAGGCATCCTGGGAAGGCTCAGGGAAGAAGATGCCTCCATCTACCCTGGGCAGGGCCAGGCCTGGGGTCTTTTGTTCCTGGGGAATGAGGGCTGGAATGCCAGCGCTGGTGGCCTCTTCCCCAGTGTGACGGAAGTAGTAGGAGGCAGTTGAGGGTGTCATCATCATCGTTGTTGTCGGGTCCCTTCCAGGAAGGCAGAGAGAAGCCTGTGGTCACAGTCTTCCTGAGCCCTGAGAAGCAGGCTAGGACCAGGGTGGCTATTGGAGAGCCGGGATCCCCACTGAGCCCCTGAGTTGAGGCCTCAGGAAGGCAGTAGAGTCTTCTTGAGATTTCCTGGGTCCCTCAGGCCAGGCAGAAAACTCCGAAACCTTAAAGAAACTTCTGGTATAGAGATGTTTCTAGGGGTAAGGAGTCACAGGCCCACAAGGCCCTGGGGCACCCAGCATCCCGGCTTCCAAGAGGCAAGTCCTCCTGCACAGACAGTTAGGCAGCCGGAGACTGGTGAGCTGGCAGGAAGGGAGCCGGCCTGTCCCTCATTAGAGGCAGGCGTGTGATGGCGTCCTGGCCTGGGTCCAACTTGGGTAATTACACTCTACCGACCTAGATTCCCAGCTTCCCCTTCAGCTTCAATTAGCACTGGGATGTGTCCTCACTTCCCACCCAAACTGGCCAGGAAGCAGCCACCACATCCCGGGTTGCCTGTGTGGTCATCCTGCAGACCTAGAAGACAGGGGGAGCCTGGGACTCCCTGCTGTTCCCAAGGGGGCTGTGGGAGAGGCTCCCGGCCAGGGGAAAGCCAGGGTGTTGCTCCTAAGCGGTGTCTGCTGGCCACCATGCCAGGATCAGGGGCCCTGTGTGGGTGTGACCCTGGGAATGGTGCCCATGTGAGCACTGCTGCCAAAAGGGCACCCCTTCCACGCTGACCTCTCTCTGCCCCTCCCTAGGGAACACCATCTCCATGCCGACAGCCTCAGGGGCCAAAAAGCGCTTTTGGATCATCGAGGACATGTCTCCCTTTGGCAAGCGGAGGAAGACAGCCTCCTCTCGCAAGATGCTGGATGAGGGCATGATGCTGGAGGGGTTCCGGCGCTTCGACCTCTACGAGGACTGCCAGGACGCGGCCTGCCAGTTCTCACTCAAGGTCACGCACTACCACTGCACGCGGGAGAACTGCGGCTACAAGTTCTGCGGGCGCACGCACATGTACAAACACGCACAGCACCACGACCGGGTGGACAACCTGGTGTTGGACGACTTCAAGCGCTTTAAGGCCACACTCAGCTGCCACTTCGCCGACTGCCCGTTCTCGGGCACCAGCACGCACTTCCATTGCCTGCGCTGCCGCTTCCGCTGCACCGACAGCACCAAGGTCACCGCGCACCGCAAGCACCACGGCAAGCAGGACGTGATCAGCGCCGCCGGCTTCTGCCAGTTCAGCTCCAGCGCCGACTGCGCCGTGCCCGACTGCAAGTACAAGCTCAAGTGCTCGCATTTCCACTGCACCTACCCGGGCTGCCGCCACACTGTGGTGGGCATGTCGCAGATGGACTCGCACAAGCGCAAGCACGAGAAGCAGGAGCGAGGGGAGCCGCCCGCGGCCTCGCCGGGGGCGCCTGTCAACCTGGACGGCTCGCTCACGCTGGCCGCCGAGCCCGGCTCCCTGCTCTTCCTGCAGACGGCGGCTGCGGGCCTAGGCCTACTAGGGGACACGGGGGACCCCGGCCCGCCTGCCACCATCCCCGGGCCTCGCGACGGTCCTGCCGCGCCCGCCCCCGCCGCCTCTGCCACCGTCACGGCTGGGGAGTCCTCCCAGGAGGACGAGGAGGAGGAGCTGGAGCTGCCCGAGGAGGAGGCCGAGGACGACGATGAGGATGACGAGGAAGAGGACGACGACGACGAGGAGGAAGATGATGATGACGACGACGAGGACCTGCGCACCGACTCGGAGGAGTCGCTGCCCGAGGCTGCGGGCGAGGCGGGCGCGCGGACCCCACTGGCGGCCCTGGGTGGCCCCGGCCCGGCGCCCACCGCCACGTCCCCCTAGCTGCCGCGCCACTCCAGCCCCTTCTGGAACTGCTCTGTATGTGAAGCCCTGTGTACAGACCCCGCTGGGCCGCCCCAGGGAGGGAGGCGTCCTGGCCCCGCCGGTGCTTCCGGACCCCGAGTCCGTCTCAGGGCAGAGGCGGGGACCCCTCTGGTGCTCCAGGCCGCCCGCGCCCTCCTGGCCTGCCCAGGCGGGTGTTCAGGGAATAGCAGGTGCTGTGTCCCGGTGGCAGCGCTACCCTGCGCTGACCTGCGCTCCTCTCGGACAAGGAAGTCCTTGTTTGCTCAGGGGCTCCCCGAGGGGGTCACCGGGTTGCGGGGCGGCAGGCACCTCTAGCATCTGGCAGGGCCCCCCTAATGCAGCTAAGACCTCCCCCTGACTCGGGGGAGGGCGGGCCGAAGACGGTCAGCATCAGCACGGGTGTGGAGGGAATCTCATGCCCCAAGCTGTAGTCCGGGTCTGGTGACGCTCAGGCCCCAGCCCACCCTCCAGCGAGTCTGTGGTCCAAAGCAGGCACAGCTGGGGGGCGGGGGAGGGCTGGAGGCGAGGGTCTCGGTCACTCTGCTGCAGACAGGAAGGATACGACTGGTTTTGGCTTTAATAATCAAAATGGAAAAAAAACCAAGAAAGTTGTACAGTATTTTTCCTGTAAAGGTTATTATTCTCCATAGAACAAAAGAGAAGAAGAAAATAAATAAATGAATGAATAAATAATGAATAACTAAATAACTAACTAAATAAATACAGCAGGTGGGTGCGAGGGAGCTGAACCCCGCCTCCAGACCAGCCCTGGGATTGGGGACCTGAGTGCAATTTCTCCTATGGAATTGTTTAGCATTTATTTTAGAGGCCTCAGTTTGAGGCTTTGTCTTCACACTAGCACTGATGGGGGCTGCGTGATTCCAACTTTTAACTTGAATTTTGTAGAGACAAGAAAAAAAACCGACTATTCTCTTGATACAAGTTTGTAGCTAATTTAACATTTGAGGGTTTTTCTGTTGGTTATGTGTGTGGCTTTATAGGACTTTTTTTCTTCTTCTTGTTTCAGTTTTTTTTTTTAATTATTATTTTGTTTGGGATGCTTTTGTGGGGGTACAGCCCACCCAGATTTGGTTGCTTTTCCAAAATACCCCTTCCTGGAGGCGATAAGGCCACCTAGGCTCAGCACGGAGCTCACCTGCAGGCACATGGCCAGCTGCTGCTCCTAGGAGCAGGCTGCCTGAGGCCAGGCTTGTGGTGTGAACCTGTGCACTCCAGATCCTGGCCAGTGGCAGTCTGGAAGACAGCAGGCCAATCCAGCCAGCAATGGAGGGGTGAAGCTGCCACCAGCAAGCCCCCCCTCCATCTTCAAGGGGGAGCCTGCCCAAACAGGACAGTGGTTTTCTTTATCTGTCTCCTAGAGTGTGTGTGTGTGCGTGCGTGCGTGTGCGTGCGTGCGTGCGTGCGTGTGTGTGTGTGTGTGTGTGTATGTGCGCGCGCACGTGCGTGCGCACATGTCCCCTCTTGGCTGCCCACAGCCAGAAAGCCAGGACCATCTGAACTGGAGAGGGTGCAGGGAGGGCACAGTGGAGATGAGAGTACCTAATCCAACAGGAAACACGTTGATTTCTAAACAGCCCCTGCCAGAGCCTCCATGCTGCTGCTGAGAGTTCGCCCAGAGTCTGACCTACCACAGGACCTCTGCCTCTGTGGAAGGAGTTTTGTAAAGGAAAAAACAAAATTTTAAAAAAAATTTTCAATGTAGCAAAATCAAACAAAAGATAAAAAAGAAAAAAAAAAAAAAGAAGCCGCGGAGAGCGTGAAGTCTAGCCTTTTGTAAGCTCCACATTGCACATTAGGACTACAAGCCATTGCTAGCTCATGTTGAATTTTAATGTGTAATTTTTGTTTTATTTTCTTTCTGTGAGGAAAATGATGCCTGATCCACCAATGCTCTTTTTAATGTTTTATAACTATGTATGTGTATATATATAAATATAAAAGTAATATGTATGCACATATGTGTGTATATATCTATATGTATATACATATATAGATATATAGAGATATATAGAGAGGTTTTGGACAAAAATGCAGACCGTGAAAGCGAACTGAACAGCGCGTGCCCTGATTACTTGAATCTGGTCTCCTCGGCACCTGGTTATTAAGAACTGAATATTTTTCCACTTGAATTTAGTGCTATTAGAAATTTAATATATGTGTTTTATTTATTTGATTTTTTTGCATGACTGATGCAAGGTTTGACATTTTCACTCAATAAAAACTGGAAAAAAAATCCGTCACATTATCTTTATTTTTTAAATTATCCCAGAGTAGCTGGCCATGACCCAAATGTGTGGAGTGGCCTAAACACAGCCAGTCTCCAAGTGCCCAGGGACAGGAGGAGGGACCTGACCACTTTGAAGCCAGTAGCCAGGGGTTTGGGATAGACTGGTTTTGCCTCTGAGCACCAGGCTACATTCTCCTACTGTTTGCTAGAGAGAGATGATTGGGGGGGGGGGCTCAAACCTTCCTCAGCTGAAAAAAGAGGGCTCCTCTCCTCAACCCCACCTGAACCCCACTTGAGGCTCAGGAATCACTTAGAAGGGCCACCTGGCACCGGGCGGTGGTGGCACACACTTGTAATCCCAGCATTCAGGAGGCAGAAGCAGGTGGATCTCTGTGAGTTCGAGGCCAGCCTAGTCTACAAAGCTAGTTCAGGACTCCAAAGCTACAGAGAAACCCTGTCTCAAAAAAACCAAAAAAAAAAAAAAAACAAACCAGAAGGGCCACCTGGCAGTGAAGCCTGACGCCTCAAGCCTCCCCAGGCCTTACACTCTGGCCAGCTCTCCTGTGTATTCTCAGGGGCTCCAGGACTGCCACTTGGCAAGGCAATCCTTCAGCTCCTTCCTTCTTCCTGCAGGGACCTGCCCAGTCTGGGAACAGCACGTACCCGGATCCAGTCCGGATGCTGGCGAGGCTCCTTCTTGGAGCACATGGTGGCAGATTCAGAGGAATAGGGTCATGGGTCTGCAGCCTTCAAGCCAAGGCCTAAGCCGCTGGCCCTGGTGGCACCATGGCTGAGGATACCCTTGGAAGTGAAGTCAAGCCCAGTTCACATGGCCTCTGTTTACTCCATCACTTCCAGCAGGCGACCCGCCTCTTAACCTTGCCATCATCCGTATCATGCCAGCCTCACTCAGAGCTGGTCTCCAAGTGGCCAGAGCTGCCCAAGGCCTCCGGGAAGATACATGTAGAGCCCACCCTGGTCTTCCCCGCTGAGGACCATCACACTGACTTGCCACACTCCTGCCACAGGGGACATCATGTCACTTTCCCAAGGGTCTCAAAAAGCCAAGTTCTTGTAGTACACTCCCTCGCCGAGCCCAGCACACTCAAGCTTCGCCCACCAGTGCCAGGCTGGGTGTGTTTCTCACCACACAGCCTCTCCAGGCCAGCATAGAGTGCTCTTCCCTTTTTCCCGGGCTCCTGGAACAAGGCCCACAGGCTATTTACATAAATATGTTTGTAACAGACATGAAGATAGAGACTTTTTTTTGGTCTTATTAAAATGTTCAAGTTGGAACTCGCCTGTTTGTGGATCTCTCGATTCTGTTAAATAAAACAGTGACTAATTTATGGGATAAAACACAAGTTCAACAAATTAAAACCATTATTGGAGCTTCACAGGCCCTGGTGGGCTGCGCTGCCTCCCATGGGGCCTGAGGGGAGGCAAGGAGCCAAGCCCTAAGCTCAGCTGGCAATAGGCGGGTGGGTGGTGTGGCCACGGGGCTCTTTCAGGGCACAGCACAGTGCAGGCAGCTTTGAGGCAGACTCATGGGGCCCAGGGGAGGGGGTCACACTAATTAGGCAGTTCACTAATCTTGACTGCCCCCTCCCCCAAAAAACACCCCTTCATCTCCTGTCCCTGGACTTTCTGGGCCTGGACAGACCTTGGCAGACCATACCAAAGGATGATGGAACCAGCTTGCTAGCCACCTTCAGGCAGTGCCCAGGGAAAGGCACCAGGTGTCCCTCCAGAGAATGAGTTGCTGGCCCCCAAGGACCAAGAAGGGCCCACACCCCTGTATCAGGTACATGAGCCCACTTAGATGGGTTCTAGCCCTACCTCTAGAGCCAGGAGGGGAGCTAGCCACTGTGGGTAGCATTCTACCCCAGGGCCCAGGGCCCATGATGTTCCCTGTGGCCTGTTGGATTTGGTACAAAATGCTGTAAAACATGTTTTGTTCTGGGGTTTAATTAGCTGTGGTAGTGTGATGCTTCAACACCCAAACTGGGGCAAATTCAAGAGTTTTATAACCTCGAGGAATGAGTTAGAAACAGCTGTGCAGGCTTGCAGCTGGTCTCAGGGGACAGCCTCCTTCCCAGAGAGGGCTGGCCAGGGTGCTCTGGCAATGGGGCCGGTTACTAGTGTGGGCCTTGCCCCCAGCTCTGGGGGATACACAGTACTAAGGCAGTGTCCTTCCTGGGCAGTAAATCCAGGCCATTGGGCAACACAGGTGTCCATTCTCTGTCATGAGAGGTGATCCCAGCTCTGCAGGTGGCTTTGGCCCAGAGCCAGGATACAGGGATGAATGAACATTTTGCTGCCTAAGGACAGGTCAGGCCTCCAAGAAGCAAGACCCCCAGAGTACTGGGGACCCTTCAGAAACAAAGAGGGCTGCCTGTGCCACCCTACTGGCAAGAGCTATCCCAACCTGAGGGCAAGCTGACAGAAAGTGACTTCCAGGATGTGGAGGGCTGCTGCTGGGCCTTTGGGAGACCCTGCCCACTTCCCCACCAAGGAACTTTACCTGGCCCTGCCTGCCTCAAAACGTCCAACCCTTAGCTTTGCCTGAGCCTCTGGAGGCCAACTGCTGTGCCGTGTCTATACAGGTCCCTTGCAATGGCAGTGCCCTGGAAATGATGCCAGAGTTGGGGTGACAGGCTAGCCAGACATCAAACTGCACACTAGCTTTATTTAGAGTCCATGGAAACCACAGTGGGGGGGGGGGGGGGGAGGATGGCTCGGTTGGTAAAGCACTTGCCCTGCAAGTACAAAGACCCAAATTTGATTCCTAGAACCCGTAAAGACGCCAGCACAGTGGCACACACCTATAGTGTCAGCACTGGGAAGGAGAGGCTGGGGATCCCAAGGGCTCATGGCCAGTCAGGCCTGACCAAGTGAGCTGCAGGCTAATGAGAGATGTCTCAAAGGAGGTGGACAGTATTCCTAAGGATGACACCAGAGGCCAGACGCACACACACACACACACACACACACACACACACACACACACCAAAGCACATTTAACCAGAAGCAGCCGTAGCCACAGTCCACTGGCCACAGCAAAGGAAGTGGCCGCGTGCCAGCGTGCCATGCTGCCGTATGGGGGTTTGGACACTAGTGTGTTATGGGACTTTCCCACTTAACTTTTCAACTTAGGGTGTGCTTGTTGACTGTACTGTAAGGAGCAAAGTTGCCTCCACAGCCACGACCCTACTGTTCACTTACTTGGATCTCCTTTCTTCTTGGAGGATCTCTCTAGAGCCTGGAACTCCTGGGCTCCTCACTGCTGCGGCCTCCGGGTAGCTGGGACGGGAAGCACAAGCTACTGGACACAACATCCCTGTTCCTTTAAAGTCTTCCCAGGCCTCACTGTGGAGCAAGGAAGGACTCCAGGCATCTCCTTATAAAGCTTCAACAAACCCGCCCTCTTCTGGGAGAACACAGACTTTAAGGCCCTCAGGGAAAGTGAACTAGAAGACTTGTTCATCTTTCAGGTTGTCGCCCAAAAGGCAGGCTGAACTCTCAAACTGGTTTGGATGAGGAGCTGTGGGGTTATGACCTGAGATTGGACTGTGCAGGCAGGGGTGTGGAAACGGCAGGCCCCTGTGGCTATATGTAATATGTGCAATGGCATGGGCATGCCACCTTGTGTAGAGACCCTGAGGTATCAGCTAAGATACCTCCCTGGGCCACTTGGCCAGACAGGGTGGGTCTGGATGAGAAAGACCTGTGCCAGGCCAGGAGCAGGTTGAGAAGAGTAGGCAGGCCCCACCTGCCAAAAGTCCAATGAGGCCTGGGCTTCATGCCCAGGGAGTACTCCACATGGAGTACACCCTGGGCCTTCTCCTCTGGTGTCCCACAGAAGTGTTTAGACCAGGAGAAAGCAGCCTTGAATTCAGTGTGCTCCTGAGGATGACTACAGCACGCCTCCTCCTTCCCTGGGCAGGGAGGGGCAGGATAGTCCCCAGAGGAGAGGCCTGGCTAAGACCCCCAAGGGCCAGTGTCTTCTCAAGCCTGGATGGGTCCCAGAGTAAGTGGTAGGTATGAGAGCCCCAAAGGACAATCACAGACCAGACCATTTCCTATCAATGACCAAGTCATTCAGAATGAGGAGGAGGATTGTATTATTGAAAACAGTGAGTGAGTGAGTGAGTGAGTGAGTGAGTGAGCAGGTGCGTGAGTGAGTGAGTGAGTGAGCAGGTGAGTGAGTGAGTGAGTGAGTGAGCAGGTGAGTGAGTGAGTGAGTGAGTGAGTGAGTGAGTGAGTGAGCAGGTGCGTGAGTGAGTGAGTGAGTGAGCAGGTGAGTGAGTGAGTGAGTGAGCAGGTGAGTGAGTGAGTGAGTGAGTGAGTGAGCAGGTGAGTGAGTGAGTGAGCAGGTGAGTGAGTGAGTGAGTGAGTGAGTGAGCAGGTGAGTGAGTGAGTGAGCAGGTGAGTGAGTGAGTGAGCAGGTGCGTGAGAATCCTATAAACACAACTCAGTTGCCCAGGCAGAAGATCTCTCTATTCCCTCCCAAGTTGCAAGCTTTTCCTAAATTAGGTATTTATATCCATATACTTCAGAGAAGCCCAATATTTTGGGGTACAAACTTAGTAGTCCCTTGATACTCCTTTCCCCACAACAGCGCCTGGGATGCCTGAGGCAAACCCCACCACAAGCTCCAGCGATGCTTCCCCACCCCCAGCATCCTTCCTCCCTGGGCGGCTCCCTCCACCCATCTGTCCTTTCTATCCTGCCCAAGGTAGTTCCAGTGAGTCACCCGGCACTGGGGGAGGCCAGAGTCTGAGGGGAGCTCATGCAGGGGGTCAAGACAGCTGGGCACGGCCTCCAAGCACTGGGGTTCGTCCTCCCCCAAACGACACTTTATAAAAAGACATCGTAATTGAGTTTAATAATGTACTGCCTTCCAGAAAGGGCCTGACAGGCGCTGCCTGCTGCTCACTTCTGCCCCATTCCAAATATTTTTACCTTATTTGGATGAAATGCATTATTTTTCTAATGAAAGGCTTTTTTTTTCAAAGGGCAGTTTCCCCTGTCCAGCAGCCGCCTTTATTAGGCAGCCCTCACGCAGTTTTGGGGAGGGGCTTTTCTCTCCCTGAAGTCACGCCAGATTCTCTGTCCTCAAAAGCTGAAGCCAGGTTTCTCTCCCTTCTCTTCTGAGCTTGAACCCAGGCCCCTCCGACCTGGTAACGCCCCCCGGTGGGGAAAACTGGGGGCGGTGAGGGACAGAAGACTCTCCGGTCCAGCTCTCACATCCGGAGCAAGCAGAACAGCTTTGCACTTGCTGCCCCAGCCCCCACTCGGGCTTCACTTCTGTCCCGGGGCATGTGCCTTCTGGTCTTTTCTGGTTCAGAAGTTACAAACAGTAACAAATGTAACCAAAAGGGGCTGTGATCACCCAGCAACCATGTTCCCAGGATCCAGGAGTCCCATCCACCAGATGGCCCATCTCAGGTCTACCCACTTGCCCCCTGACACCGGGACTCCTTAGGGATCCTGGGAGAGAGAGCAAGGTCCCCCAGCCATGCAGGCTAGTTGTCCCCAGGAATGAAGAGACATGGCTTCCTCCAGGACACGAGGAGAAGAATGCAGGCAGGGGAGCTCTCTCCAGGGCTCTGATTCTATCTAGGGACCAGGTGGCTAGAGATCCAACCCAGGATTCATGTGAGTCGATAAAGGGGACACCTGAGCCAGAGCCAGAGGGGTGAGAGGTAGGCATCTTCTGGGACAAAACAGCCCAAAGCCACACCCCTCAGCCATACTGATATGTTCCCTCACTCCTTGCCCAGACAATGGGGAGCAGGAGCCTGCAAGGCCACTGGAAGGACATGTACCTTGCTGAGTGACTTCACCTGCAGTAGTGGCATTATCCACTTCTCAGGCCCACACCCACACAAGACACAAGATAGGACACTCTCCATAAGTCCAGGCTTGGCCAGACCCCAGTGGAAAGGGTAGAGAGTGTCCTTTGGAGGGCGCTGCTCCTGCCCAGCTTTCTGGTCATAGCTCAGCACACTGTGAAGGTTAAAGGGAGAAGAGAGCTCGAGCGAGCAGGCGAGGGACCAGCCGAGCACAGACAGGCTCCTGGGGAATGTGCATCCATTTAAGGAAGGCTGCTCATCCTGCAGCAGCAGGTCTATATACAGTAAGGAGTCCCTTGCCTCCTGCTCTCGGGGGAGTGTCGCCCTCCACAGACACCAGAGCAAGGAAGGAGCCCCTCCAGTTCGGGTGAGCCACTCTGACAGGCCCCTGGGAGCCCTCATCCCTCAGGGCCCTACTCCGGTGGTCACCTGGTGGAGCTGTAGCTAGCAGATGAGGCCAGAGTCAGGAGTTAAATATGGCAACTCATATTTATTACAATTATGTACAGTCATATCTTATATTCTGAAATCTATACATGATCACATAAATGAACATGTGTTTCTCAGTGGGAAGGACAGACGTGGCTGTTGGTCAGGAAGGCCCTGCTGCCTGGCTCCACTGTAGAGGAAGAAGTACACCTGACCATGGAGTAGCCAGACCATGACACAGCAAGCGAGGGTGGTCTTGTGTGGTATACAGGACAACACGGCAGTGGGCTGGGGACAGGTGCCCAAGGGCAGCATCTGTCAGCCAGGACCTGGCTGTCGGGAGGCTGGGTCCTGGTAGGCCCACAAAATGAGGAGCAGGTCCAGGGCTCTGGCTTTTGGAACAGGCAAAGAAGAAGCCACAGGCCAGGCCAGGGCACCGTGGGAGAGAGCAAGACTGAGGGGCCATAGTTCCCCCTGCACTGAGGTGACAGGAGGCATGAGATGACATGAGCTCTGGCCATGCACGGTGTCAGGTAGTCAAGATACTCAAGGACACACCTGGACAAGACACCTGTCCAGGAAGGGGCTCGGCAGGGGCTTGAGCACAGGGCTCCGAGTCCAGTCCTCCGCCTGGCTGTGAGCAGCCAGAGTCACCAGGGCTGGGGCTGGGGGAGGGGTTTGGGAGGCTGGTGAACAGAAATGCAACCCCACACTGGTGCATCTGAGGACAGCCCCACCCCTACCTGGGTTGCCGGCCACCCTCATGGTGGTGGAGCCATAACACGTGCCCACCCGCCGCTGATGTCCTGGAAAGGCGGGCACGCAAGTGCCAGGCCTAGTCTCGCTCACTCTCGTTGCTGGCACCTTCTGGCCGCCGCAGCTTCTCTACCTGCTCATTGATCTGCCCGTCCCCGCCCCGCCGGTCCTCCCTCTGTACCCCAAGGACGTCCTCCTCCTCCTCCTCGTCCTCCCTGTCCTCCTCCTTCTTCTCCTCCTCACCCTGCACCTCCATCCTCACCTGACCCTTGACATCTACCACCCCCTCACCCTCTTCCTGGGGGCCCAGCAGGTGGTATGTGGCTGTGGAGCCCTCGGGGCTGTGGCTCTCCTTCCCAGGAGAGGAGGATGTGGATTCATTGCTGACAGGGGAGATGTCACTGCTGCTGTGGTGGTTCACGGCCGCGGGGCTGGAGGGTGATGGAGACTTCACTGGGATCTGCCAGGAGGGGATCTTCGGGGCTGATGGGGAGGGAGGGAACTGCCTCCTGGCAGTGGGAGAAGAAGAAAAGAAGTAGGCAGAGGTTGGTGACAGCATCCAGCTCCAGTGTCACGCACTCCCTGGTCCCTAAAGGCTCAGGGATAGGAGCAGCCTCTCCACAAGGCAGGGACTAAGGTCTCATTAGTCAAGCAGGACACGAGAAGTGCCCTGTGCTGACCCAACCCTGTCCTAATGCAGCCTCATACCGTCCCAGGTCGGGACCAACCCGGGGCATGCCCCCCCCCCCCCCCACTTAACCCCCTGTCCCCGCTCCACTCCTGGCAGTGTGGCTTAGAAGTCTTTGGCTACACAGGGAAAAGACAGGAGGCCAAAGGGGCCAAGGCTGGGAACCCAGGAGCCCTGGCTAGTGTGTCCATGAGTTCAGCCAAAGGCAGCAGTGGGGAACCCTGGCTACTGGCCAGGGGAGCAGAGGCAGGGAAGAGCAAAAGGTGATGTTGGAACCCTTTGCTGGAAACCTATGAGCCCACGCTTTGACCAAGGAAAAGCCAGCTCTCCATCTAGGCCCTGGGCCAGCAGCCAGCCCAGACGGATGCCCATTCCAGGACAGACCTGAGAAGTTAGGTCAGCATAATCATGGTTCAGAAATGCAGCTCTCTGACATGAGGGCCTGTTTCTGCAAAGTCGGAGAGGACAGGCCCTGCTGCTGTCCAGGACTGCGCCGCCTCACAGCACCAGTCCCAGACTCCGAGTCACAGACTCAGCCTTCGGCCCAGAGCCCACCAGGTGGTACCAGTGCCAGCCCTGCACACTCGTCAGCTACACAAATCACCAAGAAACTCTTGGTCCTTTTCCTGGCTTCAGTGTCACCACGGCCTGCATGTGTCCCCTGCCACAGAGTCAACTATCTTCTAGGAAAGCCAAAGACTTCTAAGAACAATCTGCCTGCCCTGCCTGGATTGCCCACATCTGTTATAGAGACCCATGTCTGTCCATCCATCTGTCCATCGTCCCCCCCCCCCCCTGAAAATCGTGATGTGGGAGGCTTTAGGAAGCATGCTCCTGTAGCCTGGGGTTATCTCAGCATCCTTTACCCCATCCTTGCCACCCCCATAAGGCCCACCTTGGGTGTCATGGTCTTGCCCCTGGGCAAGCAGACACACGCATGTCCAGACACAGCCTGCCAGGGCACGCTCAGGCAGACTGACTGCTCACTCCAGCTTCCTGGACAATGCACTTTCAGCTTTTTTGGCCTGGTCACTCCCAGTCAGGGCTACCCTGAGAACAATGTGCTGATACTACAGGGGTACCAGGAAGCTTCACAGGGACAGGACTGATTCTGCTGAGGCAAGCTCTCACACCCCGTAGCCCTCAGTGGGATGCTGTCTGAGACAAGGCAGCCTAGAGGGGTTTCATGCTCAGGAAGGAGTGGCCACCTCCAGAGGTCCCATGTCAGTAAGTGCCTGTGAGTTCTCTGCTTGCAGCCCCTGCTCTCTGCCAACGCTGTTCATCTCAGACAACGCTGTTCATTTAATGCAACTCTTATGGACACTGTCCCCCTGGTGTGGGCCCCTTAGGAGGGTAGGCAGGAGTGGCTGAGGTCAGGTTCAAGATCTTTAAGCTCCAGCTCAGTGAGGGGTCCTGTCCCACCTGTGACAGCCCACAAGCCACACTCCCACCAGGTTGACCCTGGACAAGACAGAGCCCTGAGCTCCCTCTCCTACCGATTCAAAAGAAGCCCTTTCAAGGAGTTGATTTCCGACTTGAGCTCATTGATATTCTGGGACTCCAAGATGCAGTTGGTTGATGTGGTGGCCTGTAAGTCAGAGCACAGGTAACATGGGTCACAGTGGTGCTGCACAGCCTGGGTCAGGGGTGGGCAACCTTAGGAGGGTCCTGGGTGGGGCAGCAGCCGCAAGCCATTCTGTGTCCTACTCTGCCATAATCACAGCAACCAGTGACAACACCCTCCAGTGAATAATCCCCAAACCCTGTCCAGGTATACAATGATGCCAAGAAGTCACTGTATGTTTGTAGGTGGCCTTACAGTGTCATGTGTAAATAACAAACAAGCCCTATCTCTCGCAGACACTGAGACGGTCCTAGTGGCAGGTGGCAGTGAGAGAGGCTGCTGTAGCCCTGAGAATCTTCCACTCTGGTTGACTATTGGATACTTCCACAACCACCACCAGTAAACACAAGCTATCTCAACATAATGCCTCCCCGAAACCAGCGCTAACCAGTCAGAGCTAACCAGTCAGCACTAACTAGTCAGGGGAAGCCATGGACAGAGGGAGGCTGGAGAGAGGCCTGGAGCGCCTGAGCTGTCTGTCTACAGCTCTGCCTTTAAGCAGGCCAAGATGGTGGCCTTACCCTAATGCAGCCTGTTCCTAGCTGAGACTTCAGATCTCCAGAGGTGTCCAAGGGTCAAGGAGGATGTCCTATCCCACTCAATCTAACTCATTCTTTGTGACAAATCAAGGCTGAGTGGAGAGAGGACTCAACCTTGTCCCCAAAGGGCAGGGGTGGGGCACCTTCCTATCCCTGAACCTTGAAGAATCACACCTTACTGTGTCAAGAGGAAAGGCTACGCAGCTGTCCACAGGTTGGGACTGTGGGTGGCCTGTGTGTTCAGGCCTGAGAGGCAGGAGGCTCTCAATTCACCAGGCTCTCCCCAGGCTGCCGAGGGGACACCCCTGGATCTCCCTTGTGGGCCATGGTTCCTGACATAAGGTGGGCCACTGTAGGCTAGCCTAGACAGCACATTGGGCACACCCTTTCGGGAAGAAACCTCTCAGCTGCCAGTCTCAGGAAGAAAGGCTGGGGCAGTCTGGAGGGAGCAGGGAGTGGTCAACGTCCTCACATCCATCCCAGAGGGTCCCTACCCCAGACCACCAGACAGCAAGGCCCAGGAGCCACTGTTCTGGCTTCTCTGAGACCTTGAGAGCTACAGCAGCCCATTAACAAGGGAGCAATTTCCACTCACCGGCCACAAAGGACTCAGATTTCCAAACGCACATGGTGCCAGATGCCAGGATTTAGAAATAAAACCTGACATCTGGGGCTTTTTAGCCAGTCTCTTTAAAAAACAGTTGTAGCAAACTCACAGGCTTCAGTTTTATGTAGGTTTTTAATTACTTAAAGCTCTTCTTTTCATTTTTTACAGTGCTCCAGTAGGAGTTTGGAAGGCAGATATAAAAACTTACATTACAGCTGAGAAAACATAGCTTGAATCTTTAGTTTACGGGGTAAGAGGAGTCCTCACACATCGTGGGCCTGGGTGCCAGGCCAGAGCCCCACTTTAGCAGGGACAGCAGGGAAAGGCTCTGTGGGGCAGAAGCTGTGGCAACTGTGGACTCTTCTAAACCACAGCAGCCCCCAACCAGCCAGCCCCCTCCTTAAAGGGCAACTCGAGGTCTTCATCTCATGCTTAGGACCTGAAAACAGTTTTCCAGTTTCCGGAATGGCTGTTGGCCACTGGCAGGCCACAGATCTGAATGATAACAGTCAAGTGGGGGCCACGCTGCCTTCCTGCCTGCTTTATAGTGGCCTGGAGGGGACATAGCCCAGCAGTGGTAGCACCCAGCCACCTGAGCAGGAAGTGAGACAGCCTATGTGTAAAATGGAATGGACACTGGAAGAGAGCTTCTAGGGACCTTCCTCACAACAAGGACTCTGGCCTCCAGCACAAGTGCAAAGATGTTCCATTTCCTGGATCTGCAACCCAGCTGTGCAGAGTCTGGTCAACACTCCTAGGGGCAGCTCAGGTGGGCCCGACCCTTCAGAGAACCCCAGGGACCCCACTGATGCTGCCTCTCAGATCCCTGCTATCCAAGATGGTGCTTTGGGGATGATGCTGTCACACCCAAAGCTGAGGACCTGAATCCTGGGCTCTGGCTGGTACCAGGTAACAAAGTAGACACTGTCACAGCTCCATTTTACAGACAAAGACTCAGAATGTGTAAGTAACTTCCTGTGGTCTAACAGTTAGCAAATGGAAGAGGGAGGACTTTACCCCAGATAGACTGATCTCTCAGACTGCTGCTGAGCAGACTGCTTCAAATCTAGGCAGCAAGGCATGGGAAGCACTGTAGTCAACCCTAGGAGACTCTAATTCCTTTCAGATCATCTGACCCCAGGATTCTGGGTCTAGAGACTGCCCACTGCAAGGTGAGCACAGCACCTTAGGCAGAGTGGGAACAAGTCAACTACCCATGGTGCACTTCTCTGTTGTCTCGACTCTTCCTTGGCTAGACTGTGACCTACACCCAGCCTGCAGGGGCATGCCTGCCATCAAAAGTCCAGCAGCATCAGGGGGTGGCTGTCCATCCCTGCTGTCAGGAGGTGGTATAGAAACAGGAACATCGCCCCTGATGGCTCCAGACTACACCAATGCAGTGGTGCCTGCTTCTCTAATGAGATGGATAGAGTCGGCCTCGGAGGTGCCCCCCCCCCCCCCCAGGACAGAAGATGGCAAGCGGTGGACAGCAGGCCCACAGAAGACAGTGTATAGGTGGAGGACCAGGGCTTAGAGTTAAATGGACCAGACCTTGGCCTGGGAACCCAAGGGCCCAAAGATAAGTACCTTGGCAGCGGCCAGCTCATGGGCCAGCTCTTGGACCTTCTGCTGCTGCTGTCTCAGTAGCTCTTGGACAGAGGCCAGTGTTGTCTGTACCTGAGTCACTAGGGAAGAAAGCGTTATGTCTGGTAAGTCAGCGCCCAAGGTCCCCTCCTCGCCCACATACCTGCAAGCTGCCTGCCTCCCTGCCACGTGTAATTTATCTGTAAGCCCCTGCCCCCACACCCAGATAATTTATCTGTGCCTGGGGTGAGCCACCCGCACTATGTGTAACCTCTGGGGTTTCTACTTCATCTCTCCATTGTGTGCTTGTCCATGGTCAACAGCATATCCGTCCAAAGCCTCTCCCCTCTAATTACACCTGGCTGTGATGTGCCTGGCTCTCTAGCTCCCACCATGCTCCAATCGTTCACCTCACTGGCCTCACAGTGTCCTTGGATGCTCTAGGACAGCTTCAGTCCCAGGAAGGCTGAGGCTCAGGTCTCCGCCAAATCCAGGAATGCGAAAGGACAAGCCTCATCTGTGGTGGTTTTCCCACTCTGTCCTGCCCCACCGAGGATTTGCCAAGGCCCCAGTACCTGTTGGGACCTGTGACTCCTATGTCCCTGCCTCCTAGGAGCAATGGCCCATGGGACAGATGAATTAGAGCATTTCCAGACAGCTTTGCACAGGTGCCAGTGAGGAACAGAGACTCCTGCCGGGGACAGGTGGCTCTCTCCCCTGCCCAAGGTTTAGATTCGCAGTTTCCACTTAGTAAACAAGTTCACAAAGGGAAGAAGCACCTCTGCCACAACAGGTCCCAGCTAATCTGGGCCATCACTGGGGCAGCAGGTACTGAGAGCCATCCGTGTGGAGTCGATAACAGAGGAGGTGGCAGGGGTCCCGAGAACCACAGTAATTACAGACTCTCTTGACCCTGCATTGGATTCTTCGAGGGAAGGGGGAAAATCACTGAAAACCCCCCTGAAAACCTCATAGAAGCAGAAATTAAAAATGAACTTTACAGCCCTTAGAAAGGCTGTCATTTTATTCCCCTTATTAATATTCTGAGGTTGGGAGCCTTTCCGTAAAAACATAATTAATTGAGGCCGCGCCGACAGTAAACAAGCAATTTCAAATTAAACCGAGATGACGGCGGCTTCATTTGCAAATGTGAACAGATTCTCAGAGCAGATAAATGAAGTCACCACAGAGTGGAGACGAGGGAGAGGGAGGGGCCGAAAGGGCTGCATGAGGGGCTTGGAGGGGTGACTTGATGGAGTCATTAATCTTTACCTGTCTGGGCCACGCTGACACTCAGTTCGGAGAGACTCGCCGCCATCCTCTCCAGCTGCTTCCTGTCCTCTTGGCCTCCCAGGATAAGGGGCAGCAGGTACTTCTGCAAGAAGGGGCCAGGTGAGGAGGTGGCCGCTCTGGTCTCTCAAATCCCACCACCCAACCTGCCCTGATCTTCTGTGGGTCACTCCAGTCCCAACACACTCCACACTAGAAAAAAGGGTGCTTGAAAAAGTTACCAGGCTGCAGTAATGGCCTCGTAAGAACTTCTCTGGGGGGAGAAAGGACAAAGACCAAGAGAAGGTGAGGAGGAATTGTGTGTGTGTGTGGGGGGGGGGTAGCATGGGCCAGGCCAGACCTCTGAGCTGTCCCCAAGCTCGGGAAGGTCTCTCTGTGAGGGAGATCTCACCCTTTCACTCACTTTTCTTACATATAGATTTCTACGACGCTTTCCAATTCTACTTGAAAAGTTCTCAGTCTGCAGAGGACATGCCAGACACTGACCCCATGGTGGCGTCTGGGGAGGGAGGAAAGCAGCTTTCATTGTCCCCTTTCTGAATCTAACACTTGAACTCTGTGAATGAGGCAAACTGCCTCACCCACTCAGAAGCAGTATTAGATCTGCATAAACACAACATAACTGGAGAAACTAGAGGAAAAGCAACAGACTTCTGGGATTGCTGATCTTCTGCGGTGGGGATAAGGCACACACTTCGGAAGCCTACTAAAGAGGGCACCTTGGACTCTTCTAAACATCAGAAGGGACTTTCTTCACAGAAGGAAGCCAAAACAGCCTAGGTCCTCCCAGAACTGAAAACAGGGCAGAGAAGAAACAGCCCCAGGGACCCAGAAAGCCAAGGCTGTTGACTGCCGGGCCATCAGACAACAGCATCTAGGACCAGCCTCCCCAGGGGCACAGCTGGTGATCTGTAGGGCTTGGGACAAGGATGCACAGGGGTTGGAGGTAGCAGGTGTTAGGAGAAGAGAGAGAGAGAGAGCCTGTGCTTTACCACCAAGCACTCTGGGACCTGGAGACCTTCTTACTCCCCAGTCTAAGGGGCAAGGTCTACCAGCCTGCAGGGCGCTACCCAGAGAGATCTTAGGTTTTTCAGTCTATTTGGGTTCCAGACAGGAAAAAAAAGAGGGACGGTTCTCCATTATGGGTTCTATACTAGGGAAGAAAAGCAGGTCTCACAGGGGTTTGTGGGAGAACTCATTTCAAGAGAGACTCAGAGTGAAGCTCGTCATTTAGCATATGCACAGAAGCTGTTTCTATTTTGCAAAGTGCTTTGCAGCCACAGTGTGAGTTATTACCCACAACTGAGCGGAACTCATCAACTGCAGCCTGACGTTTTCTAAGTATAAAAGTCAAGAAATTCTCAGCTGCATAACCAACTACCCCCCATTCCTGAGGCCAGAGCCCATGAGTGGGGAGTGCTGCCGCTGCTCTGGCTAAATCTCTGTGCCTGTACAAAGCAAGACAGCCCCCCACTTTTTTAAAACTTAAAGAATACTACCAGCAGATGTGGAAGACATTTTTGTGTCACCATTGTAACCAACATTTCAATGTTTCCTTTCTTTTTAAAGCAGGCTGGTGGCCAGAGCTCCATGGAAACAGATGACAATCTCTGTGTCACATCTGAACCAAGGTGCCACACCTCCAGTTCTCTTGGAGGGTGGGGGCAGGCGATGGGACAATCACATGCTGTTCACAGGATCCTGGTACTTGTGAACTCTGTGTTGGTGCCTGTCTGCAGCACCTGAGAAGGCCTGCCCCATACGAGAGGCACCACACCAGCTGAGAGGGGAAGTCCCAAGCCTGCCCCAACACTTGGCTTCTGAATTTCTGCATAGGAATTTCTTATTCCTGCAACAGACACTGCACTGGAAAGTTATATTCCACTACAACTCTGTCATTAGTTACTGTGTGAGGTCAAACACTTAGACTCCCAGAATGCACAGTTTAAACACATTTTATGGGCTGAAAGTCACACTGCAAGCCTGGGGATTCAGTAGGGTCCTTTAAAAAAAAAAAGTCACCAAACCAGGGTGGGTTACTCAGAGACCTCAGAAGAGAACACAGCTTCTCTCCGGGGTAAGATGGCTGTGGGGCCATCCTGGCTGTGCATCTTGTAGACTATTTTCTCCAGATCAAGGCTGGGCCTTTCCACTGCTATCATGAGAGAAAATGTTTGTTTAGTACCTTCAGCTCTGCTACAAGCTTCAGCTCTGCTTATGAGGGCTGACTCACAAGCCCAGGGAAAATCCCACGTTTATACAGATGCTACCACAATCCACAGAAAACAAGAAGTGGGCTCCCTGAGCTAGTTGTAAATACCAGGGTGGAACAAGGGCATCTGAGGGGCTTCCCGAGAGCCAGCAGGCAAGGGGCCAGCAGCACTCCAGCACTGTCCTGAGGATAGATTCCCACCTTCACTGCAACCCCGGGACGTCGACAGATGCTGTAAACCATCACACTGGGAAGATGCGTGCACACACCTGACCTACTGAGCAACACAGTGCTCCTGTCCACCTTCAGTGTGCCCAGAACACTTCACCTTCAGTGTGCCCAGAACACTTGCTAGAGCAGCTGGGCACAACTGTCAAAACGGAAGCCTCTCTCAGCTCCTTCACTGAGTGTTGTACCCAAAGTGAGACTATGGACATGGGTAGGCACACTTTCACACCATTGCAAAGTCAAAGACCGTCTGTTCTAGCCCAGTCTTACAGATAGACCTGGACTCTGGGACAGAGTCGGGTTCAACACATTCAGCTATGCTCCAAAGTCCAAGCTCTTTTTCTTTTTTCTTTTTGGTTTTTTGAGACAGGGTTTCTCATGTAACTTTGGAGCCTGTCCTGGAGCTCACTCTGCAGACCAAGATGGCCTCGAATTCACAGAGATCCACCTGGCTCTGCTTCCCAAGTGCTGTGATTAAAGGCGTGCATCACTGCCACCCAGCGAGTCCAAGCTCTTAACCACTAGGCTGTCCTGTCTCTCAGATGTACATACTTCTCACTGATACTAGGCACTGCTCTAAATACCTGACTTGGCCTTTTAGGTCAAGCTACAGGGGGTGGGGTGGGGTGCGGTCCAGGGCAGAAAGCTGAAGCAGCAGTACATGCCTGCGTGCCTTCACGTTTCTCCTGCTCTGCTGCCTCCTTCCACCATAGTTACTGTGCTCTAGGGCTGAGCATCCACTGAGTACAGTGCCTCTGTAAGTAAGCCAGGGGCCAGGAGAGGCGGCTGAATGCCACAACACTCTGCAGCCTCTGGGAGGCAACTTACCTTGTAGAGCTGGTGAAAGCCAAATGCAATTCCCGCCATGATGATGGCCAAGGCACCGTAATCTCGCCACCGGGAACCTCCAGGGCCTAGCGGTAGGAAAGAAGAAGAAAGCTAGGACAAGTCTCCAGGATCCCTCCCTAGGAGTGGGAGTGTCTCAGTTAGCAGGCAAGTAGAGATACACAGCTGTAGAAAGCAGCATGTGACCCTCAAAAGGGTCGATCAGCTCTGCCTTCTCTTCTTCCCAGGCTCCCAGAAGCATCTGCGTCACTTGAGAGGGGAGTGACCTGACCATGAGATGCTGGGTAGAGGTATCCAGCTGTGAGCTGAGTGTCCAGCCTTGGGGGTCAGATGGCAGAAGTGATGTGAGGACCTTTGGCCTGGCCTATGAGGTCAGAGAACAAAGGATCATTCTAGAGGCTAGTATGTGCACACTACACAGAGGGATAAACCAAGGCCCACAGTGATCTGGGCCTCTCTGCTCTGCTCACTCCTCAGGCTCTGAAGACACAAGTCTGCAAAAGACTAAGCAAGGCACCTTCTGAGGTGCTAAGGGGCAGGGCCAAGGCCTGTGTCCTGGTGGTCAGATTGGGTGGGGTGAGGAAGACAGGTCACCCCCCACCCAAGCACTAGCCCACAGCAGTGGGGTGGCAGTGAAGGATTTGAAAGAGGAAGTGCCACAATCAGAACTCTGTATTTTAGGAGAACACCGGGCTAGCTCTGGGGCCAGCTAGAAGCAGGAGACACTTTTGCAAGGCCATGGAGGTGAAAACAGCCAGTCTAGATCAAAGGTCAAGGAAGTCTGAGAAGGAGAATTTGCCATTTTTTTTGAGGAAGTGGACTGAGCATCCAGTCCTCACCTCAGGGCAGGCTCCTGACCAAGTTCACCGACCAGCTCAACCTTTACTGTGTTCTTCCTTTCTGGAACTGTGATCTGAAAACAGTAAATGGAAAATTCCAGAAAGAAACGACCCACAGGCTTTAAACTGTACACCATTCTAAGTAGCATGATGGAATCTGAGCCATCCTGCTCTGACCTCCCCAGGACTCCACTTAGCTCTGTCCAGTGTATCCACACTGTATATGCTACTTGCCTATCACACACTGATTACCATTTTGACTCTCAGACTGACTGTCTCAGTATCTCAGCACGGAGTTTCAGTGAGCCTTACTTAAAAATAGCCTTAAAGCATAAGGGCAGAGATGCTGATAATTTGAATCTGCCTAAGAAAAGCCTAAGCATTTCCCTTAAGAGCAAAAAACTGAAAGTTCTCAATAAGAAAAAAACAAAACAAAACAATGCTGGGCTATCAAGATCAATGATACAGCGGGATATGGAGTATGCCTTGTATCATAGCATACTGCCATAGTTACACTCTATTATTGCTCCTCTTACCATGCCTAATCTGTAAGGTAAATGCTATCCAGTCTCAGGCTTCCACTGGGGTCTTGGGATGTGTCCTCTGGGGCGAAGTTCCCACAGTTCCAGGTAAGAATCTACTTGCATATGAGAGGTGGGTTCTCTACTATTCCAAGAAGGGTTCATGAAGGGCTTGGGTATGTAACCTGGCCTGCCTTCTCCAGGCCTCTGGAACAGAGGTCAGTGGGCCTCCTCTCAGGGGCTCTGTCAAGAGGAAGGACAGAAACCACAGTGGGCACACTTGGCAGTCATGGATGAATCAAGGTACTGTGCCCAACAGGCTGAGAGGAAAGCTGCCTTCCTCCAAAGCTGAGTCTAGGAGCAAGGAGGGTTAGGAGCACTGTGGGTCCCCTCGGGAGGGCTGTAACCAGCTTTGGTGCTTCAGAGAGCTCTCCTGCCTCTCCCTTCCCTCTCTGCCCATGCCTGCAAGCTCACTGAGATACCTGCCATCATCTGCTGTCTCAGGACAAAGCAGAGGAACGGGACCTCATGCAGACTTAGTGATGGGACATAGGCATGTGACCCAGCCAGGAAAGCCAAGCACCCCACGACCTCCAAGAAGGTGAGGGCCACACCCCTCCTATTTGGACTATTAAACAGTGCTCTCAAGAGGCAAGAGGGGATTGAAAGAACTCATGGAGTCTACATGGGATTCCCCAACATGGCCCAGCTCATCTTGGTCATAAAACTGCAATTAATATGATGGCTTCTCCTAGCCTTCAACTCTCATTTTCTGTTTTACATATTCTGATTCTGACAAGACTCACAGTCTAAGAATCAAGCAGCAGAAGTCAGTGTCCTGTACAGAGGCATTCTCTGTCACCAACAGCCACTGTCCATATGTTATTCTTGCAGAGAATGTTTATACATATGTAAATCACGAGGTGCATGTCTGAGTCTCCTCTTTCCCACAGCAGTCTGGTACCCCATGGAACCTCCCTGCTGACACACAGATCCCTCTCCGATCTGTAACTGCACCACACACACTGTAGACCTGTGTCGGCTACCACACAGGCCATCAGAAAACCTGAGGTTTCATGGGTCAGAGGCAATGTGTGGTATGACTCCCTCCATAGGGCTCTGCAAATCCATCCACCAGCCAGGCATTCAGCATCTGTCAGATGTAGATGCTGCCAGTCTGGCAGCAGCAGAGGATGGTGCTTTGCTCTGCTTCTGATGGGCACCCATCTTATTTTGTGAGCATTTCCTCTCGGCACAGTGGATGCTTTCCATCTTCCTACTCCTCACTGTTGAGAGACTTTCTTACATGGCGTGGATACTAGTCCTTTGTTACAACAAACATAAATACTTCATTTCTTTCCTTTTGGTTCTCCTTATGGTCCGAAGTGGCATGCAAATGGTGTGTGTGTGTGTGTGTGTGTGTGTGTGTGTGTGTGTGTGTGTGTGTGTGTGTATTTGTGTTTACAGACATTTGTCAATGTGCTCTGGGGTTTGTGTTAGGGTTAACAAGGATGTCCCTACTCTCTGTCTGGACTACACTGTGATGTCCAGTGAGGTGGTCACATCTGAAAAGACCACCCCATGAAGGCAAGGGCTGCACTGCCTGTCATGGACATCCCTGTGTGCTGCCCTCTAGTCCCACAGGAGACTCTGCCAGCCCTCCCAGTTGGCCCCTGGAATGCAGTCTCTGAGTCCTGCATGGATCTTTCCATTGCTCCTTCTTTCTCTTCTAGTCTGCTTGGCTCTTCATGCCAGATGTAAAATCCAACCTCTAGTGAGGGAGAATTCCATTTTTAGGAGAAAAATGTGTTGAAAGAGTGACCTTGCCACTCTTTGAGAGGGTCCCTTGTTCCAGAGGGACATCTGTTCATGAAACCCGAATCCCCAGGGAATACCTCCCCATGGTGCTGCAATCAGCAAACCACATTCACCATTAACTCTCAAACTGCCACTGGCCACTGAGTATCTACAAGAAGGCAACTGTACTAGGCTGGCAAGTCGAGCAGACCTCAAGTCTGCTGAACCAGCTGCTTCCCCACAGGCACACCTCCCATGCTTGGACAAGCGCAACCTCTTTCTGCTGACATCGAGATCCTGTGGCCCAGCAGCCTCCAGAGTTTGAGATCTGGGAGCTCAGACCCTGCACAGCTGTGCACCATGCAGGAGCTCTGCCCTCCCCAGGCCCGAGAAACACCTGTAGTTCCCTGCCAGCTCACCCTTCACCCTCACTGCTGTAGCGTTCCTGCCAGGCTCCCGTTAAGAACATTTTATTGCCCCCTGGTTTTCATTATTAATGAAAAGGGACCGGAATGATCTTTCCTAAAGTTCAGAGAGTCTATAAAGACTAGAAGCTGAAATGCCATTTTACTCGTTTTAGAGATATGTGATACAATTCTGTCTGTGGCAAAATGAAGAGAGAAAAACTCAGATGCAAAAGCCTCTTCTGCATAGCATGGCTTCAAGGGTAAGAGACTCCACCAAAGCAGTGCACACTGGCTCCCACCTCCAGTCCTCAGCCTCTGTCTCCTGCCCACTCTGAGTCACTGCATGCCCCAGTGTCTGAGGGCAGCAATATAAGGCCAGCAATTTGATGGCTCCATGTGGGAAGGAAGATAGAAAAAGCTTTTTGAAAAATGACTGCATTTATTTACCTACTTACATGTGTGGAGGTCAGAGGACAACTTTCCTGAGTCTGTTCTCTCCTTCACTACATGGGTCCCAGGGATCAAACTCAGGTCATCAGATTTAGTGGCAAGAGCCTATACCCACTGAGCCAGCTTCTCGACCTGAGTAAGCTATACAACTGGGGCTAGAGACATGGCTTAGTGGTTATGAGTACTTGCTGTTCTTCCAGAGGATATGAGTTTTGTCTCCAGCATCCACATAGCAGCCTACAACTGTCTGTAACCCTAGTTCCAGGGTACCTGATGCCTCTGCCCTCCAAGCGTACTGCACTAATACACACACACACACACACACACACACACACACACACACACACACCCCACAACACATAATGAAAAGTAATATAAATAAATCTTTTTTTTAAAAAATTGCAAAAGCCTCTTCTGCATAGCATGGCTTCAAGGGTAAGAGACTCCACTGAAGCAGTGCACACTGGCTCCCACCTCCAGCCCTACTACCAGGTAGCATGGTCATACTCGAAAGCCAGGATTTAGGAGGCTGAGACAGGGGGATAACAAGCTGGAAGGTAGCCTGGGCTACCTGACAAAAGTGAGAGTGAGAAGGCTAGGGAGAGCAAGGTCAAGGCACCCTGCTTCTCTCAGACCCTGACCATTGATGGCTCTTCCCCGAAGGCTCCATCACCCACATGGGGGAAGGGAGGGCCCCACCATCACCACAGCCCTGGGGGCTCTGTAAGGACATGGGACAGCAGTGATCATCCTAAACGCAGGAGCATCTCTAGGATGGGGACTCTAAGACACAGGAGGGGACAAACTTGTGAAATTTGACACCCCTGTCACTGTCACACACTGCACTCTGAAGCAGCCTGGGCGCTGATGGGCACCTGAAGGTGTCTGCTCAGAGGCTCAGGACGGGGGCAGCTGTCGGGACAGTGGCCATGGTGGCAGAGAAGCATCTCCAAGGCCCTGTAGCTATTCTCTGAACACCAACAAAAGCAACACTGCCAGGTTCTTTCGCTCTATCCAATCAACAGCGGAATCCTCTTAGCACACGGAAGGGACAAAAGCAGGCAGGAAGACACAGAAGACTGCAGGTAGGGACACGGGCAATTCGAACCGAGGAGTACGCTCTCACCGGCTCATCAGCAACAGCCCTGGAACTCGGCATGTGATCACTCTGCTGAGACAATATACTCCAGTGACTGCCCTTGGGAGGCTGGTGGCCCAAGCACAGGGCAGGTCAGTGCAGACCTCAGCTAGACAGGCGGACTTCCCTCCTTGCTCATTGGGGCTGGAACCGTGGCTCTACAGTGGTGGGCCAAGCTGCTCAAAGCTGCCTGCCAGCTCCACTCAGAAGCCACCCTGAACATTCAATGTCATGACAGGCTCACTCAGCAGGACCCTGGACAAAAGCCAGTCCACAAACCAGCACCTGCCATGGTGTGGAGTCGCTGGGCCTTTTGCACAGACAGCAACTGAAGGTTCTGCAGACCAAGCTAAGCCAGGCTGGCTGCAGCACAAGGCACAGAAGCACCTGGCTGAAGATGGCCAATGTGGACAGAGGGAGAACTGAACCTAGAGGCCAGCATCTACAGTGAGACATCACAGCTCTGCACACAAGAAGCGAGCAGCTCAGACAGTTCAATTTTAGCTCTTCTACATGATGTGGATTTCTGGCAGCTTATTATATACTGGGCATGTTATGTCACATCTGAAGGCAAAGAACCTTGAGACTAAGTCGCCAAGCAGCAGTCACAGGCAACAGATCCCAGGCCTGGCTTCACATGCACTTCCAATGCATTTTTCATGGGCCTGTGATGCTACTGGTGTCATCTGTAGGCAGGAAGGATGGTGAGCAGTATGTCCACACCCCCTCATCACAGCTGAAGACCTCCAAGCTCTGAAATCAGGTTCAGTGAAATCAGATGCTCAGAGGCTAACCCAGGAGCTGAAGACCAACTCAGGCAACATGGGGATGGGGTCTGGACAAGCAGAACCAGGCCTGGAGGGACAGCTCAGGGCAGAGCATATGCCTAGCATCGATACCTTAAACAAAGAAAAGAAAAGCAAGCTGTGGTGACTCATGCCTGTAGTTTAATCTTTGAAAAGATGAAGCTTGGCTTGAGTTTGAGGCCAGTCTAGACTACAGGATTAGACAGCTCTCTCTCTCTCTCTCTCTCTCTCTCTCTCTCTCTCTCTCTCTCTCTCTCTCTCTCTCCCCACACACACACACACACACACACCAGCCTAATTTAAAAGAATCCAGAAGAGTTCAGAAATAGATCATGTTGATGACTAACTGATTTTTAACAAAGAAGCCAAGGTCACCCGTGGGAGAAAGGACAACCGTGAGACAATGGTGCTGGGACAAGGGACAGTCCACAAGAAAAAGTCAGGAGTTCACACTGTATGCAGAAGTTAACGCTACAGGGGCCACACATCGGCAAAGAACAAAAAACTATACAGATTCCATATGGAAACAGAAAACACACAAGTCAAGGCTTGGAACAGACAAAGACATAAAAAGTATGGGCCATAATGTTATGAGATATTTGTACACTGTGTGAAGATGTATTGTAGTGATTGGTGTAATAAAAAGCTGAATGGCCAATAGCTAGGCAGGAGGTATAGGTGGGATTTCCAGGGAGAAAAAGGAAGAGGAAAAGGAAATCAAGACACAGGGGAGACACCAAAAACATATGAAGGGAGATGGACATGTAGAATGAAAGGTAGAAAGTCATGAAGCAAAATGTTGATTAATATAAATGGGTTAATTTAAGTTATAAGAGCTAATTAATGGGGCAAGCCTAAGCTAAGGCCTAGCTTTCATAATTAATGATAAGTCTCCGTGTCATTATTTGGGAGCTGGCTGGTGGGACAGAGAAAGACTTGTTATACCGTAAAAGTCAAAACACTAAAAAAAATGGATGTCAACAAAAGGCACCATTACAAAAATGAAAAGGTGAGTCACAGGCTGGGAGATGGTAGATGCAAACAGGGGTACTAGATATAGACATGGTCTAACAACTCAACAAGGCCGCTTTGAAAAGGGCAAAGAATGTGAGAGTTTCCATAAAAGGTAAAGGAATGACCAGTAAGAACCTGAAAAGAGGGGGCTGGAGAGGAGACTCAGTAGTTCAGAGCATTATTCTTGCAGAGGACCCAGGTTCTGTTCCCAGCACCTACATGGAGACTCACAACTGTCTGTAACTCCAGCCCCAGGGGATCTGATGCTCTTTTCTGTCCTCCACACCATCAGGCACACATGTGGTGCACAAATGTACACAAGAGCAAAACACTCATACACACAAAAGTAAGTAAAAACAATTTAAACCTGAAAATATGCTTGGCATCATTAGTCTCCCTATGAAATGCAGAATTAAAACTACAGTGAGGTTCTGTTACACAGATGTTAGGACGTCTAAACTTAAAACCTAGAACACCAGATTCCAGCAAGGATATGTGGAACTGTCAAACAAACAAACAAAACCCCTAAATCTCTCCTAATGGGAGTCAGTGAAGATGGCCTAGGAGGTAAAGACACTGGCCACCAAGTCGTCCCAAGTTCAGTCTTCAGAACACAGACAGTAGGAGAGAATTGACTTGCTCTTTGATCTCTACTCCATGGGACCCCCTATGACATAATCCCCCCCCCCTCACACACACACACACACACACACACACACACACACACACACACACAAACACACACGTTGGGGAGGGGATGAAATCTGGGTCAACTCTGAAAGTGTCTATGGTGATAAACCAAGCACAGAAACTACACACATGTAACTGACCATAAATGAAGTCTGTGAAAAGGACCAGCTGTAGTGACAAGGCATAGATTGGTATTAACAGGAATGAGGCATGGGGATAAAGGCACAAAGAAGCTCTTTAGAAGAACAGAAATTACATACACCTCTTTAGAAGTTCCTACATTGTGATTGGTGTGATGGTCGCACAAATAAAGTGAGTTATAATTTATCAAATAGGATACTGAAAACCCAGGACTCTTACTGCATGCATGTTACACCTCAGAAAACTGATTAGAAAGAAAATAACTAAGATCCAGAAATCAGAAACATGGTATCCAGCAATTCCACACTAGACACTGTCCATCCAAGCATGTGTCCATGGAAGATCTGCACACCAATGCTCCCAGCAGCATTATATGTGTCAGGCAAAACGTCCAATAGCACAGCTCAGCAGTAGAGTACCTGCCAAGCATACACAAGGCTCCAAGACCAACTCACGCTATGCAAAAAAAAAAAAAACAAAAACATGAGCAGGAGATCACCTAACTGTCCATCAACTGGTGCACAAAATAAGGACCATTCATACAATGGAATACTAACCAGTAATGAAAAGGAACACTTCAATGTGAGTGAACCTCAAAACCATTAAGCTAAGAAAAAGAAGCCAAGCATAGAAATCACCTACTCTGTAACTCTATTGACCTAAAATGCCCAGAAGAGCTGAATTTATGGTAATGGAAAGTAGACTAGTGATTGCCTGGGGATAATGGTAGGAACAAGGATTAATAGTGAATGGGTCCAAAGGGCCCTATAAGAGCATAAGAATTCTCTAAAGCTGGTCAATGACAATGGTTGTTCTCAGTTGCGTTACTAAAACCCATTGTATTTGTACACCTGAAATGGATGAGTTTTGTGATATATAAAATATACTCCAATAGTTCTTAAAAAAATTATTTGAGGGGCTGGTGAGATGGTTCAGCAGGTAAAGATGCTTGCTGCCAAGGCTGATGACCTGAGTTCAATACCCAGAAGCCACAAGATAGAAGGATAACTAACTTCTACACGTTGTCCTCTGACTTCCATACATGTACTGTAGCATGTATATGCACACAGGCGTGCACATACATGTTGGGGAATATTATTTTATGGTGTGTTACTTTTGTTTACATCGCATTTGTTTAACTCTGTGAAGCTGTGTAACTGTGCCTGTGTAAAACACCTGATGGTCTAATAAAGACCTGAATGGCCAATAGGAGGCAGGAGAAAAAATATGTGGGATTGGCAGGCAGAGAGAATATATTGAAGGAGAAATCTGAGAGAAAAAAAGGAGTAGCCAGAGAAGGAGGAGAACTCCAGGAGCCAGCCACCCAGCTATGTTGCAAGCCACAAAGTAAAGGTAAGATTTACAGAACTAAGAGAACAGGAAAAGCCCAGAGGCAAAAGGTAGACAGGATAATTTATGTTAAGAAAAGCTGACTAGAGTAAGAAAAGCTGACTAGAAATAAGCCAAGCTAAGACTGGGCATTCATAATTAAGAATAAGCCTCCATGTATACTTATTTGGGAATTGGGTGGCAGGCTCACCAAAAGAGCAAAGACAAACAACATTTTGGCTAACCAACCTGGGGATCTTGAATTTCCATAGGGCCTGAGAAAGCCTGAAAAGAAAAGAAAAAAGAAAAGAAAAAGGACAGGGCTCCTTTAAGAGGCATTGCTGTTCACCCAAGTGTGCTAAATAAAGCAAGCTAAGTAAAAAATGCTTGTGGCAGCACGCAGGTATGAGCTTCCTATACATAGCTAGGAAGGTTGAATGCAGGTCCTGGTCAGACAAACCTCCTACCAGCCTCGAGTTTCACGCTTGGTTTTCATGACCCAAGGAGCAGGTGGAGCCAGCTGAGAGCCAGGTGTGGAGGATCCAGGTATAGGTTAGTAATTTAAGGGTTTGCTCATAGGGTCAAAAAAGGCTGAAGATACACAATAAAAAGAGGTCCAGATGGAAAAGCTCTGAACAGGTTATACTGTGTTTTTACAATGTGCATAGGCTTAAGAAAAGAAAAAGGGTATAGTCATTGAAAAGAATGAAGTTTAAAAAAAATAATAAAATCTTTAAAGAGAAAGTAAAAGTAATAAAACAAAAAGCCACATAAGATAAGAAATATACAGGGAGTCTGAATCCTGTATGTTATTGTGCTGATTTTGAAATTTTTGATTGTTGAAAAGCAAAGGACAGCTGCCAAGAGACCTGGAATTGAAAGAGGGACTGTTGAAATAAGCCAGCCTATATACTTCAGGAATGCCTTAACTTTTAAAAAGTCAAAAAAGTGTATTTGTCAAATGGAAATAAAAAATGTTTTGGAGTTTTGTTCCCACAGGAGATGAGAGGATGTGGATTCCTTCAGGGTTAATATGGGTCAGGTTTGATCAGGCGAGACCTCTTGAATCTTGACAGGTGATATCTATCAGCAATGGTTACTGTTGGTCTTCCCAGGACTTGGCCGTTATCTCAAATTTTCTCTCTGAGACCCTAAAGATACTTTGTCCACAAACAGCAGGAAGCAGTTTGGAGAAAACTATACTCACATTTCCAAGAGTTAGGGGGTGGGGGTGGTTTTGGGTTATTTGGTGGGCTATGGATGTTTATTATCATTTAAGGGAATATAGTATATTGATACAAATTTAAAGCTATTTTTGTTGCACTGTATATATGTTTCTACTCTTGTTTAAAGGACTTTTGTATATTGATATAAATTTATGGTAATTTTTGTTACAACATATTATATATATGTGTTTCTACTCTTGTTTAAGGTATGTACCTATGCAGTTCATTTAAAAATGTAAGATAAGGGCTGGAGAGATGGCTCAGAGGTTAAGAGCACTGGCTGTTCTTCCAAAGGTCCTGAGTTCAATTCCCAGCAACCACATGATGGCTCAAAACCATCTGTAATGAGATCTGGTGCCCTCTCTTGGCATGCAGGGATACATGGAGGCAGAATAGGCAGAATGTTGTAGACTAAACAAACAAACAAACAAACAAATAAATCTCTTAAAAAAAAAAAAAAAAGCCAGGCGGTGGTGGTGGTGGTGCATGCCTTTAATCCCAGCACTCAGGAGGCAGAGGCAGACAGATCTCTGTGAGTTTGAGGCCAGCCTGGGCTACTAAGTGAGTTCCAGGAAAGGCACAAAGCTACACAGAGAAACTCAGTCTCGAAAAACCAAAAAAAAAAAAAAAAAAAAAGTAAGATAAAGTCCTAGTTTCTGAAAGCTATTATTATAAATTATATAGGATAATCAAGAAACATATGTTAGTCCTTTATAAACAACCAAATTTGTATGTGTTAGGTATGTTTTTTTAGGTTAAAAAGGTATATTTTAGATAGGTAATCTTCAAATACTTCAAAGACCTATAGAATATGGCATTTAAAACGTTTTGTTCATTTAAAGTTTTTTATGACATTGAGACACATCTGCTCCTGGCAGCACCAGTTTACTTCAGAGAAGATGGGCATTGAAGAAACTTCTTATGGAGTTTGCTTTCATTGTGGCAATGTTATCACTGGGCAAAAAAACTGTTCTTGCCTTTGACCGCTGACAATGTGCTGCGCAGACTGGACACGCAGGACACAAAGGAAAAAGAACTGTTGAACTTTACCAAAACAAAGTAGGCCAGTCTTCAAAATTCCTGCTTCACAGAAGAGTCTGTCAGATATTCTACAGGACACAGAGAAAAGTGACTGATGAACTTTGCCAATACAAGGCAAGAAAGTCCTTCAAATTTCTTGCTTCACTGAGAAGTCTGGCAGATACTATGGGCTTGTAGGCTGAAGATGGATGCCCCAATATTGCAGAAGGACCTCTGGGTGACTGTCCAGGCAGTCAGATGTCTCTGTCATGGCTAGAGTTATGCAAGTTGTTTCCAATGCACCTTTTGTTTACTTAAATAATATCATCCTTCTGGGGTCTTTGATGGAGTTGAAGAGTAGATAGTTATAGTAGTAATTTTCTTTAGTTATGACAGAGAGTAAATTAGGTATAAAACTTTAGATTCATTAAGATAGGATAGATAATGGAGTATTTTCTTTTAATTTGCCAGACACAAATGAACTGGAATTCATTACATTGTGAATGCAATCTTTAATTGGTAATTGTTCTTTTTGTATACAGTCTTATTATGTTAAAGTTAAAGCCTTTCATTTTTTATATAGACAAAAAAGGGGAAATGCTGGGGAATATTATTTTAAGGTGTGTTACTTTTGTTTATGTTGCATTTGCTTAACTCTGTGAAGCTGTGTTACTGTGCCTGTCTAAAACACCTGATGGTCTAATAAAGAGCTGAATGGCCAATAGGAGGCAGGAGAAGGATAGGCAGGGCTGGCAGGCAAAGGGAATATACAGAAGGAGAAAACTGGGAGGAAAAAAGAAGCAGCCAGAGCAGGAGGAGGACTCCAGGGGCCAGCCACCCAGCCACACAGCAAGCCACAGAGTAAGAGTAAGATTTACAGAAGCAAGAGAACAGGAAAAGCCCAGAAGCAAAAAGTAGCCAGGATAATTTAAGGAAAGTTGGCAAGAAACAAGCCAAGCTAAGGCCAGGCATTCATAATTAAGAATAAGCCTCCATGTGTGATTTATTTGGGAGCTGGGTGGCAGGCCCCCCAAAAGAGCAAAAACAAACCACAACACATATACATATACACTTTTAAAATTAATGATAAATAAAATGAAAGAACACTGAACTCAGAGCTGGCTGCAGAGTGACAGACTGACACAACAGGGCTCATCCCCAGCACCACAGAAAAACACCCTTTCTAGAAGAAAAGACCATGATGGCGAAAAGGGGTAGGTGTAGGTGTATGCCAAAAGGTAATGCAAAAAGGCCAAAAGGTCTTTTCTCTCCCCACCAAGATGGTACCAAGTTCAAAACATCAGACCTTTCTCCCTTTAAGTGCAAGGCAAGAGAAAAAAGGACTGATGATACATCTATCTGACAGAGGACACAAGATGAGTAACAGGTAGATGTGTCCCAAAAGATGTGCAGAGGACCAATTAGCACGTGAAGGCACTGAATCTCAGCAGATACCATGGAAAGGGAGAGCGGACTAGCAGAAGTAAGCCCTACACACACACTAACATCGCCAATGCTCCTACCAGAGATCACCAGCTGCTGCCAAAACTGAGGCTGCTGGTGGGAAGCTGACACAGGACAATCACTTTGGAAAATGGTTTACCAGTTTCTTATAAGGTTAAACATACACTTAACATACAAACCAGCAATTCTCCTCCTAGGCATTCACCCAAGAGAGATAAAAGCACACAGAGACTTGTACATGAATGTTCACAAGAGTTTTATTTATAATGGCTAAAAACTGGAAACGACCCAAAGTCCATCAGCTGCTGAAATGGATAAACAAACAGCGATACATACTTCCATACAGTGGGATACAGCTCGGTAATAAAATGAAGCAACTTCACACACACACACACACACACACACACACAGAGAGAGAGAGAGAGAGAGAGAGAGAGAGAGAGAGAGAGAGAGAGAGAGAGAGAGAGAGCGCAACCTGGATGTATCTCAGTACTATGCTGGGCAGAGAGACCAGACTAAAGTGTGCATGCCATATTATTCCATTTATACAAAACTCAGGAAAGAAAGATCTAACAGGCAGCAAGAAAAAGCAGAGCAATGGTTGCCCTGGAGGCAGGATGGGGCTGGACTGACTGGAAATGGGGCACAAGGGAACCTTTTGGGGTATTGGAAATGTTCTGCAATGTAGTGATGGTCACACTCAAAACTCAAATGGTGCAATTACAATGGGTGCATTTATTTCGTGTAAACTACCCTCAATAAAGATCTCTCTCTCCCTCTCTCCCTCCCTCCCTCCCTCCCTCCCTCTCTCTCTCTTCTCTCTTTCTCTCTCTCTCTCTCTCTCTCTCTCTCTCTCTCTCTCTCTCTCTCTCACACACACACACACACACACACACACACACACACACCCTGTTCAACGTTTTTCAAGAAGTTAGTAGTGGCTGAGAACAAAACTCAACAATGCAGGTGCTAAAAGTTTTCCCCAACCCGTTAGTGGCTGAAATCAAGGGGGGAAATATGACCTCAGGATTCTAACACAGGCTGAAAATCCACGCCTGATAATGCTGGACACATACAAAAGAATCTTAATATTTAGACATTATAAAGAATGATAATGAAGTAGCAAGTCCTAACCTCCTAATATGCCGGCTGAACCTTTCTAAATACCATAGCACTAGCCACCAGAGCCTGCCCAGGCCCAGGTAATAGCACCCTGAGTCTAAGCATTCATGTCAGCTCTAACAACACCTTGCTGGGCACAGATGATAAGGACAGCAGGAGCAACTTGGACAGGCATAGCCCCCAACGTCTGCCCTCATTTGTTAGCCTCTTGTAGATGGAAAGATGATACAACCATGCTCCTGTCAGCAAGGAGAGGATAGAGAGGATATAGCAAATCCTAGGTGTCCTTGGGAGGTAGCTGGTCCTTTTCCTTCCTGTAGGTTGGTGGTGGCAGATGGGGCACTTAGGGCTGGAGCAGGTGGGCAGGACAAAATGGATGCCAGCAAGTTGTCAAGGATGCAGACCTGGGTCCCTTAAGACTACAGAGCCTCCATGGTGAGCTAGATGCCCTATATTTGGGTAGCTGAGAAAATCTATTTTCTGAAATGTAGCCTTGACTTAGTGACATGCAAAGCCAGTTCAAGCCTCATCCTTTCAAGATCTGAAGACCACCATTCTGGAGTTGCAAACTGTTGTTCCTGTACACTGAAAGGAAACTGTCAAGATCATTGCTGCAGAGCACAGAAGTGGCTAGTCATCGCTGTCCTTCTCCAAATGCCAGGGACCTCCTGAAAGCAAGCCTGTCCCTTGCTGTTTCCACAGCTTGCCCAGAAGAGCCTACATGGACCGAGCATGAGAATGGTCTGGCTGAAGGGCACTGTCGTCAGGCCTTACTTCTCAATTCTCAAGCACATTTCCACCACACTTCACCCAGGACACAAGCATTTCTAGACATCTGCTAAGTCAGAGCCTCAGGTCATTAGAGTTTTTAAAAAAGCCTCAGGACTCCTAGGCTAATAGAAAAGACACTATAATGAATATTTAAGGGCAGTGTGGTGGGGAGCAGGGGATTGCGAGAGCCACAGGGCAAACTCCATCAGGTCAGAATGAAGCCCTGGAAAGATGCCCTGAAGGAGTGGACAGAGGACTCCACTGTGGGGAAAAGCAAAGTGTTGCTGGACAAAGATAACAAGGAGGGCAAGGGCGGCTCAGGCAGGCATACCCCCCTATGTCCATCTCTGAAACAAATGACTCCAACATCAGTCCAAAGACATTTCTTCCAATAGACAAGGCAGCTTCAGAAGCGGCTGGCTATCACATGTTGCTGGTCATCCTCTGTCAGTGTGATTCAGTGTGATGGCTTAGCTGTCTTTATTTTTTTTCCATGCCTCCCCCAGCATGCTCCAGCTTCTCAGATCACCCGGAGATCCTTGAGGTCTTCGTGTAGTTTCTTGTCTTGGCGCTCTTGTCCATCCTGTCAGAACACTGAACCTGTCACCCACGGGGTCAGTGAAGCATTTGCTCTCAGGAGCGCCCCTTCCTGCTTCTGCACCAGCCTCCTCCCTGGTCCTGCCTCCCAGGCACTGACATGCTGGCTTAACTGTCTTTCCCCTAGACAGGGGCAACTGCAGGGAGCAGTCAGGCTTGTGCTATGGTTAGGCGCTTGCTCCCTGGTGATCTCGGGAGGTATCGAGAACATCAGTCTAGAGAGACCTTCAGCCACCAAGGGGTGACGTAGGACCCCACCCCCTTCCTCTCTTTCCTGTTGTCTCTGGACATGACACGACTAGTTTCTCTCTGCTGTATGTTCCCCGACATTGTCACCCAGCACCCACAACCAGAGAGCCCAAACCACCAGGTCAACCAATCACAGACAGGAACCATATGCCTAAAATAACCTTTTTCAAAGTTGACTGTCTCAAGCCTTAGCAATGGAAAACTAACAGATCTTGTTAATGACCTTTTTGTCCCAGAGGTCTAGCACTGTACCTGATACCTGGGAGTTACTCAATAATGAGTGCTTGCTCAATGCATTAAGATAATGTTACTAAATAGGGCTGAAGCAGACACAAACTGGGGAGAATGCTCTCTCAGGACTCCCTGCCAGTTCCAGGCAACTAAAGCTCGGGCCAGTCTCTAAAGGGTTCCATTGTCCATCCAAGACGAGGACAAATGCTGAAGCCCAGTATCACCCCAGAAAATTTACACTGGCCCTGCTTATACTTCAGCACTCCTTGGTACGTATCCCTCTGGGTGGGAACAAGACAGTTCAGCACAGACCAGAGCTCAACATGGAGTAGGACCCAGAACCTATCCACAGCGCTTGTGGATGCACACACAGAGGCTTGATGCAAAAACAAACACCAAAACCAAAAGGAGAAACAGAGTATCAGGTTTCTTCTTGGATCCTGCCTGGCTTTCTCTGAAGCCCCGGGAACCATGGTGTGTGCTCCCACTAGGTGACACCAAGCTTCCCCCAGTGACACTGCCTGCCACTTTCACAAAGCCTCCCGACTTCCTTAGCCCACATTAATTTTTCTCTTTTCTGTAATCTTACAGAATTTTTTGTCGGTATAATTAATTTTGGCATTAAATTATGTCTGATATTATTATTCTCTTTTTCTTAAGAGCCTGTTAAAATTCTGAAAGATCATGCTTTGACACTCACATAATGCAGAGTTGAGCATCTAGCAGGTGCTTACACACTGAACCGAACAAGTACACTGGAGCCCTCCCCGTGTTCTCCCACTGGCTTTCACTAACCTTTCAAGGTCACACACACTGGCCAGAAGGCACAGACAGCAAAGGAGGCCCCAGCAGCCCATGGCCACCAGGCATGGTTGGGAGATAAAGGTCTGCATTCGGCGGCTTCTCCAGGTGTTCTTTGACACGAGAGCATTTGGGGCTGGGCTGAGGGAACCCCATTTCCTAGACTTGGGCTCAGAGATGGAATGTCCTTAAACAGCTGAGAAATGGGAAGGAAGGGCTGCTATGGATCTAGGCAGGGACTCAGCAGGAACACACAAGAACAGGGCCATAAATCCCTCCCAGACACAGACAATGCCTTGGTGATAAGCATGCAGATTGCACACCTAGTTCAGAAACTCCCCTGAGTTTGCTTGTAATTAAGGGGGTTAGAGAGGTAAAAAAATATATATATAAACCCAATTAATCATTTAAATATTTAAAGTCAGATTTTTTTCCTCACTCCAGGATTAGTATATTTCATAACGCCAGCAGCCGACAGCCCTGGTTTTTACTGGGGTTCATTTTAGAGCATGTTTAAACTAGTCAGATTGAGTGATGCTTCCAGCAACTAATCGCATGTCAAATAAAAGATATTTTATGTAATAAATTACCGCTACAAGTAATTCAAATGTCATTTATCAGTTTTATTATCAGTCAGGCAAAGTCTTGTTTCTCTATATTAATCAAAATCAAGCTTTTTTTTTCCTTTTTTTTTTTTTTTTTTGAGCAGTTTTGACACCTCTTGGCAAAAGTACAGAAGTGAAGAGCAGTCCCCCCAGAGCTGAAAGGAGCAGTGTAGAAGTACTCGAAGGATGAAACTGGAGGATGACAACCGGAAACGCCAGCACTAAAAATGATCGTTCCCATTGTTTTGATGCTAGTGTCAAAGCAGGAGGAAGCCTGTCTCTAAGAGGATGCATGTTACGTGAGGGCCAGGAGACGAACAGAGTCTAAGCCTGTAATCTTGAAGGAGACTGAAGAGTCAACTGCTGCTGCCGGCCAGAAAAACGAACAGTTAACTCTTTGCGCTTCCAGAAGGCAGGAAAGCAGATGATGCTTGGTGCCAACTCTGTGACCAAGCAGAACAATTTGTTCCGAGCAGAAAGTTTTCAAGTAGCGGAGAGACCTGTTTGGTATTAAGCCGTGGGAGGAAACAGCTGGAACACAACAGATGTGCTTAGACAATTCTGCACCCCAGCTGCCACTGCCTATCCTTAACAAATCCCATTAAACGGCTGGCTCAGAGACACAACTCAGAAAAGTGTGGACACTTACTTAGCCTCTGGTTAAAAAGTATGCTCAGAGCCCAAAGCCTACACAACACATTGAGAGGATTTGGGCTGGCAAAGAGAAACGAGGCCCCTGCTCACAAAGGCAGAAGCCTGCTCCTGGGGTCTCAAAGGTCTTCATGCCAGCCGGTGGCTCAGACCAGGCTCAGAGGGACAAGACACATGGGCGTACATATTCTGGCTTTATCCAGAAAGCAAAGGACTCTCTAAATACAACTTGTGATGCACACAGCAGCCAACCCTCTGCCTGGCCCCCAGCCGAACACAGGAGAGAACAGAACACCTGCTGGCTGGGTCTGTTGGGGAGAGAGTACCTACCTGCCCAGCTGCAGGCAAGCCAGCAAAAAAGCTGAGGAGGGAGAAGCAAAGGGCTTCAGTCCAGCTGCTCTGGGATCAAAATGAACTTGTCACTTTTGTTTTGTTTTGTTTTGCTTTTTCAGACAAGGTTTCTCTGTTTAACAGTCCTGCCTGTTCTGGAACTGGCCTCGAAATCACAGAGATCTGCCTGCTTCTGCCTCCTGAGTGCAGGGATTAAAGGTGTGCACCACCAGGGCTGGAGAGATGGCTCAGAGGTTAAGAGCACTGGCTGTTCTTCCAGAGGTCCTGAGTTCAATACCCAGCAACCACATGGTGGCTCACAACCACTTGTAATGAGATCTGGTGCCCTCTTCTGTATTCATAATAAATAAATACATCTTTTACCAAAAAAAAAAAAGGTGTGCACCACCATCACCCAGCTGAACCTGCCATTTTTAAATACACCCTTTAAAATCTGGTCTTGAGCTCTGTCTTAAATCACTTTTTGAAAATCAAGCAAACCTTGTAGACAATTAAAATGAAGACAACTTGAGAAAAGACTTGAGAGACAATGGAGCCTGTGCTGAGTTATCTAAAAGAGACAAACCTAGGCTGTGTCTTAACAGCTTTGGAGAGAACTGTAACTTTTTTTTCTTTTTCTTTTTCTTTTTTTTTTTTTTTTTTAACCTTTTAGAGCTTTATTGGAAGAGAGAGGGAGAGAGGGAGAGAGGGAGGGAGAGGACCAGTGACAGTGCGGAGGGAAGAGAGCGGAAAGAGAAAAGGGAAAGGGAGAACTGTAACTTCTTTAGACTTCTCCCACATCACTTACAGCAGAGGTGATGTGCTTATTTGGATGGATGTATAGGACCATATCTGTTACCACAGCAACCTCCATTTAAAATAACAAACTCCCCTCTGCTAGGATCCCATGTCATTATTAAAGGACCTTTGTACTTAATCTGAAATTCCTGAGACTGTAACAACATGAATCTACAGTAAAGTCGGGACGAGGGAGTGAAGGTTGACCTAAACCTGTGAATATTAAGTTTGAAAAAATAAAATTAGGAGACAAATTACTTCGATGGGTACAGGAGAAGCCACTCGCCACTCCCGGCCTATGTTAGGGAACGGACACTCAAAACCACTGGGGTAAGAAGGCAGGAGAACTGATCGTCGTCTGTGTGATCCCAGTGACTGAAATCACACCAATGGCTGGCTCATCATCCCCTGAGACCTTTGTCACATACAACTGGCTCTAGACAAATTTGGGTGTGCCACATTTTTATTCCTAGAAAAGCCAAGTTCTCCCAGTTTGCTGTGGTGAAGCCCTGCTCTTCGCCAGTGTCCCAGGCCCCAGTTCAGCAGGAAGGGGAGCTGGTGACTTACTGTACGGCTGAGGGATGAGGTGAGGGGGCTGGACAGGAACCACTGGCGTCGCCGGACCCAAGGATGGAGGCTCATCTGTAGCAGTGCCTGACTGCTGGAAAGCCAGGTCAATCTCGTCATCTGTCAGCCCTAGGGAGAAGAGCAAAGGACACAGGTGAGGACTTTGCCAGTAACCACACTGCAGCAAAATCTTTTACAAAAAGGCCCTGACGGCCAGAGTGCCTTGCATTCAAGTTCGCTGCCTCCTCAATTTTGGATTCTTGGGAACCTCTCTCAGCTGCAATTTAACCTTAAGCGACAGAATATTAGCCTCGACACTGCTTCCAAATGTGGCTCATTCAATTTCCTTAATTTATCCTTGAGTTTATTGCTGCTTTTGAAGTCGCTCTGTACTGCAATTCTCCATTCTTCCCCCGAAAACAGATACCATCAACTGCAAATGTGGCTCATTTTAATCTGTAATGGTGTTAAAAAAAGAGGGGAAAAAACTAACAATAATGCACGAAAACAGACAGGGAAACAAAAAACTAATTATTGGGTGAGACGACTAATTAGTCTAGATCGTTTCCAAAGACGGGAATAATTTGCTTTATTTTATGACAAATGCAGAAATAAAAAGAAAAATCAGGACTGACTGTGATTAGTATGAATGGGATATAGAATGTAAAGAAGAAAATAAAACAAGAAAACAGATCAAAACAAGACCAGGCCCACACTTTCAGATGATTATTGCTCTACCCTATCACGGGCTGCCTGGACCGCCTTTGGCTAGTTTTTCTTCCCCCTTTTTTCAATCCTCCAACACTCTCAACTACAATGCACATGGGCGTCAGGAAATCACAGGGCGCCATCTGCAGTGGCTGTAGCATGTGGGAAGGATTTTCCCAAGAAGGAATGGAAGGCGAGTGAAAGCCCACCAAGACCCCAACCCCAGCAGGCTGGAGAGCTGAGAGTCTGTGGGCCCAAGGCTGACTAGGTGACTAGTGGTGAAGGATGAGGGACACTGAATATGTACAGAATAGTAGGAGTGAGTGTAGAGCCTGGGTGTGACGAGCTTCCCACAGGACCCACTCAGGAAATAATGGCGTGTACAAAGGAGATCCACCATAGTGGCTGGGAAAGCAGGTAAGCAGTCACCGCCGCTAGCGTGACAACTCAAACTGGTCCAGGCTGCTCTGGGCATCCCAATAGCCAGCGGAACGGCAACACAGAGCCTTAAAACCAGGGCGAGAGCTTTCCCACATCTGGTCGGCAGCTCTCCATTAGAGGCCCACAGCATGGTATACTTGCCCCTAGGGGTGGATGAAGCACAAGGCGGTTCTGAGGATCAGCATCTTCAAAGAGTGGTGCCTCGCACTCTGTGCCTGGGGGCTAATACATGGTGCACATTAATGCTTTAGAGCGCAGCTCTGCTCTGCATCATGTTGGCCTGAGTGGACTCCAGCTATCCCTCAGACTTTTCATGCCCTACCACAAATGGTCAAGGGAGTGCCTCAACTGTTCAAAATGGTTCTCGACCTTTTTCCTTTCGTTCTGCGGCAGCACTTCCCTCTTCACACAAATGAGCATTGCTGTCAGTCTAGGGTGCTGCGAACAGCATTCACCCAGACTGGGGAGGGGGCAGGGGATCGAGAGACAGAGCATTCTCAGACTGGGGCTGGACAAGGTGCCCCAGGGATAGGACAGGGATAGAACAGGGATAGGACAGACAGACAAGCCAGGCGAACTTGGAGGACACAGTTCCTTAGAGCGTGTGCCTCTTGGGCTCTTTCACCTGTCACTCACTGACAACTGCTCTTCCTACAGGACGGAGCACTCCTCGCTAGCTGGCGCTGGAAGGAGGACACTGCTTGAACCAGTTCACAGGCCTCTGTGTGAAGGAAGCAGCAACCGCGATGTCAGCACAGGCTGCCGGTCACTGGTACACCGTGGAATTCTATAAACCTGGTGGATCATGTGCCTTGTCAGCTGCTGGCTACAAACGAGGATAATTTTCCCAAAAGGAGCATTCAGTTGCCTTCTCATTTTCCCTTTTGGCTCTTTCAAATATAAACAAGTACGATAATGTTTAACGCTGGGGAAATATACAGCAAGTTACAGGCTGTGCCTCAGCCTTGCGAGCTGGAGCTGGTTAAAGGCACAGGACTTTCGGCCTGTTGTTCTGCCCTCTGGCCCTGAGCTTTATGAAGCCTGTTTTCCTAATAAAACACACCCTGCATTACCTCTGCGGAGCCCACCAGTGAGGCAATGGTTTAAACGCCATCAGCACTTCCTCCCAGGCTCTTGTTTCCCAGAGACCTTATCATTTGATGCTCTAAATCTACACTGGCTGGGACTTTTATATACCTAGTTCTCTAGGAGAGTCAGTTTTGATTTAGTTTTAAAAAATGGATCATTTTTCTTAAAACAAAAAAGAAAGAAAATTTTAGAAAAAGAAAGAGCAGAGCATCACTTTAGAATTGGAGAGTTATCTCAGCCATTGTCCTCTCTCAGCAGATGAAAAACCTGAGGTAGAGGTGAGGAATGCCCAGATCAAACTTGTCCTGGAGAACAGTGGTGCAGGTGCCCACCAGAGTTACACACATCAGATGGCAGACTCAGAACTTCAGTCTTGAGTCCGTTCAGGTTTAGAGAAGGAAGAAATTCCTTTCTCCCCTGTCACCCTAGACCCTAAGTGTAGGTAAGAGCTGGTAATTAGTTCATGGGGGTATAAAAACATGTGGCTATAGACACCCCTGGGTCAGACCTGCCAATGAAAACATGACAACATTTTAACAACACCAGATTGACAAACAGGGGCATCTATATGCTTCTCTGGGTGTCCACAGTTCAGGCAGCACTGGCCAGTTTTAGGACTCTATTTACAGAGCGAGGTGGTCGGGGGTGGGAGGGGAGATGCAGGAAGACCAAGTAGAGGGTCACACTCACTTCTCCCTGAATCAAAACTAGCTATCTCCCCAGCCACCGGCTCCTCGTACAGAGATGATCCTACCTCTGTGATGAGCTGTTGCCACAGGACCCATGCATAAACATCCAGATGCCTTAGTCCCAGCTTTTCTGCTCACCCTCAAGATAAACAGTGCAGATCTTTGATTGAGACCTTGCAGAATCCAAAAGGTTAAAAGGAATAATAAAGGAAACTGCCAATTGTAAGTGAATTATATTTGGCTCTGAAAGCCAAGGTACAGGCTATATTATAAAGGCATCTCTTTGTGTTGTTTACCATCACCCTGACTAATGCAGACCTTTTTTGTTGTTGTTGTTTAAAATAATCTCATGCAAATTAGACACACACACTTCCTTCCAGTTGATTGCTATCTGTGAGGAATAATCTAACTGCACAGGGACTGAGCAATGACTGAACAAAGCAGAGGACGAAGGACTTTGCCATCCTGTGATTGAGAGAGCAGCAAGCCAGCCACCACAGGCTCCCTACTTGCCTTTGGAGGAGTTAGTTCATTCTGACAAAGCTTACATTCTCCTTTTAGTTAGGTGTGGGCTGCTGTTACCTGACACCACCAGGACTGGCATTTTAATCTCCTTCTAGTGACTTCCCTTGTACCACTGGGTGGTTTCTCTAGAGCTCCGTCCTACCACCTATTAGTGGGAAGAATACCTTCAGAAAGTCCTGTTTTCTCTCTCGCGCGCTCCAGAAAGGGCAAGAGAAGCAGGAGGGAGGAGGAGCAGAGACAGGAAGCTGTGGCTGAGGACAGAGCAGGCTACCTCCCTGCAAAGCCCTCCAACGGAGGGAAGGTCCGGCATCTTTCTTGTTCCCTTGGTTCCCTCCAAACTACTTCCCCAAACATCAGGAAGTTATCACTGCTGCCCTCCCTGGTGCAGATAGGGGCCAAGGATTTCTTCTCCAGCTCTTCTCCACAGGGGGCTGCATTTAAAAGAAGGAGAGAGGGCACAAGCACCCAGTGATCACAAAGGCAGGCCGCACTGCTATCTGAACAGGCTCAGGACAGTCACACTTGCCTATTTTTATCTCCTAGCAGATAAACAAACTTCTTTTTCTGAAGGTTTCTATTCGAACGCAAACAAAAGCCAAGCACACCCAGGTGAACACAATGCCTCACCGTCCTTTCCCAAGACTCAGGCCAAACCCAGTACCCAGAAGGGCTATGTTCTGTGGGGCTGGCTGCACAAGGACTCTCCGAACAATTCCACACTGACTCCAGGGCCGACTAAGCACAGCTCTCGGCCTGACTCTGGAGATGAAGCTGGGGATGTCTGTGGGACATGACAGATGACAGCAGTGTTCTCTGTATCATGCAAGGGCAGGCAACCAAGGCAGAACAGCTAGGGATGGTTTGAAAATGTGCAAGGTAGTGAACCCCAGCAGCACCTTCTAGTCTGGACTGAGCTTTACAATCACTCTGTAGAGAATGAAAGAAACATGGGGGGAGGGGGGGTCAAGCTCAAGGCCCATAACCAAGGGCAGCAGCCAAGGGCCCAGAATTCAGATCGTCTACCTCCATCTACAGCCCCTCAATTTCTGATTCATCTGGGACTCTGGAGACTGAGCGGGGGTCACCTCTCTCAGAACACAACTAGTTATCTGCCTGGCACATTCGGGAGATGAGGCAGGAAGACATCTGGCTAAAGATATGCCCCAAATTAAAAGAAAAATCAACTCTCTCAGAATGGGTTCGGGGAGGGGAAAGGGAAAAAGTATTTTTATTTTATTTTATTAACATTTGTTGGAACAGTAGAGTACAATAAGGACTCTTGGAGCCTCTAAAAGTCGTTGGATGACCTGTGGACCCCTATTTCCCAGTGCCTTGTATAAAATTGAATTTTTTAAACATAAATTACACGTAATGACGACACTGTAAAAACTAACAGTAATGGAAAGCTGTGCTGTATTTCATTAGCCTGTATTATTCCATGCCACCTGATCCAGCCGGGCCTTGTTTATGAGTTAGTGTGCTAGCAGATGCCGATGGAAGCATTTGCTTCGACCTTGCTCTTCTCATTGGGGCATGAAATTACGACGGCAGCACCTTGATATTACAGCCATAAATACAGTAAACTGCAAATTTAAGCCAACGGCTCCTATTGTCTCTGAACATAAAGCTGATCGGTATTTATTTAAAAGGAGAACAAAAAAAATATTATATATCACCTTGTTTATGGGGTTGCCCCACCCACTCTCTTACCCCTCCCCCAGCTCCCCAACCTGTCTAATTCACTAGGTTAAAACATTAAGCAAATAAGCCGAATACTTTCTTCTCTGCTTTTAACTATTCCCCAAGCAACAGAACACAGTTTTTGAGAAAAACAGTTCTAAATATCACTAGCCTGAATGAAAGTTTTTATGGAAATGAAGCTGGAGGTGGGCTGGCTCCCACCATCTTGATACTGATGTATAATTTCAAGAATGGGACCAGAGCCTTTCCCCCTCCTTAAATGAGGGGAGTCCGCACACCTGGGAGAAAAGTTGCTGCTAACACCTTGGAACTGGACGCCCCCCAGTATCCTTCTGAAACGTGTTCCGCAGAGCGGCTGCATCAGAAACAGCAAAACACTGTCTCCTGGCACCCAGGGAAAGAAAGCTCTCTAACCACGAATGTAATTCTCATGTCAGCATAGAGCGCTCGGACCTCTCATTAAAACTTGCACCGATCCCTTCCTTATCCCGTGAACATGAAGACAATCCATCCTTTAAATGTATCAAATGTGGAAGAAAACTAAACAAAGACAAAAGACCCTGGGAATCAGCAGGCACCTCTCCCAGTGTAAATCACAGAGTAAGAAGCCAGTGCACGATGTATTTCACTGCCAGCTTACAGACTCAGAGACTGGAAAGGCTTTTGCTTACAAGTCTAAAGAGAAGACAGGCTGCTTTCCTCACGTCAAGGAAGGAGGTCCCTGAGGAGACAGAGGAGCTGTGAAGACTGCTGAATCCAGGTCTCTACCGACACAGCACACAGGAGGAGCATTTCAGCCACAAACTAAATTCAAGTCGGGCTTTAATTTCAAAGCAGACAGGCTGTGGTCTTGGGGCCTGAGCCCAGGAGTACAGGACACAGGGAAATCAACCAAGATCAAAGGTTTCTGCACATTTTCAGCAGGCTGTTTCACAAGGCAGATGTACTCCCTTGGAGCCCTAAATTATAACGGCCACACCAGGCCCTGAGTTTAGCGCCTTCCACATAAGGAGGGAACTTTCTATAAAATTTATTGAGTGCCTCTGGGGAGTAGTATACCTACTGAACAAGACGGACATGAGCTGCCCCTCTGTTACACAAATTGAGTTTCTTGTAGGAACGACCTGGGGTGTGGGGGGGGGGGGCTCCAACCAGCATCCATGATGTCTGTTTCTAGATCTGTACAGCCTGGAGGGTGCCCCGCTTTCCTTCTAGTCCTTCTTTGGCTACACTGGAAATAACACAAAGAGGGGCGACTTTTTATCTCTGCCATCAATTCTGGAGGATTACAGACCACTGCCCATCACAGAGGACAGCCTCTAACACTAGCAACAAGCTGCAGCAGCCTCCTCCCAGGCCCAGGGGATATGCAGTTATTTACAAGACCAAGGAATTGACACTTCAGTGATACTTAAACTTCACCATCTCAGAAGAGACTACGGAGGTTGTTTGCTTTTTTTAAAAAATTGCATTTATTGATTGTATGTGTGAGTGGTTAAACGGCATGTATGCTAGTGCACCACATGTGTGCAGTGTCTACAGAGGTCATAAAAGGAGGACATCGGAAATCCTGAACTGGATTGTTGAGAGCCATCATATAAGTGCTGGGAACTGAAACTGAGTCCTTTGCAAGAGCAGCCAGTGCTCTTAACAACCAAGCTGTATCCCTCGTCTGCCTTTTTAAATTTACTTATAGCAACTCATCTTTACAACGAAAGGAAGTCAGAACTGAAAGAAAACTTGAAGTCTTGCTGGTCTAGCCCATTCTCTCTCTCTTCCTCCATCCTACCCTTTTTATTTACTCATGAAGAAACAAACAAACAAACCCCACAGAAGTCATTCATGGTGGTGCACGCCTTTAATCTCAGCGCTGGGAAGGCAGAGACAGGCAGATCTCTGTGAGTTCAAGGCCAGCCTGGTCTACACGGCAAGTTCTAGTCAAGGCACAGATAGCAGTGCCCTATCAGTCTCCACCCCACCCCAACCCCCATGTGGGCTCTCTCACACCCCAGGGTGAGTGGACACCCTGGAGAGCCTGTGCCCACTAACCTCTGACACAGCACATCTTCAATAGCAAAGCTGTAAACAAATCACCCACAAGGAGAAAAGCAAAAAGGACAGGCAGGCAGTGCAAAGGGACCCAGTGACAAGGCACAGGCTCTTAGCTACAGACAGGGGCAACAGTGTTGGAGCACAGTTGGTTGTCACAGGTAAGGGTGGTACACCTTGTATTTTCTAAAGCTAGAAGAGAGAATTTTGAATGTTTTCTCCATAATGATTCTTTGAGGAAATAGATATGTTACTCTAATCTGAATATTATATATAATATACACACATCTCAAAACATGGTGTGAGAGCCTAAAAATATCTACAATTTAAACAAATATGAAGCTGGGTATGGTGGCTCACGCTTGTAATCCCAACACTCAAGGAGGATGGAGCAGGAAGGCTAGAATTTGAGACCAGCCTGGAATAAATAGTGAGTTCCAGGCCACCCTGAGCCATATAGTAAGACCCTGTCTCAAAAAGAAGAAAAAAGTGGGAGGGGGGGCGCACACCCAACGGGACACTTACTGGTTTAGAGCTCACAGTGTTCTAGCAGAGGAGCTGAGTTCAGTTCCCAGCACCCACATCAGGCCACTTACAACCGCCTGTAACTCTAGCTCTATATCTGATGCCCCCTTATGGACTCATGGGCACGTGTGCACGCGCACACACACACACACACACACACACACACACACACACACACACACACAAAACCACTACAAAATAATAAATCTTTTTTTAAAGCTTTAAAATAAAAACAAAATATGGTAAATATTTATGTATCACTTGAAAAAGATTTAAAAGTATAAATTATTTGTAAAAATTGTATGTGTCAGCCAGGTGGCTGTGGTGTACACCTTTAATCCCAGCACTCGGGATGCACAGGCAGGCAGATCTCTGTGAGTTCAAGGCCAGCCTGGTCTACAGAGCGAGATCCAGGACAGGCACCAAAACTACACAGAGAAACCCTGTCTCGAAAAACCAAAAAAACAAAAACAAAAACAAAAACAAAAACCAAAACAAAACAAAAACTGTATGTGTCCATGTATAGACTTAGCTATACATGGACTTAGCTGTGGATATGCATAATTCAGAAACAGGATGGTGAGAACTGAAAATATGGGTGAGACCTAGAGAGGCTATGAGCTGGGGTCAAAAACTGAAGGTAGAATTTCTACTGCATACCCTATGAATTAAGATATAGATATCCAACACATTTTATTCATATGGACAAACTAATTTTTATTTTATTTTATTTTATTTTAAATAGAGTCTCATTATCTCAAGTTGAAGAAAGGAATATAGAACAATGATTTCCTAAGTACAGAGTTTCTGTTTTGTGTGATGGAAAAGACCCACAAATGGACAGTAGTATCAGGATATAATATCATGAATGTAACAAATCAATACAATTAATGCAATTAATGAATATCATAAATATAGTTATTGAATGAAAAAAATTAAAAAATAAAGGCATGAGCCACCATGCCTGGCTTCCACCCTCAACACCCCCCCCACACACACCCTCCCCCAAAATAGGGTCTCACTATAGCTCTGCCTGGCTTGAAGCTTGTTATGCAAACCAGGCTAGCCTTGAACTCACAGAAATCCACTTTCCTCGGCCTCTTGAAAACTGAGATAAAAGGCATGCGCCACCATGCCTGGCTGGATTATTTTTAAAAATAAATGTCTGGAGGCAGAAACACCAAAACCTTGATGCTGAACACAGTCATTTAGAATGGTCACCCCTGTTTTCTAGAAGAAAACAACTAAGACAGAAAAGGTGCAAAGTGGTGCCTTGCACCTGAGACTGGAACAAGATCACATTTCAAAGTTCTTGCTTAACCCACTGCTCTAGCCACAGCAGTCAAGTCTAAGGTAGCTTTTTATGGAAATGTATTTTAAAAGGGGAACATCTGTCCAATTCTGACACATCCTGGCTGCCCAACTGTTCATTTCAGCTCCAAATATTTCCTTCAGCAACAGAGATGTTTGTACCACCAAAACAAAACAAATATGTGCTTTGCGATGAGGGGTGGCCACCAGGTTCTCAAGACAGCCTGCCGTGGGAAGCCACTCCACTGTGGAGTTGCTGGCCTCCACCCTAAAGGAAAGCTTCATTGTGGTAATTCAGTGCAGTGGGGCTCACTCTTCAGACACCTGCTGAGTGCCACAAATGTTCCTTCAGAACTTTCTTTTACATCCTGAATCTTGAATCCATAATTGGAAGAAAGGTTTATTATTTGATATTCAACTTACTTCCCCAAATTTAAAACGGCAGGGATCCATAAGCATTTTAAAAAGACCTCAACATTAAGTTGTACTAACACATTAAAACACTTCATGTCTTAATAGGTCAATATATAAATGATTTTGTCAACAGCTTTATGTGTAGTTCAAATGCATGTGGTATTGCATTCTCCTCCCCTGAGGAGCAGCCCACTGCAAGACAGGCTGGAACCTAGCCCAGGTTCCTCTCCTTAACTCTACAATCAATGGGGAGAGCAGCCCCAATCTTGTTCAAGCACAAAGTCCCTGACTTAAGCCTACCATTCAAATGCATTATTGCATTGGTATAGTTATGAACTCTGTTTTTGGTTTTTGTTTTTTTAACACAGTGTTGGTTGCTGTCTGAGGGTGTTGTGGAAGGACAAACCGAGAACCTTCTGAAAGACAATTTGGTATGCTGCCTCAATAATCTAAAAATGGTCACAACTTTTGACTCAATGATTTTACCTTTAAGACATAATAATAGAACAAAATAGTATGGACCAAGATGGTTTATCATTATTTTTTTTCCCCTAGAACTGAGGATTGAACTCAGGGCCTCACACATAATAGGTAAGTATTACCAGGTAATACTACCACGAGCTACATCCCCAACCCTCATGCTTTCTGTAAACAAACAAACAAACAAGCAAATAAATAGCAATGGGCGAGGCATGGTGGGAGTGCACGCCTGTCATGCCAGCACTTCACAGGTGTAGTGAGAAGACCCGGAGTTCAAGGTCAGTGAACTACACGAGACCCCACAGCTCAGGGAATAACACGGAAGTAAACAAAGGAGATTAATTAGGTCATCTGTGCTACATTTCAATAATGCAGTATTATTCAAATGTTTATATTCATCTGAAAATTTCTCATAACACTTTTGATACATTAAGACATGAAGAGCTGACGTTATATTCATAGCAAATCTCATCTTCACAAAGAACAAAGGGAAGTCATAGAGTATGGTCATGTGGAGAAGGGAAGCATAGCTCACTGGTATAGCATTTGCCTGGCACACACCAGACCCCAGGTTCATCCCTAGCACTGCACAAAAAGGGGGCGGGAGAAAAGAAGGAAGAATAGAAGAGAGAAAGAATTTAAAAAACATCACACCACTGCACTATAAACAGTGAAGGAAGGGCCTGTCACTCTATCTGATGAGTGTCCAGCCTGAGAGTAGGCATGAGAGACAGAGGCTGAATCTGCTGGCCCTTCATGACGTCATTCCCATCTGCCCTCACAGTCTGAGATCCTTGGTGCGGGCTGTCTCTTCCCACTTCCCACAAATGCTACCTGGTAAAAGATGTAGCTACATGGAATTGACTTAGTGATAATTTACCGGTCTCCTACATAAGGCCCTTCTAAGAAACATTTTATAATTGTTTTTAACTCTCATGGTACAAAATTCTAACAATACATACGGGTTGCTCCTGCCACCTGGTCACCCTATTACATCATTTAGAAGAACTCACAGGCACTAGCTTTTATGTAAAAAGCATGTGTGTATATACACATATATACATATATATGATGCATATGTTTACATATATGACAGCATGCTACACATACTTTTGTATCTTGCTATTTTAATTAAAACTAATTAATATGGGGTTGGAGAGATGGCTCAGCAGTTAAGAGTACACATTGCTCTTGCCAAACACCTGAGTTTAGTTCCCAGATCCAAAGGGATCTGATACCTCTAGCTTCAATGGACATATCACACACATGCATTCATTTGCATACACACACTGAGCAACTCACACAAACACATAAATTGAAATAATAAATTTTAAATAAAATTAGTATGTTCTCAGAGAACATTTCATATGAGTACACCTCCAAAGTACCATCATTGTGCTTAAGAGAATCTGTTATGTGGAAGCACTATGAACTATGCAACTTATCTCCTATTGAACATTTCCTCACACAAAGAAAACCACAAGACAAGATCTTGGATGCAACTTGCACATGTACGGTACAGCCTCAGGACCTCCAAATTGATTCTAATCTGTTTTCCTCTGATGGCTAAGGAGGTTGGACACCTTTGGGTAGATGCTTCAGTGTCTTTACCAGTTACAGCTGTTCTATATTGACACGATAAGTTTGTCAAGTATAATGTTAGAATCTTGATTAGTTGTTATCTTTTTGGTTTTTCAAGACAGGGTTTCTCTGTGTAGCTCTGGCTGTCCTGAAACTCGCTCTGTAGACCAGGCTGTCCTGGAACTCACAGAGATCCACCTGCCTCTGCCTCCTGAGTGCTGGAATCAAAGGCATGCATCACCATCACCGCCCAGCTGAATCTTAACTAGTTTGAGGATGGCATTTAACACCACCACAATGACATATTGCCCAGTCTTCCCTTCAGTTCCAGTCACTCCTGCTTATGTATACTAAACCCATGCTGTTAGATCTAGACATATTTCAAGTATGAATGTCCCTGGTTACAGCCACCTTTTTATTTTGGAGGTTTCCTCCTTTGATTTCACTATTGTGTCCATCATTTCTGATATTAGTATTAGGTTTCTTGTGGTGTCTGCACGGTGTCATCTCCTCCTAACACTTTATTTTAATTCTATGTGTTATTACATAAAAGATGTGTCTGAGCCAGGTGTGCTGGGCCCACACTTGTAATTGCAGCACCTGGGAGGCTGAGGCAGAAGGACTGCTGTTATTTCAAGGTCAGTCTGGGCTATGTAGTTCCATGTAAGCCTGGGATATAGAATAAGACACTGTCTCAAACCCAAAAATGCTTTTAAAAATTAAAAATCTGTGTCAAGCAATTATGGCGCACACCTTTAATCCCAGCACTCTGGAGGCAGAGGCAGGTGGATGGATCTCTGAGTTCAAGGAAAGCATGGTCTACAGAGCTAGCTCCAGAACAGCCAGAGCTACATAGAGAAACCCTGTCTCAAAAAACAAAACAAATGTTAAAAAATTGAGTCTGATGTAAGCAGCGCTAATTGAAGGATAGTTAATTTTTCAACCTAATCTTGGCAATCTTGTTTTTAACATTTATTTATTTAGCGGGGATGGGGCTGGGGGTGGGGGGGGGGGGGGGGGGGCAGCATACAAGACTGTGGAGATCAGAGAACAACTAGCCATTCTTTCTCACACTACATGAAATCAAGCTCAGGTCACCATGCTTGGCAAGCAAGCATTTTGACCCACAACCCACTAACTCGGCTTTTCATACAGTATTTGATCCATTCACGTTTAGTATAAATGTTGATTCTTGAGGGCTTCTATCTTTACCTTATGAATTTTTTCCTTTTGACCTGGTTTCCACTTTCTCTGTCTTCTTTTGGGTATGATTTTTCCTGTTACTGACTTGTCTTTTATGGTAGTTTGCAATAGGCTCCTCACTATAAAGCTACTGTCTTCTCTTTTCCAGTCATTAAACAGCTTGGGGAGGTTGGGTTTTTTTGTTTTGTTTTGTTTTCAATCTCTTATTCTAATGAACATCAGATCTCTGCAATAACAATTGTTGCCTACCTAGTGGGGGTTCTTGTCATCGTTATTACTATTATTACTATGATTATTATTATTAATCTTGAAAGACAGGGTCTCATTGTCTAGCCCAGGCTGGCCTCAAACTCACAGAGATCCACCTGCCTCTGTCTTCCAAGTACTGGGATTAAAGGTGTGTGCCAGCAGTGTTACTATCTGTTCTGTTTTGGGTTTTTTGTTTTGTTTTTTTCAAGGCAGGGTTTCTCTGTGTAACTGCCCTGGCTGTCCTGGAACTCATTTTTGTAGGCCAGGATGGCCTTGAACTCACAGAGATCTGTCTGTCTCTGCCTCCTGAGTGCTGGGATTAAAGGCATGTGCTACCACCTCCCAGCCACTCTTGTTTATTCTGAACATGGCTGCTAGATTGAGCCCATTAAGGCTTCACTCCTCGGCCTAAAACTATGATTCCCATTGTATTCACAGTAAACCCACAAGCTCCTAAACCACCACACAGACTGTTAGTGCAGTGACCCTGTCTCTCACTACTGCCCACCCTCCCCATACAGCAGGCCTCCCTCTAGTCCTGGAATTTGCTAGATAGGATTTTTCTCAAGCACAAGTCCTTCCGTTTTCATAGAATTCTTTCTAAAAATTCATGAGGTTTGTTTCCTCATTTTTTCAAGTGTTTCTCAAAATGTCACTTTAGAGGGGCCTTTCCTGATCATTCCATTTAAAATTGCAACTTCCTGAGAAGTCTGTTGCCTTACTCGCTTCATACCACATCTGCTTTTACCTGTTTACTATGTCTCCTGTAACAGGCTTTTTTTTTTTTTTTTTTTGACCGCCATCAGCTCTCAAATCATGACATGGAGACTTACTATGAGTGCTCAGCCTTAGCTTAGGCTTGTCCCACTAGCTCTTACAACTTAATTTAACCTGTTTCTCTTCATCTGCATTTTGTCTCAGGGCTTTTTACCTTTCTTTCATTCTGTATACATCCTTCTCTTGTGTCTGACTGGCTGGCATCTACCTGGCTGTCTGTCCCCAAGCGTCTCTTTCTCTCTTTCTCCCTCGTTCTCCCCTCTGGTTCTCCTTTTTCTCTTCTCCAGAGCCTAGATTCCTCCTACTTATTCTCTCTGCCAACCAGCTCTGCCTCTCCCTGCACTACCTAGCTATTGGCTGTTCAGCTTTTTATTAGACCAATTTTATTATTGAGTTAGGCAGGCAGGGAAAACAGCAGCACATCTTTACACAATTGAACAAGGGCAGCAGACACAAATGTGACGCCCTCTACAGTTAAAGTGATAGTAGTCTCCCTTCCTCCTTGCCACTGGGGTGTGAGCTCAGCAGAGGCAAAGGTCTGGGCTGCTTTAGGCACTACGCTCTTCCCTTCTAGAACAACTCAGTTCAGCAGTTTGAGTGTCTTCCTGGATGGTCATTCTGCTTGTCAAGACTGGAGGCATGGCTCAGTATTAGAGAACGTGCCTTGTTTATGCAAGGCTCTGTGCCTCAGCACCCCTAAAATACACACACACATACACACACACACACACACACACACACACACACACACACACACACGGATAATAAAGACAAAGGGAGCAATGACCACAACTATGGTTGACTCAAAATCAGAAACCATGCAGCTTTCTAGAAATTGAACAGTGTCCTGAAAATGGTGAGCTGGTGAGCTGGTGAGCTGGTGAGCTGGTGAGCTGGTGAGCTGGTGAGCTGGTGAGGTGGGCAAAAGTGCTGCACCAAGCTCTGTGACATGAGTTCGACCTCAGCAGCCACATGGTAGAAGAGAACTGATTTTCCTAAGTTGTCCTTTGATTTCCACCCCCAGGCACACAAAATAACTACACGTGATAAACATGCATGTGTGCCCGGCTTATATCCTGGGCTGCTGTTCATGTCGTTTTGGTTTTTAATCACAACTAGGGATTTTTCTTGGCCAATAACTTTTGAAAGAGATTTTTTTTCTGCCTCACTCTTCTCTCCTCTTGGGGACAGAAATTACCCTGACAGTCGTGTGAATTCAGGCACTGTCTAGGCCTATATTCCCAATCTTTTTTTTTTTCCTGCTCCATGCACTTTGGTTTGTACGCTCTCTACTGGTCTGTTTTCAAGATCATGGATCCTTTCTTCTGTTATGTCCAATCTGCTGCCATGTAGGTCAGAAACAACTTACAAGGGCTGGTTTTCTCCTTCTGCCACGTGGGGCTTGAGGATCAAGCTTGGCAGTGAGCACCTTCCAATGAGCATCTCACTAGCCCCCACACCAGAGAAATTCCAGACTCAAACTGTTTTTTTCCGATTGTAAGAGCTCCTTTGCTTCCTTTACATGATTTGTCTGTTTTCACTGCAATTACCATCTCCACCTGGTCACTCATTTGTATGTGTGTTCTTTAACTTTTTTTTAATTAACGTTCTTGTCCTTCTTAGGGCATTTAAAAATCAACAAGCAAGGTCAAAGAGATTATTCAGTGTGTAAAGGTGTTCAGCATCAAGGCTGATGACCTGAGTTTGATGACTCACAAGGTAGGAGAACTGATATTCACAGGTTATCCTCTGACCTGCACATGCACAACCATACTGCCCTAGTTAACTTTGTCATGAACTTGACCACTTGGGGAAGAGGTTAAGTGAATAATTGTCATGACTGAATTGACTTGTGGGCATGTCTGTGAAGCATTTCAATCGCTAACTGATATAGGAGGGCCCAGCCCACTGTGGGAGGTGCTGTCCTATATGGGCTGTCTAAGAAAGGTAGCTGAGGAAGCCGAGGGGAAGTAAGCCAGTAACTGGTCTTCCTCTATGGTCTCCGCTCCAGTTCCTGCCCTGACTTCCCTTGATGATAATACTATAACCTGTGAGATTCTGTAATAAACTCTTTCCTCCTCAAGAAATTTTATGCGTGAGTGTTTTGCCTGCATGTATGTATGTACACCATATGTATTCCTGTGGAAACTGTCAGATTCCTCAGAACTAGAGTTAAGAGAGAGTTGTGAGCTACTACCTGGGTGTTGGGAACTAAACCCTGGTCCTCTGGAAGAGCAACTAGTGTCTTTAACGGCTGAGCCATCTCTCCAGCCCTTATCAGTGTTTTATCACTGCAACAAAAAGCAAACTAGGACACACACGCACAAATATTGTTTTCAAAATCAGTAAGTAAGGGCTGGAGAGATGGTTCAGTGGTTAAGAGCACTGACTGCTCTTCCAGAGGTCCTGGGTTCGATTCCCAGCACCAATGTAGCAGCTCACAATTGTCTGGAACCCCAATTCCAGGGGATCCGATACCCTCCCACAGACATATATACAGGCAAAACACCAATGTACATAAAATAAAAGTAAATAAAACATTTTTTAAAATCAGTAGGTAAAGCATCATCTCAGCAGAAAACAGGGGTGGGGTGTAAGGAAACATTTCTAAGATACAAGCATTTCTCCTGGGTGTAGAGTAATGGGCAAGTGTGGTGGCAGAATCAGGAAGTAAAGACAGGACAACAGGATCAGGAGTTCAAGGGCAGCTTCAGCTACACAGTCAGTTTGAGGCCAGCCTGGGCAACTTGAGACCCCTGACTAAAAACAAGTTTAACTGTGGTATCGAACGTGTGAACCAGAGCAATCTGAGAAAGCGTGCTTCGGGGGCTGCTGCCAGTAGTGCAGTGAGATGAACTCTCACTCCAGGAGAAGGACTGGTAAGCCCTATTTGGGAAACTATGGCTGTGTGTGTGTGTGGAGTTCTGAGCCTGTGAGTCAATACTCCCTCATTTCAGGAATCTATTCTGAGGGACTATCCCAGGCAGTGCTACTCACAATTCTTCTCTAATCCTCTTAATAAAAAAACAAGAATGAAAATAAATTAAGGACTCATCTCAAGAAGCCAGAAGAAAAACATCAGAAAAATCCTAACAAGGTAAACGAAAGGAGCTGTGTTTTACATTTTACGAGGGTCCGGAGTTTTCTCACAGGGTTTCTGGCTGTAAGTTTCTGTTTTACTGCCTCCTGGAGAAGAAGGGGGATAATGTGATTTCTGCCTTTTGGGCTTGGGATATTTTTCTTGGTGGACAAATGACTTAATTTTTTATAAGTGAACCAACAGTGCCGAACAACTGATTAGTCTGTTCTCTGTGTACCAAATTCTATTTATTAATACAAAAACAAGTTTTTTCTTTGTTATCTAATTCAAACTCTTGCCTGTTGGTTATTAAACCCTGAAGTTTGTTAATATCACCAACCATGTGGCTCTATGTGCTTCCTTCAAACAGCTACCATTTATACACTTGATGTAATATCGTAATGCAGGCAGGCTTGTGAGGGTCATTGCCTTGTAGGAGGACTAAACGTTCTAACAGAATAAGCTGGCTTTTCATTTAAAAATATTTAATTATGTGTACAAGTGTGTGTAACTGTTTGTGGGTAAGTGCATGTATGTGCAGGTGCCTGCAGAGACCAGAAGTGTCAGATCCCCTGCAACTAGAGTTACAGGTGGTTGTGAGGCACCTGAGATGGATGCTGGGAACTAAACTTGGGTCCTCTGGAATAGCAGTACATGCTCATAACTGTGAGCCATCTCTCCAGCCCCAACTTTTCACTCTTTAAATTATTTGTCACCTTGAACTCCTAGCCTGCCTGCATCAGTGAGACCATTTTTCCATCTGCTGGCTTGCACTGCTGCTCACCATCGCCTCTTCTCTGTTTCAATTTTCCCACACTTTAAGTATTTAAGTTTATGCACAAAACAGTCCTGGTTTTCTTTATTTCACTGGGTCTTTGTGGGTGTGGGTGTGTGTCCGTGTGTACATCTGCCAGGTTGTTTATTTTTTTCTCTGACCTTTGCTCATTTGTTAACCCTGACTCTAGTTAGTTCTAAAATTTTTTTTTTTGGAGGGGGGGTGGGTGTTGACACAGGGTTTCTCTATGTAGTAATAATCCTGGCTGTCCTGCCATCCGATTTGTAAACTAGGCTGGCATCAAACTCAAAGATCCACCTGCCTCCTAAGTGCTGGGATTAAAAAGGATGGGCCACCACTGCCCAGCATAGTTCTAAATTGTTGATCCCAGCACCCAGAAGGCAGAGGTGGTGAATTTCTTGAGTTTTGAAGACCAGCCTGGAAATAGCACATTCCTGGCCAATCAGACTACATAGTAAGACCACAATTCAGAAACAAAACAAAATAAAAGTCCTAAATTCTATTTTATTCTAGTCTAGTAATATTAGCTTGATTTTTTTTAATGTGCAAAACACACCAATCTTATGTAACAGCTTAGGGAATTTGTACAAATACAAATACATGTGTAGTAAAGGTCTTTTGCACACCTTTAAATATTGTGTAACCAGGGGCTGGAGAAATGGCCCAGAAATTTGCTACTCTTTCAAAGGATCCAAGTTTAGTTTGTAGTAGTACCCACATGGTGGTTCATAGCCTTTCCTAACTCCAGTACCTCCATAGGTACCAGGCATGTACATGGCACACACCCACATGCAGACAAAACACCCACAAACATAAAATAAATCTAAAACAAAGAATATTTTTAATTGGTCCTGGTTGTTTTGTGATTTGCTTTGTTTTGTTTTATTTTCAACTTGACACACTAGAGTTATCTGGGAAGAGGAACCTCAATTAAGAAAATGCCTCCATCAGACTGGCCTGTAGGCAAGTCTATAGAGTACTTTCCTAATTAATGCTTGCTGTGGGAGGGTCCAGCCCATTGTGGTTGTTCCAACCCAGGGAGGGTGGATCCTGAATGTATAAGAAAGCAGGCTGAGGCAGCTGAGGAGCAAGCCAGCACACAGCATTCCGTCACAGCTGTGCTTTATTTAGCTCCTGCCCTGACTTCCGTCAGTGACAGTGTCTAACCTGAACTAAACCCCCTTCCTCCTTTTGGTCCGGGTGTTTTATCACAGCATCAGAAACCTTAACTGAGTCATGGAGCATTTCCCAGCATGCCACATGCTGCCCTTTGCAGTCTGCAAGCTCCGTCAGGGTACCCACTGTGAATCTGATCATCAGTTTCTCCTTAAGGTTTGTTAATGTTCATTCATTGCATGCATGCATGCATGTGTGGGTACAATCAAGAATGTGGATGTCAAGAAGCATTGATTGGTTGGGTCTCCTTCCACCTCCAAGCAAGTTCCTGACTCTTGGTGATCCTGATGCCTGCTGCACCACCTTACCATTCAGGTATCAGCATTAGCTGTGTCTGTTCTTGAACATCGCAAAAACAGCACCACTTTTGGTGGAAGTCATCGACATTGTTATTATCACCACAGTCGTCATCCTCCTCCTCCTTTGAGAACTTGTGTACCAGGCCTGTTTTTACATGGGGCTGGAGACTGAACCTAAGACTTCCGACACTCTAGGCAAGCACTCCACCAGCTGAGCTACCTCCACAGCCCTTTTGGTGGGAATCTTCAACCTTCAAGCATGTAGTTTCATCAATCAGTAATTTATTCCCTTTCCTAGCTCTGTGATTCCCCTGATGTGTCTGTTCTCTAAGTTAGACGTTCCTCTGCTAATGGACATTTCCCTCTGGGTTTGGGCCTATCCAAACAAAGCTGCTGTTCATACCCTGTACATTTCTTCTACAGACAGATGGACTCATTTCTCTTGGGTTTACATCGAGTGGTGGAACTGCTAAGTCACAGAACACGCACTAAACTGGCAGAAAGTGCCAGCTTTTCAAACAGCCTCAGCCTCAGCAACACATGAGGGTTACAGCTGCTCCACTCTGGTCAACACTTAGGATTCTCAGCCTTTTCCATTTAGGGCATCTGACCAGTGTATAATGATGAGTTGCTGTGGTTTAATTATATTACCCCATGGGAAATGAAGTTGGGCATCTTTTTATATGCTCACTAACCATGTAGAAATGTTCTTTAACATGGTACCTGTCTATGGTGAAATTGTGTTCCCCAAAATATTATCTGGGGTCAGAGAACAGAACAGCCACTAGATATAGAGGCCAGAAAATGGTGGAACACAGGCCTTTAATCCTAGCATTCCAGAGCCAGAGATCTGCCTGGATCTCTGTGAGTTCAAGGCCACATTGGAAACAGCCAGCCATGGTGACTCACGCCTTTAATCCCAGGAATCGATGGCAGAAAGCGGGAAGGTATATAAGGCGTGAGGACCAGGAATTAGGCTGGTTAAGCTTTTAGGCTTTTGAGCAGTAGTTCAGCTGAGATCCATTCGGATGAGGACTCAGAGGCTTCCAGTCTGAGGAAACAGGATCAGCTGAGGAACTGGCAAGGTGAGGTAGCTGTGGCTTATTGTGCTTCTCTGATCTTTCAGCGTTCACCCCAATCCCTGGCTCAGGTTTGTTTCTACTAATAAGAACTTTGAAGATCCGTGCTGCACCAGCCTTAGTCTGACTTTGCTGATTGCAGTAGCTCTCCACAGCCTCCAGAAGCAGGCCCTCCGTCAGACAGCGTCTCAGTCTGGTGTCTGGCTTCCCCCCCTTGCTTTCTTGGTGTTACTTCTCCGTGGATAAGTGTTTGTGTTTGATATGGCACCTTTTCTTTTATGACTGTGGGTTTACTGAACTAATTAATAAATCTCTGTAGATCTTCATGTCATAGGGACAGTCCTCTGTGTTTTTCTAGAAGCTCTGCAAACTTACCAAAAGGTAAGGCTCAAGGCTTATATTGTTTCCACTGAGGGACTATTCAGCACTGGTGTCAGAGTGCTGAAACACTTGAGTGCTGCTAACCTGGTCACCATCACTGTGTCACTGAGAACTTATCAAGCCAAGCACTGCACAGGAGGGGAACCAGGAAACAAAACTGGAGTCCTAAGTCTTCTCAGGCCCTGCTCAGCCCAACAGTCCCGAGGTCCCTCAACCACTTATAAAATAATCATTCAGAGACTTAACATTATTTACAAGCTGTATGGTCTATGGCAGGCCTCTTGCTAGCTAGCTCTTACATCTTAAATTAACCCATTTCTATTAGTCTATGTTTTCCCAAGTGTTCCGTGGCTTACTGGTCTCCTGGCATGTTGTTCCTTGGGCAGCAGGGTGGCATCTCTCTCCAGACAGTGGTAGGGAGGAACCAGGTGAGAAAGGGCTTAGAAGGAGGTACAAGAGAAGCCACGAGGGCCCTTAGAGGACGGAGCTAGGAGAGGAGTGGGCTGCTTGCTAGTCAGCCTCTCTAAGGAGAATTCCACCTTAACCTTTGAATCTTGAGTTCTTTAGAGGGAGAGAGGTTTAGTTAAGTTTTCTTCATAGTTTTGCAAGAGTAGGAGGTGGGGACGACACATGACAAAGGACAGATTTCCCTCCAGCTGCGGCCCTTGGGGCCTAACCACTGGTGGAGTTGCAGTTGCTGATTCAGACAGCTGTGGCTTAAAAGGCAGCAACCATTTAAAAACAAACACCCAACTGCTATCATTTTGTCCTCATGAACTCGAACAAGCAGTTTAGTAAGTTCAGTCTGTCAGCCTTTTCCTTGCTTGTTTTTTTTTTTTTTTTTTTTTTTGTTTTGTTTTTACTGAGACAAGGTCTTACACAGCCCAAGCAGGCCTCAAATTCACTAGCCAAGGATGACCTTGAACTTCTGATCCTCTTGCCACTGTGTCCCAAGTAGTGGGATTATAGAAATGTGACATCACTTTTGGCACAAGGCTTCCATCTTAAGTAATAGACAATCAAAGATCATCAGACATTTGACAGAAACCTTAAAAATGACAAATAAAACACCTCACCTCAAACAACAACAACTATCCCCAAACACAATAAAAAGTACCAGAAGAAACAAAGAGCATCAGAGAAATAGAAAACTTCAAATAACAACATGCCGTGGTGGTTTGGATAAGAATGGCCCCCAGAGGCTTATATATTTGAGTGCTCAGTCACTAGGGAGTGGCACTATTTGAAAGGATTAGAAGGGTTAGGAGGTGTGGCCTTGCTGGGGGAAGTGTGTCACTGGAGGTGGACTCTGAGGTTTCAAAAGCCCGTGCCAGGCCCAGAGTCTCTCCCTCAGGATGTAGCTCCCTAGCAGCTACATCCATGCTCCCCACACTCCCCACATGATGATAATGGACTTAAGCTCTGAAACTGTAAACAAGGACCCAATTAAATGTTTTCTTTCATAAGAGTTGCCTCTTCACAGCAACAGAACCGTGACTAAGACACGTGCTCGGAGAATACAAGAAAAGAAGGCCAGGTGTAGTGGTGCACGCCTTTAATCCCAGCACTTGGGAGGCAGGGGCGGGCTGATCTCTGAGTTCAAGGCCAGCCTAGTTTACACAGTGAGTTTAGCACAGTCAGAGCTACATAGTAAGACTTTGCCTCAAAGAAACCAAATAAACAAACAAACAAGCAAAAAAGAGGATGCACTCATGAAAAAGAACAACGCTGGAACAAAAGGACATTTGGAAAAAAAGGAGTGCTCTTACAAATTACACATCTGAGAGCAGAAACTTTTCAGGAGAAATTTTGGAAGATGAAGTTGTTGTAAGATAAATTGTTGGAGCCGGTCGGTGGTGACACACAACTTTAATCCCAGAATTTGGGAGGCAGAGGCAGGTGGATCTCTGTGAGTTCAAAGTCAGCCGGGTCTACAGAGAGACCAAGTCCCTAAAATCAAAACGAAACAAACAAAAAGGATAAACTGTTGGGAGAAATATATAAAGGAGAATTGAAAAGATGGAAAATAAGAAGAAAAGATTTTAAAACTTGAGGATTAACCTAAGACATCTCTCATCCATCTAACAGAGGGGGTTCTAGGAAAACAGAGCACAGAACATGAAGGAGAGAATATTAGCACAGAAATCATTCAAGGTCATTCACATCACAAAACTGAAGGGTGGTAACTCTGAAGGAAGGGCCATGGGGTGCCCAGCACTGAAAACACAAAGAATGACCAACAAAAACTCTGATGTACATTATTATGAAATCATAGGACACAGCCTAGAGATAAGAAATAAGGGTTTGGGGAGAAAATAAACAGTTCACATAGAAAGGGACCTGAGTCAAAGTGGCCTTGGAAATCCCAACAGCAGACAGCAGAACTGGCTGCTGAGATAATGGTTTGTCCCTTCAAATTTCTTAAAAAAAAAAAAAAAAAAAAAATTGCCTAATGTAGAATTTTAAACGCAGCCAGGCAAAGATGGAGACGAAAGTAGACTCATTTCTAAGTTTGCCTCCCACACCTTCGCAGGAAGCTCCGGAAGGGTCCATTCCACCAACCTAAAGATGAGACCCAAAATGGAGCACATGGAAGCCAGAACCGGAAATGGAGCTCAGGGGCACCAAGGGCACCTGCAGATTAAGAGGACAGAGGCATTGTGATGCCACCGGACTAGAAAGCAAACTGTCTGTAGCAGGGACGCAGAGCTCCCGACTGGCACCAAGAAATCAGTGAGTGCTCTGATAATCTTTATGGAGTCAAGGATGAGGACACAGCTAAGCAATCCCAACTCCCAATCAGAGCCCACTGTACCACCAGTAAAAAGTACAATTTTCATATACTACATGGTTCATGGAGAAAATGGTCATTATATGTAGTATTCATGAGCTTACTAAACTACGAATACTGTTCTATTTTTTAATGCTTAGAATTTGAAATTCACACTATTAGCAATGTTCAATATGAGAGTTAATGCCTCTCATTCAGATAAACTAAAGCTCCAGGCCCTACTCCAGTCTCAAAGCCAGGGTGGCTGAGAGCACAAACACAGAAGGAGAACCAGACTTTGAGACATTTCTGCTAAATGCACAAAACAACAGCACATAGATCTAGTACATTAAATCCATGACTGACTAGAATCCATGCTAATAATACGATGAGTCACTACTGCTTATTATACTATTTTATTATATTAAGAGATTAAAAGACAACAATGATATGATTATTTCCGCAAGTGAAGGGCATTTGATATCATTCACTATCTAGTCTTAATGAAAACTCTTAATAAAATGAACAACATGAACACTTCCTTGATGTGACTGAGCGTGAGCAGATGGGCTAGTGTCGCTCTCTGAAGCTGGCCTGATGGTTTAGGAAAAGATGTAGATGCACGCTGTCTACAGACAAGAGCAGGACAAGTGTCTTGTTCATGTGGAGCTGGTTTGGGAGCTGACAGAACCAGAGAAGAGGAAACAACATGAACAATGCAAAGGGCAGAGTATCGCCTCCAGAGTGCCCAGAAACGGGCACGGGCTAACCTGCCAGCAGCACATTAGCAGTGCTGAGGCGCAGGCCCAGCCCACAAAAGCTAAAGAAACAGGAATAAACAAAAGTGCAGGGTGTTCATAAAAATATGGAGGGAAACTAAAAAAGCGCAGTAGAAATAACTGGCCTTTTCTCCCATAAGAAGTGTTAGTATTATAAACATGTCATCTGTCCTAAGTTAATTGCAAGGTTAATGTGACTCCAATTCTTGAAATATCAACATTCCATACTTTCCTTTTAGCTGGGCAAGCTAATTTTATAAATTATATGTAAAGTAATAAACATGAAGCACTAAATGAATTCTGCATAACTGAAAAGATGACAGGGTGGCTTAATCCTAACACAGTTCACATCGAAGAAAGGGAATGTGACACTGAACAGGCACACTGAGGGGCAGAGTAGCTCAGGACACTACAGACAGCTAACACATGATGAAGTTTTAGCGCAAGTAAGTGGAAGAAAACACCTGGCGGCCAAACTCAGCCTGTTGTTCATTTGGTCTTTGGACTTCGTTCTGCTCTTGGCAGCCTCACTTGCAGCCCTGGCTAACCTGGGGCTCCAGGAAGACCACATCAGAACTACCTGCTTCTGCTGGGATTAAAGGCATGCACCACTATACCCAGCCATTTGTCTATTTGGAATGTGATCATTTTGTGAGACGTGGAAAGTGTTTAAAATCCAATGCCAGTGTCCACAAACGTGGCTTCCCTTCTCTTCAGTTTCTTACAGCCTGAGTGGCCCCACTGGTTCCTTCATGGACACAGGCCCCCAAGCCCCAACACACACTGTCTGGCTCTTTCCAAGAAAAGTTTCTCTACCTCTACCATAACTGATACCACACTTGATTAACTAAAAGACAATAATAAACAAATAAAGTTGAACCTTTACACTCTATTGACCAAAATAAACTTCGAGTTTCTGAAGTCTATGGAACAAAACGCAAATCACAAAGGAACTGACAGATAAGGAGCCAGGCAGATTGGCTCAGTAGTCCAGTGTTTGCCATGCAACAAGCCTGGCCACTTGAGTTCACTCCCTGAAACTCATGCAAAGTGAAAATGAAGAACTGACTCCACAAAGATGCTCACTGACCTTTACAAGTGTACTGTAGTATGTGCACTCACATACACTCACACTCACACACACACACACACACACACACACACACACTCTAATACTGAAAGTTTTTAAATGTCAAAAGACATTTTTTAATGTCAAATAAAAAGTTCTGTCTGACAAAAGCACTGTAAAAACAGTTGCTATAAATCTGAAACCAAAAGACTAACACAGGGGCTAGAGAGATGGCTCAGGGGTTAAGAGCACCGACTGCTCTTCCAAAAGACTCGGGTTCAATTCTCAGCACCCACATGGCAGCTAACAAAAGACTCTAACACACATCCCAGACACAGAGGTTCCTCAGCATTCAGATTTACCAATCAAAACACTAATTATCGTCCCATAAAAAGAGAAAAAGCTGTGTGTGTGTGGTGCACACCCACCTACAATCCTCACACTCAGAAGGCTGATGCAGGTAGATTACAAGTTTCAGGCTAGCCTGGGCTACACAGAGAATTTTAGGCCAGCTGGATCTACACAGTGAAACCCAATCTTTAAAAAAAAAAAAAAGGGGGGGGGGGAAATACATGAAAAGCCAAAAGGCAAAAAAGGAGAAATCAAATGGCTTGCATCAGTTCTGGTGGGCATGCCTATAATCCCAGCACTGGTGCGGCAGAGGCAGGAAGATTAGCAATTCACAGCCAGCTAGGTTACAGGAAGACTCCATCTCAACAAGACAAAATGCCAGGCATGGTGGCTAACTCATACAATCCCAACACTTGGGAAGGAGACTCCGGAAGATGTCATGTTCAAGTCTAGCCTGGACTACAGCAGTAAGTTGCAAGCTAACCTAAACCATAGAGTAAGAAACAGAAAAGGAAAAACAAAATAAAACAATCCCCTGAAAAGGTATTTATCTCAAAAGAGAAATTCAAATCAAAATGACCTTGAGGCCATGCCCCTAACCCTAGCACTTAGAAGGCAGAAGCAAGAGGGTCAGACACTTCAGGCCTGTCTCGGTCAAGGCCATCCTGGACTACATGAGACACTCTCTCAAAAACAAACAAACAAAAAAGCCACCTCATTGAAGGGTTTCCATATCTCAGGTGGGGCATCCTATTAGACTCAACATACCCTAAGAACAACTGAAAAACAAACCTATTTTAAGGCACCAGGGAGCCACCAAGGCAACCAAGGCTTGACTGTCTAAGACCCCGGGAGAAGGGAAGTGCAGAGTGAGCAGACACTCCGGCGCTCAGAGGCAGAACTCTGTCTTGAGATGAATGAGAGGAACTGACAGACAGAGCAGATAAGTACCTCGAACCTGAAAACGCAAATGTGCAGTACTCAGAACACAGGCACGCTAAACATACTGTACAGAACAATTACTTTCAGGTGATATGTACAAGACATACAAGACAAATTTCCTGGTGAGTATTGGGTCACATCCATAAGACAATGCACTATGAGCAAGCATGGTGATGCCCACCTGTGATCTCAGCACTTCAAGGTAAAGACAGGGGAGCCAGGAGGACTTCATCCTGGCATATAGGAAACCCTGCCTCAAAAAAAAAGGTATTTTACTACAATAACATACAAGTATTTCTAAACTTCGTTTTGTTTTGTTTTTTGACATTGTAGCTCTGGCTGTCCTGGAACTCATTCTGTGGACCAGGCTGGTCTTGAACTCACAGAGATCTGACTGCCTCCACCTCCCAGGTATTACCACCATCACCTGGCTCAAAACTTGACTGGCAAGTTCTGTGAGTAAGAGCACTTGCTGTACAAGTCTGACAATCTGAGTTCAATCCCCGGGAAGAAGAGAAGAGATTCCTGGAAGTTATCCTCTGATCTCCACACATGTGCTGTGATATCTACACACTCACAGACTTCAGACATGCATAAACACACACAATAATAAAAATAAATAAATTTTAACAATCAGAAATGTGAAACACACCTAGTACTAAGCATTTTTGACAAAAGATATTTAACCTATATAAGCAAATATACAAGCAGACATATAAACAAATAAATAAATGGAGTTCGTGGTGTAGACAGAACTTGATGAAGTCCCGATCCTAAGTAGAAAAAACAAGGTGGCCAGACAGAGAACATGGCTACCGGAGATGCAACAGGATCAGGGTTACCTTCTTGTCTTTTGATTTCTGAAGCCAGGTCTCGCTATGCTGTCCATGTAAGCTTGCTAACTTCCTGCCTCAGACTCCTGAGTACTGAGATTATGGGTGTGTGTGTCAACGTACCCAGCTCCCAGCAGAATTCTTAAATGACACAAAGGAAGAGCCATGAATCGGAATGGAAAGTGATGGGGGTGCAGGGCAGAGAGGAGAGCTCTGTCTTCTCAGCACACTGACAAAATGAGGGGCAGCACTCAGCTCACCAGACGATGATGCCTTCCTCGACACTGGAAGTTCTCAGTCGGCCCCATGCAGAACTACACCAAAGAACATGGATGGACTGAAGAACAGGATTCATTTCCTATCCTTACCGTCTGATTCAGCTTGGACTTTGACTGGACCAGGGTTACAGGACCCTACTTGACCTAATACGAACTTCAGAGGAAGCTCTTCTCAGCTAGCTGCTTAAGTATTCATACCCATATCTGTAATCAATTTTAAAAATTACAAAATATACAAAGAAATAGACCACAAAGGGGAGAAAGGGTAAGAAAACAAACTTATAGAGAAGCCAGTTGTTTTATTTTATTATTTGTTTTGTTTTTCCCAAGACAGAGTTTCACTATGTTGCTCTGGAGGTCCTGGAACTCACTATGTGGCCCAGGCTGGACTTGAACTCCTGTTTCTGCCTCCCAAGTACTGAGATTAAAGGTGTGCACCACTACCACTCAGCTGATAAGCCTGTTATTAAAGCTATCAAATACTTTAAGAGGGCTGGTGAGATGGCTCAGTGGGTTAAGGTGCTTGCTGCCAAGCCTGATGATCTGAGTTGTGTTGTGGAATATTAGCTAAGATGTGTGACATTTGTTTGTGCTGTGCAACATTTTTTTGTTTAATAATGCAAAGCTGTGTTGCATTCTTTTATGTTGCATTTATTTAACTCTGTGAAGCTGTGTTACTTTGCCTGCCTAAGGCACCTGATGGTCTAACAAAGAGCTGAGCAGGCAATAGCTAGGCAGGAGAAAGGATGGGCAGGGCTGGCACGCAGGGAGAATAAATAGGAGAGAAGAAAGAAAAAACAGTGAGAGAGAGGAGAGAAAGAAGGAGAAGGAGAGGAGGACACCAGGGGTCAGCCATTCAGCCACACAACACACCATGGAATAAAAAGGAAAGACAGGTATATAGATTAGAGAAAGGTAAACACCCAGAGGCAAAAGGTAGACAGGATAATTTAAGAAAAGCTAGCTAGAAACAAGCCAAGCTAAGGCTGGGAATTCATAAGAAAGGATAAGTCTCGGTGTATTTATTTGGGAGCTGGGTGGTGGGCTCCCATAGAGAGAAAAAAAAAAAAAAAAAAAAAAAAAACAACCAAGCCCCACATGGTGGACAAGGAAAACGGAAAGAGTTCCCACCACCAATATGTTCACACATGCATGCACACACATAATAAATGAATGCATGAAATAAAATATTTTTATTTTTACAAATTTCCCCCTAACAACCCATTATGGCTCTGCAGAGTTATGAATCTTGTTTTTTAAATTTATTTTTATTATTTTTGGTTATGTATGTAGGTAGTAGGTGGAGGCATGCATGTACATGTGAGTGCATTTTGCCTACAGAGGCCACAAATGGGAAATGCCCCTGGAGCTGGAGTTAGAGGTGGCTATGAGCTGCTTATGTGGGTGCTGGGAGTCAAACTGGGGTCCTCTGGAAGAGCAGGACCCACTCTTCACCACTGAGCCGTCTCTCTAGCCCCCGAGAAAACATTTTTAGAAGATTCTGAGAGAATTGCTCCATAGAAGCCACTGTATCAGTGTACGCCTGTCATCGCAGCACCCCCAAGTCTGAGGCAGGAAGAGCCTGGACTCCAAGGCGGCCTGGGTTATACGGAGAGACCAATCAAGAAGGAAGTGGCAAAACAAAGAAGTCTACTAGGAAACCACATTTTTAAAGGAACTCAACACAACCCTGGAACTAAAGTCCAGCAACTGACAAGAACTCAGGAACAGATGACTTTCACAGCATCTTGAACACAGCAGAACATAGTAAACTGAAGATGGGTCAGTAAAAGAACAGAGGATGGGCACTGTGGAGCACAGCACCAAAGAAATGGGAACTTGGAAAAGGTCTACTATAAACATACTGCAGTCCAAGGAAGGAAACAGGATAAAAGCAAGTCAGACCAATACTTACAAATATGATGGCTAATCTTGTCAAAGTCCATCAAGGCAGATATTCTAAGACTCAATGAAACCTTACCTCAAAGAAATCCAGAGAAATGGGGGCTGGAGAGAAGGCTCAACAGTTAAGAGGGTGTGCACTGCTCTACAGTGCAGAGGACCCATGTTCCCAGCACCCACACGGGGAAACTCACAACTGCCTGTGACTGCAGCTCCAGAGGATCTGATGCCCTCTTCTGGACTCCTTGGGCACCTGCACACACACACACACACACACACACACACACACACACACACACACACACTTATTAATTAATAAAATAGAAAAAAACCTTAAAAGCAGTCAGAAAGATAACGATTCATTAACTCTCAGAGGAAGACAAAACTGACAAATAATAACAAACATGAGAAAATAAACACGCCACTACCCTCAAGGTGCTGAAGGAACCCCTGAACAGAGGCTCACTCCTGTCCCTTCAGCACCTGGGAGGCGGAGGCAAGAAAACTGAGAATTCAAGGCCAACCTCAGCTACTTAGCAAGTTAGCAAGCCCCGTCTGAGCTACAAAGGGACAATTTGTCTCAAACAAACAAAAATCATTGCTGGATGGTAAAAATGACAGGTGAAAATCAATGGAAAATAGAACACATAGCCTTGAAACCTCCCCTTAAAAGATACTTAGTAATTGCAAAGGTAAGTATAATAATGCTACAATGGAAAACCCAGCAAATGCCACCTCAACCAATCAGCCAATGTGAAATCACCAGCGGGGGGATCAATGTCAATGCTGTCTATTTCCTGTTAGGAAACACAGCAACACTTCTATCATCCAGTCATGAGGTGGCACCACAAACGTCCAAACTGCAACACAGTGCACAGAACCGCTCTAAATCCTGCCAACAGGGAAAAGTCACAGAAGACAAAGAAAGCCTGGGCAACACTGTCCTAAGTTAAAGGCAGTTGGAGGGTAAGATGCTCCTCTGCAACTGGTGCTCGTGGAGACTTTGTGTTCATGTTTGCTACTGTGGTTAGTCTTCACTGTCAACGGTGTTTAGAATCACCAAAGGGACACACTTCTAGTGTGCCTATGAGGTACATCTAGAGGCTGAACTGATGAGGGAAAGATCCACCCTCCCAGTGGGCACAGCGTTCCAACAGGTGGCCCTGATACAAAGGGTCCAAGGACAAAGCAGTGTGTACCTGTCTGCCTTTGCTGCTTCCTGGGCAAGTGCATCCAACCGCTGACGTGGCCTTTGTCTACAGACATCAGATCCTAGCTTCTTGAGCTTTCCAAATTGGGCCGAATGGCAGAAACTCTCCATGCCTTCAGCACAGGATAGAATGCTCAGACATCCAGCTCTGTGGACAGAACTGATGCCCATTTTTCTGCCTCTCCAGCATGCAGACAGCCACTGCCGTATAAGCCAATGTAATAAAGTCCATTATAATATACATTAATTCTATCGGTTCTGTTCCTCCAGGAAACTGAGCCCGAAACATGTGTGTAGAAACAGAAGATGACATAATATTAATGTTTTTAGAGTCTATATGATTCATATATAGGAATTCTTGGGACCACTGGAATTTTGTCAAAATAGTAAGTATTGAAAAACACTCCAAACTAAAAGTTTTTGTACAAAGAGAAAAGAGGGGCTAGAGAGGTGGCCTGGAGGCTAAGGGTGCTTACTGTTCTTATGGTGGGTTCAGTTCTCAACACTTATATCAGGCACCTCACAACTGCCTGTAACTCTAGCTCCAGGGGATCCGATGCCCTCTTCTGGCCTCGAGGGATGCTGTACACACTCAATGTGCATACAAACAAGGAACACACTCATACATATAAATAAAAATGAAACTTTAAAATCGAAGAGAACGGAAGAGTGCTCATCAGTATAGCACCTGCCTAGCATGTTTGAGGCCCTAGGTTTGATCCACAGCAACAAAAAGAAAAGAATACTACAGAATTTATCACTTGCAGACCCCCTTCCCAATAAACTACTAAGGGAACTCTCCAGACAGAAGGAACATGATCCTACATGGAAGCATGGAAATATAGGAAGCTCAAAGGAAAGAGCAAATATAAGTGAGTATTGACTATATATAATAATAATGTCTTTAGGGCTTAAAATCAATGATAATGTCTTTCAGGGTTTAAAATCTATATAGTACTACATAGACCTGTGAAGATCACTACAGTAACAAAAGCTAGGAAAATGTAAATGGAATTAAAGTGCTCTGAAGTTGGGGCCCATGAGATGGGTCAATGAGTAAAGATGCCTGCCACCAACTTGATGGCTTGATCCCCAGGACCCACATGGGAGGAGAGAACTGACTCCCAATTGTCCTTTGACTCCCATACATCCACTGTGTCACATGCACACCTCTACACAAATAAATGAATAAATAAATAAATGTAAAGAATGAATGAATGAAGTTCTCAGAGGCACTGACGTCACTGGCAAGTGGTACTCCTCATTCACACATACTACAAGAAGTCAGAGATGAGCAGCATCTCTAGGGCAGTGGTTCTCCAGCATCGTGGTCTTCCGCACTCTCCGGATGAATTAGAGATTCCCAAGAACTGCTGTTATTGAGGACACAGTGCTGACCCTCTACAGAAAATCAGAAATCAAAACCAAGCCTGGCACAGAGGGTTGTTTTGGTTGTTTGTTTGTTTGTTTGTTTTGTTTTGTTTTTGAGATAGGGTTTCTCTGTGTGTAGCTCTGGTGGTCCTGGAACTCACTCTGTAGACCAGGCTGGCCTCAAACTCACAGAGATCCGCCTGCCTCTGCCTCCTGAGTGCTGGGATTAAAGGTATATGCCACCACCACTTGGCTAAAATTATCTTATAATAAAGCATAAAAATTAGTATACCAAACTGTTGGACCAAGCTTCTCATTGTACAAGTAATATGAATGTAATAAGAAATGAAAGTAAAATCCAGTCATGCTAAATTTGGATTTTATATGTATATATAAACATACAGATATCAATCACACAAATAAAGCCAAACAAGAAGTGTGTGTGTGTAAAGATGCCCAAAAGCAGTGTCTGTGACTAGTGTCTAGGCCCTGACTCCCCAGTGTCATTCTCACTAAAGAAATCTTGGGAAGATGTCTGATTTTACACTTGAGTTCATATGAGACATGTAACCCAGGAAGCACAGGAGTCAACCTGAGTATGAACCCATTGGACCAAACCTGAAACAATAAATCAAATGCTCCAGACTAGAGGATATAAATGATAGTCAAACATTTTGTTTTCAGACAGTCTCACTGAGTAGTCCTGGCTAGCCCGGAACTTGCTTTATAGACTAGGCTGAGCTCAGACTTGCAGTAGTCCTCCTGAATTTGCCTCCGTGTGTTAGAGTTACAGATGTGTGAGTATGCACCACCCTGCCTAGCAAATAATACAAATGAGAGTGATTTTCCCAGAAGAAAAGGGTGAGGAAACTCTTAGGAAAAAAAAAAGTTTGCAAATAACTGTGGTACATGGTAATCCAAAAGGATTAAGAGTTCAAGGTCACCCTCAGCTACTTAGCAAGATTGATATGGCTAGAGAGTTGGGTCAGTAAGTACTGCTAAGCAAATACTGCTCTACCATAGGACCTGAGTTCTGCTCCCAGTACCCACATCCAGTGGCTCACAACTGCCTGGAACCCTAGCTCTAAGAATCGGACTCCTCTGCTTAACACCAGCACTTGCACATGCATATACATATACAAAGACACACAGACACACAGACACACAGACACACACTTAAAATAAATCTAAACAAAATAGTTCTTTAAAAACCTTAGAATAGACTGGGCTACATGGGGTCATATCTCATGTAAACTATAAAAAGTAAAATTTAATGCATGAGAAACAACATATTTAGGAAGTCAATATTTTTTTTTTGCTAATTTCAGAGAAAAAGTCAATTAAAGCAAAGCTCTCTACTAGATGCTAAAGGTTAGAATGAAGGCTTCTGGGTAACAAGATAACATGAGCTCAAAGAAGCCTTTCTTAGACTACTGTCAATTATGTGAGGGAAAACAGTCCTTTACAACAGATGATCTGGTAATCACCTCCATAACCAAATGGTCACATTAGCTTCACCAGCAGCAGAGAACTCCAACATTCCTTCCTTGTGATGTGGTACAGTAACAAGTATATAACATTACTAATTAAGTATTCTTGCCAAAAACATGTGATCTCATCTCATGATTTGAGAACAATGAGACAAGCCCAGAACAGTCAATATAACTGACCTGACTTTTCAGATACAGTCAGCTAAAGCTAGGAAAGGCAAGAGGGCTGGTCTCCAGAATCAGCGGGAAAGCACTGGGTGTGACCCCTGGCTGTCTCCTGGAATGACAGGCTACAAAGGAAACTTGGGGACAATTAGAAAAATTTAAACATGAAGTACATATCATATATATCAGGTACTTTATGAGATTCATGTTTATTCTCTCTGTGATATGTGAGGTGATTATGTGGAAGAACATCCTTTTTTGATGAGGTGGTATATGCTGAAGTAATTAGAGTTGTCATGATATCTACAAGTCCCTTTCAAATGGCACTGAAACATGCAACATGAGTGCAGATGCATGTACAAAGAAAGCAAAGGCAGACAAGTATATATGGGAAATGTCAATCAGCGAGAAACAAGATAAAAGCTATCTGGGTGCTCTTGCAGGGTTCCATTTTTCTGTGAATTTGAAACTGTTCAAAATTAAAAGATTAAGGAAGAAGTCAGGTTGGATAATGCCAGCACTTAGCAGGTGGAGGTAGGACACTCAGAAATTCAAAGCCATCCTTTACAAAGGGCAAGGTTGATGTTAGCCTGGGCTACGTGACACCCTATCAAAGAAAGAGAAAAGAGGGCTGGAAAGATGGCTACCTGGTTAAGAGCACTTGCTGCTCTTGCAGAGAACCTGGGGTTTGGTTTCCAGCACCCATGGTCTCTGTAACTGCAGTTCCAGGGGATCTGACACCTTCTCCTCCATAGGCACTGCATGCACCGGGTGTACATACATACATGCAGGCAAAACACTCCTACACATAAAATAAAAACACATCTTCTTTGTTTTGTTTTTCGAGACAAGGTTTCTCTGTATGTCCTAGAACTAACTCTGTAGACCAGGCTGGCCTTGAACTCACAGAAATCTGCCTGTTCCTGCCTCCCAAGTGCTAGGATTAAAGGAACTCATCACTACTGCTCAGAGTAAATAAATCCTTTAAAAGAGAAGTGGGGCAAGGGGAGCCCACAGAAGAGTAGTGGTGTCAGGTTGGAAAGAATACAAGCTAACAGGCCTTGACCCAGAGTGTTGACCAGGGAAAGAAAGCTGAAAGCTGGGCCGGCAGCATCACAGTCTGCCCTGACTAGAGAGGTGAGGCGGGAGACCAGAGCCTACCCTGTGGCTACCAGAGGGAAGTGAAGGAAATGCTCCCTGTCCTTCCATGGCCGCCGCCACCGCTGCCGCCGTCCGGCATTGAGGAAGGCAACAGATGCCCGACAACACAGAAACTGTCATTGTTAGGTGTCCTCTGAGGAAGGCCAGGCCTCTAGGTCTGCATCATAAGTAATCACTCTGGATACCACAGTTTCCTCTACAAAAGCTTCCCCTTTTCCGTCAGATTTAGCGCAGCTGCTGAGCCCATCCATGGTCCCCTCCATGCAATGGTTTTGTTTTATACAGGAGACTAAGTCACCTGTATTTGCCAACTGACTTTAGGATTTCCACTATTCTCCAGCTTTTCTGCTTGAAAAACTAGAAAACAACATTGACTTTCTCACTGAACGGAAAGCAGCCAGGAGCACATTAAACAAGTCTGGCCAAAGGGTAGATACACTGCAGAATAGTTTTATTTGTTTGGTTTTTGTTAAGACCTTTGGTGAGGGAGGGCTTTGAAAAGCCTAGAGATCGTTCTGTAATTATGATTCTTTTATGGTCCTGGGCCCTTCGTTTCTAGGCAGGAGGCAGCAGGGTTATGCCCCATTTACAGCCTTGAACACTCATGCCCAACACAGTTCTGGACAGTCTAGAAAAAAAAAAAGTAATAATAATAATAATGTCAAATAACAAAACACAGGAAGGGGGAAAAATAATGTTTACCTGCTTCTGAGAACCACAAAGAGAACCAATACAGACATTAAGACTATTACAGAGAACACAAAAGGGTAGCTCTAACAGCAGAGATCAACAGCTTTCTGAAGTATGAGCAAAGAACAGAAACTATAGCGGAAATAGAGGTCACAAAGCAATAATAATAAATGTGAAAATATTCAGGATTACAGAAAGTATGTAGGAGCTAGGCAAGAATTCTGTCAACCATCAACAGGAAAACAGTTCACTTGAAAGAGAGTCACATCCCGGACACAGAGGCTGCGATCTGCCAAGATGTCACTCCTGCCCGAGGTAATTTCCATATTGAATGTAATTATAATCAGAATTCCAAACATACTGGCGGAGGGGGAGGGGAGGAAAAGCATCAAGAAGAGAAGAGGTGGGGCTGGAGAGATGGCTCAGTGGTTGTAGAGGACCTGGGTGTTATTCTTAGCACCTATATGGTGGCTCACAACCATCTGTGACTGCACTTCCAAAGGACACCCTCTTCTGGCCTCTGCAGACACCGAACACATACAGCGCACAGACACATGTGCAGGCAAAACACCCTTATACATAAAATAAAAATAAGAAGGGTTGTGAGACTTCTTCAACAGGAGAGACGGGGTAAACACCAGGGCTATTCTGGTCAGCAACGACAAGGAGGTACAACCTGTGCTAACAAAGCAGGACAAAAGCGCTGTGGCAGAGCACCACAGACAGGGACATCGACGGACACAATCTAAGAACAAGGGACATGTCACTAAATGGTGCCAGAACAATCTGATTGGTCACCAGGAAAAAGAAAGTTATAGACCCTACTGCTCAGCTAACAATAAGATTAATTCCATGAAAGAAAACTGAAGCATCAAAGAAAAAGGAGGCAGATGAGTCCATGTCCTCAGAGTGTGGGAAGGGTTTTCTCTGATTTCAACCAAAACAAGGAACTTATTACTTGATAATCGGGAAGCTGACAGCCTGAGCTGGAGAGCACGGCTGAGGTGGAAGGTACACACCAGCATAGCCTTTCCAAAGGTCAGGAAAGTAGTGCATATTAAAATGAAAACAAATCCATTTTCTTTAACCCAGGATTAGCAACTCCGTTTTTTGTAGTTTTTACCCTAAAAGGGCAATCACAAAAGTAGTACCTGTTTCTCCAGAGCATTTAAAGAAGGACTGCTGTAATAGTGAAAAATGAAAATAATCTGGACGTTCATCAAAAGGCTGGTTAAAATAAATTATGGTGCATATTTTCTGTCCAACACCCAGCATTATTAAAACTGGTAGTAGAGATCTGTACTTACAGACATGAATTATGTCTGAGAACAAGTGCCTAGAAAAAAGAAAGACAGCAAAAGAGGCAAAATCCATGAAGATCTGCCAAAGGAAAAGCAAGATCCAACAGCCCCAAAAGAAGGAAAAAGGTGGCTGGGCGGTGGTAACGCACGCCTTTAATCCCAGAGCAAGGTGGATCTCTGTGAGTTCGAGGCCAGCCTGATCTATAGAGAGAGATCCAGGACAGGCTCCAAAACTACACCGAGAAGCCAAAAAAAAGATAAAAGGCAAAAGGTGAGGGCTCCAATCAGCCTTTTTATTTGTGCCCTTCCACTGGCCAAGTATCAAATTCTTCCCAATCCCCTAGTCTCTCAGTCTCTAAAATGGTAATTCCAAAAACCCAGCAGTGCCATTATCCTGCCCTGTGCTGTCCCAGGGTTCTCTGGTGTCTATGAAGTGTGCTGCTGTAGGGGGTTACTGTGGCAGATTTTTGATCAGGCTCACAGGTCTTTAAAGTTCTTATGCAAAACTAAAGAACTTTAGCTGAAATGCCCCAGAGACAAGCGGGCCAGGTAACAAGGAAGCTGTAGGAGAAGCATCCCAACAACCTCCCCGCCCACAGCAGGTACAGCACTGGTAGCAAGGTTAAGCCAGAGTTTCATCAGCAGTCCTCTGGGATGAGGTCATCACATCCCGACTACCTCTAGTCCTCCAGGGAGACGATTATCACACTGCCACCAGTGTCCCCAGGGCTCACTATTAGGCTAATAGAAACCCTTCATGCTTGCATAGAGACTGACAGAGACTGTGAGCTTGAAATGAACCTGTATGTACAGGCACCCCTACCCCAGGGCCTAATGAGGAGTACACATGCCAGCCCATCTTCTGAAATTTGGATGGCAGCTGCCAGGCTCTGGGGATGTCTAGGGAGAAGTAGAGCAGTTTCCAGAGGGTCAGTATATAAGCAACACCTCAAACCACAGCCAGAAGCCCAGAAGAAGAAGATGATGTCACTAAAGGGCAGATGGGACACTGTTAACCCTTGCCATTTCATGTAAGAACAAACATTGTGTCATGGAACTGGCAACTCTCAGAGAGAGGTGGCAGGAAATGCTGGTGGAGGCCTCCACAACAGCTTCCCAAGTCACCCCTTTGGGCCAGCTCACTGTCGAGTGCTGGCACTAGATCAGTAACATGCAAAGCTTTGTCCGGCACAGGCGGGGCGAAGTACCACCTTACTTAGCTCCTAGTTACTGTGTCTCTCTCCCTATATATTATCCTGTCTCTCAGATCTATTCCTGTGTGTCCCGGGGGCCAGAGTGAAGCAAGTTCTACCTATATGATGCAATGACCAGCCACAGGTGAGGCCTGGGCTCTTCTGAAAACCTAATGAACGGGAACAGCAGCTTGTGTGCTTCTTGACAGCACACAGGTGCTGGTAAATAGCCTCATGGGTGTTCCTGGTAAACACAGGCACCCAGCCCCTCCCCCTCACATGCATACACTCTCAGACTCTCAGGCACGCATGCACACACTCATCATACCTTGCCAGCTCTGCCCTCGAACCTCAAGAACAGATTTAACCATTCTCTTCCCTAAGGGTTAGAACTCCAATTTCAAACTTGCAACTCCTCGTCTCTCACATACAAGAACACTCCGATAGGTTAAACACTGCCGTCTAATTACTATAATGAGAGGTGCTTTGTTGGGGGAGGGGAGTGCTGTAAAGATTAATTTCTATCTTATCTTACAGTGAAAATCATGGTTCAACAAGTGTTTCTACATAATTCTCCCTCTCCTTCCTCTCCTTCTCTGTGTGCAGGAAGGAGAGAGGCTCTTTAGTCAGTGTCCCCAACAGTTGCCAGAGGTGATGGATATCAACACCAGATGTCCAAACCATTCATTTAACAATTTTGTTTTGTTTTGTTTTTGTTTTTGTTTTTGTTTTTCGAGACAGGGTTCCTCTGTGTAGCTTTGCACCTTTCCTGGAACTCACAGAGATCCGCCTGCCTCTGCCTCCCACGTGCTGGGATTAAAGGTGTGCGCCACCACCGCCTGGCCAAACCATTCATTTAAAAACCGAACGTTGGGCTGGAGAGATGGCTCAGCAGTTAAGAGCACTGGCTGTTTTTCCAAAGGTCCTGAGTTCAATTCCCAGCAACCACATGGTGGCTCACCACCACCTATAATGAGGTCTGGTGCCCTCTTCTGGTCTGCAGGCATACATGCAGGCAAAGAGTGTATACATAATAAATAAATAAATCTTTAAAAAAAAAGTTGCTCTTTAAAAAAATAATAAAAAAATAAATAAAAATTAAAACCGAACATTAACTTCAGAAAAGAAGTCAAAAAGAAGCCAGGGATAGTGGCTCACATCTGTAATTCCAGTACTTAGGCTGAGGCTGAGGCAGGAGGACCAAGAGGTCAAAATCATAAAAAGGGGACTATCAGCATGACCCCCCATCTGAGGAGAGGGGAAGTCCTGCAAGTGGTCTTGAGAAGGAGGGGCCAACTCCAGGGTCAGCCAGCACAGGCTCAAAAGCAGCCTCATCCAGAAGGCTGTTTTCTGTGAAAAGCTGGACAAGGAGACTAAGCAAAATAACTACAAAAAAGAGATTTGTATTAAACTGTGCTTAAGTTTTAAAAGTGCACAACCTGCATGCTTTACACTGCAAATCCTATGTACCACCAGAGTCCCACATCTGGTCCAGGCTTTGTGCCTGGATGGAGCTCACCAGCATCCAAAAACACAGAAGAGAAAAATCTTAGCACAGACCCAGAGCTAAATACTGACTGCGCTGGACAGCAAAAGAGAAAAAGCAAAGGGGTGAAAGATGCTCCTGTCCCAGCCTCTGCAAGCTGACTCAGAGTAAGAATCACCCAGTTCACTGGCTGCATAAAGCTCTGAGATCTCCCAGGAAGTCAGTTAAGGGACTGATTGTCTTTTTTATCCTTTGGAGTCTCTTGACTTTTAGGCACTGCACCCCTGAGCCACACATTTTTACCTTTGAGGCTCCACTGACTTAAAAGCAAAGAGTCCATCTTCTCCAGAACACCAAGGCACAATCAAGGTCAGGTAACCACATCACAGCACCGTGCAGGGGGATCTGAAAGTGCTGCAGCGAGACCAGAGAGCCAGCTGACTGCCTCAGAAGACCAGGGGAAATGCGCAGACAGATGCAGTCGGGGAAGAGTGATGAAAAGGCAGACTGGAGCTGCTCTGTGGGAGCTGAGCGGCCGGCCGGCCGGTGGTACAGCAGGAACAGCTTCCGAGACTGTGGTCTGATGCAGCGGGACCCTCCCATGGCAGAAGGGGCAGCTTCACCAGGAAACTGAGTGACGGACGGGCTCATCCCAGAGAAGGCACTTCCAGATAAAGTAACATTTGCTTCACAAACATCTCTTTCTTCAAGATTTCAGTGAAACCATTCAGCAATGCACACATGAAGCAAGCAGCTCAGCACAGGGTCTCTCCATGGCCCCTCTTGCAGGGCCTCAGGACTTCCCTCCTCCTCACTCTCTCCATCTTCCTCTCTTCCAGCCGTCAGTCTGTCAGTCTCCATGCCTAGCTGCCCCTACCTTTAAAGAGAGCCTGAAAGCCCAACATGACACATCTCTACACAGAAAACTTGCCCATTGTCCACATAACAAAATCCAAACACCTGACCTAAGAAACATGCTCTCCAACGTAACAGGCTGTTTTCAAAATCTCTTGCCTCAGACTCTGTCTCCTCGCATCCTCTACCAGGACTAGTCACTGTCCCAAATCTTTTTTTCTTTAATATGTTTAATTATTTAAAAATTATTATTTTAGGGTTGGGGATTTAGCTCAGTGGTAGAGCACTTGCCTAGCAAGCACAAGGCCCTGGGTTCGATCCTCAGCTAAAAAAACAATTATTATTCTAATGCTTATTTTATGTATATTGGTGTTTTGCCTGTGTGTATGTCTGTGTCAGGGTCCCTTGGAACTGGAGTTACAGTTGTAAGCTGCCATGTGGGTGCCAGGAAATGAACCTGGATCCTCTGGAAGAGCAGTCAGTGCTCTTAACCGCTGAGCCATCTCTCCAGCCCCTCACTGTCCCAAATCTTAAAGACAACTATCCTGAAGGTCGTAATCAAGGGTGACCTCTCAAGGAAGGCAACTTAAAAAACTCTTCGTCAATACAAAGCTGGCCAGGCACTCCCCTACCCTGCACCCCAGGCAGTCTTGCCCCCAGTATTCCCTGCTTTTGTACCTAGCTACATATCATGAACCCCACTCAACTGCCAATATTAATTCTGATGTTTACATTCTTGGTGCTTCAAACATATGGTGAGGCTGCAGGACAAGGACATTTGATAAATGGCCAATGAATGAGCGAATAGATGTGTTTCCCAGACTCACTGCTGTGTGCTGAGCTCTCTGGGAACAAGCACACCACACAAAGTGCACAGTGACAGAAACAGCAGAACAAGACACAGAGCAGAGACAAGTCTAAAGAGTGCATCCGTGTAAATAGAGAGGAGTCACGCACATCTGCAATGGAACTTCCTGGGTGTTTTCTTAGATAAAATTAGTTTGCATTCCTGGTACCGCAGTGGTCTGCAGGCAAGGGGAGCTATAGAGAATTAAAGGAAAACTGGCTGGCGATGATAGTTTTGCAATGAATCATTCACAAGTGAGTAGCTGAGAACTGGCTGCACTGTGTACTCTTGGCTCCGTGAAATCCTTTTAAACAAATACCCACCATTTCCCCAAAACAAATAGGGCAATTATGGGAAAGCCTTGTTAGTGTTCAGCAGTATCCGTGCTGCACGTCCACTGCCCTGGAACCACCTCCATCTAACTAATCCCTGGCCCACTGTGCACTGTGGGGCAAGGCTTCCTAATGCATCTGCCTCAGCTCAGCATAATGGCTTCAAGCTAATGGAGATGAGCTCTGTTTCCTAGAGGTTCGACTCCTAAGGAGGGATCTTAAAGGTGAGGCACAGCAAGCAGCCCAGGAGAAAGTGGATTTAATTTGTTTACATCATGAAAAGGGACATTTCCACATGGGCAGCAAGGACATGAATATCATGTGTGTATGGCAGAATTATAAACGCATTTTTGGCGAAATTCAATAAAGCTGATTCTACTGCATAAGGTCAGCAATTTACTATAAAAAATGATATGATTGCAACTTTTAATATAACCCATGTATTTGCTGCAAGATGCTCTGGAAGACTGTAATGTAACCGTCCGACCTCTTCCCAGGAGCAGAGATCGCCCGTTTACCCTTCACTGTCCTGATAAAAGCAACCGCACAGAACAACGGCATCAACTGCATTTACTTACCAGCCACTCATCAAGTCCAAGTCTGCCTCTCCTCAAACTGAGGCTAGGCTCTGCGTTAGAGCCCTCACAGAAGGCAGCAAAAGAAAGAGAAAAACCACAACAACTCAGCAGAACCATCAAGTTCACCTTCTAGTCAGAACCCTAAGCAACAACACTAGAAAAGGTATGAGGGAAGCACACTTCTACAGCTTTTCTAGACTCCATACCTAGTAATGTGAATCTCTGAGAGAGAGCCCCAGTCCATGTGAGTAGACAATGCACGTGGACACCTTAGGGCTGGGTGTGTGGCATGTGCTATATGCTTGTAGTCCCAGTACTTGTGAGATGGAGGCAAGAGTTCAAGGCCAGCCTTGGCTACATAAAAAGTTAGAGGCCACTATGGGCCTGTCTCAGAAGAAAAATTAAAAACAACAAAAGCAACAGAGAAAGAAACTGGACATCTCAGTGATGACAGAAATCTGTTCCTCGAATTAGGGACACCTTTTAGGTCCCTGTAGCCATGAAGACAGCCCCCTCCCCCAGACAGGGTTTCTCTGTGTAGCCTAGGCTAGCCTCAAACTCAGAAATCCACATGCCTTTGCCTCCCAAGTGCTGAGATTAAAGACATGCTCCACCACACCCTGCTATAGAAACAATTTGAGGAAATGGGTTATCCTAAGGATTAAATGAGAGATATGGGAGATACTTGTAAGCTCTAACAGAAAACACATATGCTAGGGGCTACGATATCACCTACGTCATCCCAGCTCAGGCTGGTCTATAAACTCTAGTGGCTTCTATGGTCCCACTGCCAGTCTCTTCAGGGTATGAGCCATTATATCTCATGTTCTCAAAGCAGCACCCAGCAAGACAGGAAACTGGGAATGCTTGGTGGCTTCAGCGGGGCTTGGTGAAGGATGACATGCCATTCACCTTTCACTGAGCCCCATCTTTAGGGGAAGGCTGCTTCCAGTCACTGCCACAGTCTCACTGTGCTTTCTAGGATCTGCCAAGCAGTTACATTGTGACCCTGGTGGCCCTCCCAGAGCACTCCATTCCTTCCCATTTTCATTCCTCGCTCCACTTTCACTACTTTGCTTATTTCTTTCTATTTCTGGAGGAGCCTGTTTCTACCCCAGATCTGTCTGTTCTATTCCCCAGAAGGCAACCTCAGGGCCTTGTGAGGTGGGTGGACGGATGGACAAGTGAACAGAGGAATCATTCCAAACCAGGCAGAAGCTCTCCCAAGGAGTAGCACTATTTTTGACATTTCTATTTTAGCATGTAGTCTCCTCTTTTCAGGACTGTTTAAAGCAGAGCCTTTGATTAGAAAAAAAAAAAAAAAACCTAAGTAAATATCAAAAATTATGGAGCTTCATATTTGTTCTCTTTCAATTACATTCTGTGCAAACCATATCCATTCGTAAGTTAAACTGACTCCTAACTGCCTCTTCTTCAAACTCAACCTGTGTTCTTTGGGCCAAGACCCCAAGTTCTGCCATTAGAATAATAGAATTCACAATTCCATCTGTGACTCACAAGCTGGGAAGGCCTTGTCTTTGTTCTTCTGTCTCAGGCACTGACAGTGAGTGGTAGAATATTTTTCTTGTTGGTCAAAAGTAAAGATACGACTTGAAGCCAAAACAGTAGAGGGTCCCATTCCCAAGCACTTGCAGTTTCACTGAAGAGATGACATTTATTCAGGTGTGATATTTAATTTATCACAGAGGGTCAAGACGGGTGTTTTTTTTCCTGAAATACCATGATATGATAAACTTTAACTTTATGAATGAAAGTCTTTGCAATCATTTAACAAACTCAAAACTGCACCAAATTTAAAGACTACTATCTCACTAAAGATAATCTAGTCAACAATCTAATTACAGAAAGATTACTTTAAAGAGGCTTTAAAACTACAAGAAATAATTAACAACAGAGCCCCACGCCTGACGACAGAGGCAGCCCTGAGAAGACAGGCTCCTTAGGACGGTGGTGTAAGCCAAGCACTCTGACGCTCACTCGAAGTCTGGAGTTGAGAGCAGATTACTAATGTCAATCTAAAGTAAGCTTGTGTGGCCCATCCCCTGACTCGTTCAGGACTTCTACTGAATTGCTTCTGCCCATCTCAAAAAGGAAAAGGAAATAAGGTTGTGCTGCACAGCCTGCACTGAAGCAGGAGGATCACAAGTTCAAGGCCTGCTTGGCTACCTAGTGCGTTGGGAGCCAGCCCAGGCAACTTAGTAACAAAACAGAATTTAAAGGGCTGAATATAGCTCAATGGCAGAACCCTTGCTTAGTGTGTGTAAGGTCCAGGTTCAATCCCCAGTGCTACAAACAGTAGTAATAGCAATAAACAAAGAATAGGATAACGATAAATCTGGTGAAGGAAAGACCTAGCACGCTAGCAGTAAAAAGAAATCTAAAATCAAAGCACACTGTATTTTATGCTTCACAGACATGGACACTAAAATACACATACACTCAAATCAGCAAACATACTTACTTTTATAAGGCATAGGTTCAAAACACTGATTAAAAATGATTGTAACTTAAGAAATACTAACTAAAGATTTTTTGGGGTTTTCTTTTTGGGGTTTTTTTGTTTTTTGCTTTTTTGTTTTTGGTTTTTTTTTTTGTTTTTTTTTTTTTCGAGACAGGGTTTCTCTGTGTAGTTTTGCGCCTTTCCTGGAACTCACTCTGTAGCCCAGGTTGGCCTCAAACTCACAGAGATCTGCCTGCCTCTGCCTCCTGAGTGCTGGGATTAAAGGCCTGCGCCACCACCGCCCAGTCCCAAAGTTATTTTTTAATCTAATTGCAGTCCAATCAACGTGCTTTTCACCAGGCATTGCCTTATGGTATACCTTAGATTTCAAAATCCTTGCCCTGTACTCCTCTTAATATTCCCAGCAAACCCACATACCATGGTGCTTGTCTCCTTGTTTCCTCTTAGCAGATCCACTGCCTTAAGACTTCCTTCTGGGAGAGACCAGATAAGTATGACAAGCTTTCTTAAAGTCATCTCCAAAGCCAGTGACATCAATCTGTACCCCTCCAATGAACTGGGGGTTATCCTATAGCTTTCACCCATTACTGAAGGCCCAGTTCCTCTTAAAAAGGTCCCCTTCCCTCACACATGCACGCCCCTGGCTCTGTGGTGAAAACACAATTCCCCCTTCACCTTGGGGCCTGTGGACCTAAATGGCTTCAAAAATCCCAAGCTAAGGTTTCCACGAGAAAGGGGCCTGTGGGTAAACATGATTGTGCTGTTTGAGGAAGGCATTTTCTATTTGTAAATCTTTTTTCTCATAAGGAATTTTCTGAAACTGAGTCCTGACTTTTCCTGCTGTGTCTTTATCACAGAGACTGGGATGCTCAAAACCATGTTGTCCAGACTCCTCAGGCAGCCAGACAAAAATAAGTGTGAGAATGAGAATGGGTTCCCTCAGTCAGATGCACTCACAGGTGCTTTGGAAAGTGGAAATGAGGCAGACAATGAGTGTTCTGCCCTTGCTGCCACTGCCTCCCCTTAAGAGTGTGTGCATTTATATATGGGTGTGTGGGAACGGGGTGGGGGGTGGAGCAGACAGTCCAGGAGTTGACGTCACTTCAATTGCTTCTCCATTTTTTTTTTTTTTTTTTTTTTTGAGACAGGTCTCTCAGTGAACCTTAAGCATGCCATTTCAGCTAGACTGCCTTGCCATGGATCCCCTGGGATCTATCTGTCTCTGTCCTCCCAGCTAGGGTTGGAGACATGCACCCCCACACTAGCCTTTACATATGTATAGGGATCTGCACAGCAAGAACTTGATCCATTGAGCTGTCTTCTCCAGGCCCTCTTCACTGCTTTCAACTGTTGATGTGTGAACTTGAACTTGTGATGTAAACATCAGCAGATGGATAAAGAAGATACTAGAAACACCAAGATTCAGCTGGACATAACAGCTCCCCTTTAATCACACCAGCTGGGAGGCTGAGGAAAGAGGACCCCCAACTTGAGGCCAAACTGAGCTACATGGCAGTTCAAGACCAGCATGGATGATATAGTGACACTCTGTCTCAAAACTAAAGTAAAATACCACCCACATTTCCTATTGCAGGCCCAGTCCCTGGCCTCAGCTTCCCAGGGATTAACTTAGCAGGTAGAAGCCAAGCTCATACTCCAAGGTCTCTGTGACTGCTTTTGTGAGTGTCAGAAGACACCTGAAGTGGCAACCTCCCGGTCCCTAGATTACAGACTGGACAATGTGCTTCAGAGGCAACTTTCTGACCCAGATAGACAGCGGTAACAGTGTCTCTGGCAAGTTAGTTCTTCAATGTTCTGGACATCCTTTGCTCCTAGTGTGTGTGTGTGTGTGTGTGTGTGTGTGTGTGTGTGTGTGTGTGTGTGTGTGTGTGTGTGATGTGTGTATGATTCATGCATGGGAGCATGCAGGCATGCCTATGTGCACATAAGAAGACCAGAGCAAGATTGTGTCCTCTCTACTGGCCTCTGCCTTACAGCCTCACACAGGACCTCTCACTGAACTGAAAGGTCACTGTTGGCCTGGCTGTCTGAGCCAGAAAGCTCTCCTGTTTCTACCTCCTAGTGCTGAGGTTACAGGCACATATAGTCATGCCCAGCTTTTTGATTGTTTGTTGTTTTTGTTTTGTCTTTCAAAACAGGGTTTCTCTATGTAACAGTCATGGCTCTGTAGACCAGGCCGGCCTCAAACTCAGAGAGATCCACCTGCCTCTGCCTCCCAAGTGCTGGGATTAAAAGGCATGCATTACCCACCCAGCCATGCCTAGCTTTTTATGTGGATCCTAGGGATTTGAAAACATGTTCTCCTGTTTACAAAGAAAGTATTCTTCCCCCACTAAACTACTTTATACCCCACCCACTTTTAAAACAAGGTCTAGGCAGGTATGGTGGTGTGCACCTTTAATCCCAGCACTTGGACAGCCAGGGCTATACAGAGAAACCCTGTCTCGAAAAACAAAAATGGGCTAGAGAGATGGCTTAGAGGTTAAAAGCATTGACTGTTCTTCCAGAGGTACTGTATTCAATTCTCAACAACCACACGGTGACTCACAACCATTTATAATGAGATCTGATGCCCTCTCTGGTGTGCAGGCAAACACACAGACAGAACACTGTATACACAATCAATCAATCAATAAATCTTAAAAAAAAAAAAAAAAAAAAAAAAAGACAAGGTCTCATGTAGTCCTGGCTGGCCTCAAATTCATGATGTAACTAAGGATGACCTGGATCTTCTGATCCTTCAGCCTCCACACTCCCATTCCTGGGACAGGTGTACAGGTACAGGTGTGAGCCACCAGGCCCTGCTATAGGATCTGAGGATCAAACCTACACCTTTGTGCATGCTAGGCAGAAACTCTACCAGCTGAGCCACATTCCCCAAACCTTTCAATAAATGTATGAGTTCTACCTACACGTATAAAAGTAGAAGTTCCTATTGTGTGAAGTGTTAGAGAACCGCCAAGTTCATCATTTTAACCTACAGTACAATGAACTCAATATAGGAATCTGTTCCAATACCTCAGTAGAGGCCTGGACAGATAGGCCTGTGTACACAGCTTGTCTCCATGCACATACACAGTATGAGATTAACAACTAACAATAAAGTAGAACAATGATGGCAATATACTGCACTCCTTTATGTGATTGTGGTCTCCTCTCTTCTCCCCACCCCAGGTATCTCACTGTACTGTGCTCACCCTTCCTTCAATGCCAACAGGACATAAATGAGTGAGGGTGTGGGCCTGGTAATGCTGCACTAGAGATTATGCTGTGAAAGTCACCTGTGCACAAGCACTGTGACACTGTGGCAGTCTGATAACTCTGCCACTAGGTGATTGACAGATGGTAGAATATACAGAGTGGATCCAATGGATAGAGATAGCTCATGTCCCAGTGAGGGCAGAGCAGAACAACTTGAGATTTCATCATACTGCCCAGATGCTATGTATTTCAAAACTTATTCTGTGTTTATTTCTGGAAATTTCCCTTTTCATGTTTTCAGACTGAGATGGACTGCAAATAACTAAAACCACAGAGAGCAGGGCTGCAGGTGAGGGCGGGCTCCTTCGAAGCCCATTACGATACATCTTGTGAGGGCAGTGGGGAGGAGCTGAGTGCTAACAAAGATAATGGTACATATACATGAAAATGTTACAGCAAAACCCATTACTGTGTGTGCTATCTTTAAAAAAAATACACTCATGAAAAAAGGAAATACACTATTGGTCACTGTTGCCATCAACTAAGCCTTCATTTCCATAGTAGGCTTTTTTTGTATTATTTTCACTCAATTCAATCAAGAATCTTTTGCATAGATACTATCATTAACCTCTTTTTACAGATACAAAAACAAACAAAAGCAGTTAAGTATTTAATGCAGTGCTATACAGCCAGTGAGACTGGTGTGAACCCAGACAGGCTATGCACTAGGACAGGGGTTCTCAACCTTCCTAACGCTGCAACCCTTTAACACAGTTCCTCATGTTGTGGTGACCCCCAACTGTGAAATTATTTTGTTGCTGCTTCATAACTGTAATTTAGCTACTGTTATGAGTCATACTATAAATACCTGATATGCAGAATATCTAATATGCAACCCCACGAGGCTGACACCCACAGGTTGAGAACTACTGCAACTATGGCATCCCAAGCTAAGTTTCCAAATGTGCCTGTTGTTTAGTCCTAAGGCTGCCTCCATGTGGGTCTACTAGTGGATAACTGTGCCTGCATCTTCCTGACTTCTGTGTTCAAAATGCTGATACACGCATACACGACTGGTAAGAATGTAAATGGGCCGGGTGGTGGTGTCGCACGCCTTTAATCCCAGCACTCGGGAGGCAGAGGCAGGCAGATCTCTGTGAGTTCGAGGCCAGCCTGGTCTCCAAAGCGAGTTCCAGGAAAGGTGCAAAGCTACACAAAGAAACCCTGTCTCGAAAAACCAAAAAAAAAAAAAAAAAAAAAAAAAAAAAATGTAAATGGTATAACCACTTTCAAGCAATAGTTGGGAAGTTTCTTAAAAAGAGAAACTCTGGGCCCAAGAAATGGCTCAAGAGGTAGATATACTTGCTGCTAAGCCTGGCTTGACCTGAGTTCAATCCCCAGGGCCTACATGGTGAGAGAAAACTGACTCCAGAGAGTTATCTTCTGACCTTAATGCGCACACTGAGTCATGTGAGTGCACATACATACCTCAAATGTAATTTTTAAACTGAGGGGGAACATCAAACTTAGGCATGAGGTCCTGATCAGGTTCAGGTCTCCACAACTTCAGAGGATGGTGGCACTCCTCTGTAATCACCGTGCTCCTGTAGTAGGATTGAAGGGAGAAACACGAGAATCCCTGGACACCTGAGTACCAGCCAGCCTGGCATACACAGTGGGGAACAACAGCAAAGAGACTGCTCTCCAACAAGGTGGAAGGCAAGGACCAAGACCCAAGGTTGATGCTCACACCTGTACTCATACACACAAATATACATAAACATACATCTTTTTCTCATACACACATCAGAGTTAAATATATTGTGACTACACGATATAGCCATTCTACCCCTAGGTACTTGCCCAAAATGGAATCATATGGGCCTCCAAAGTCTTACTCATAGATGTTTATATCATTTTAAATTTTAATTTAATTAGTTTTAATTTAATTGAGCTCAGAAACAACTCAAATGTCCAGTAAGTGAACAGGTAAACAAATATAGCCAAACAACTACTGATACACAGCACATGGGTAAATCTCCAAATGATTATACTGAGGGAGAAAAGTATATATACTGCATGATTCCATTTACAAATAAATTCTAAACAGAGGTTGTAGTGCTTGTCTCTAATCCCAGCATTTAGAAGGCTAAGGCAAGAACACCAGGAGTTCAAGGCCAGCTTTGATACACAGCCAGGCTCTGTCTCAAAACAAATCAAGCTGCCATTTCTGTCCCTGGCATCACCCCAGCCCAGATCCTCCACAGCTGACTTGCAATGCACTCAGTAGCCTTTTGGAGCCGCTTGGGTAACTGCCAGGCATCCTTAAAGCACAGAACTTACAGAGAACTTCCCTAACAGTTCCACAGTGTTCCAACTGGCCCAACAACCGTGGCCATCCAATATTTACAGCAGTGGGCCTTGCTGGGGGTTTGCCCTGGCTGCCTAGGCCATCAACCCCAGTTCTTTTCTTGCTTGAAGTCTCCACAGGCCGATCTTGTTAACTGCTCATGCCCTTGCGAGAGCTTCCCATCATAAATGATGTCCTGCTCATTCTTCTTCATCTAAGTCCCTGTTCTCCCTTCACTCTAAGGTCAAAATTAAGCTTTGATGACCACAGTGACGGGGAAGAGGGTTCTGACTAGACAGAAATCTGAAAACAAAAGGACACACATCAACAGGCACTAGTCAGAGGCCTGAAGGCTAACAACGGCTCCGAAACTGCAAGACTGGACTGGAACTAATCAACTGTAACTTTGTAAAAAAGGGACTGAACATGAGATGGACATCCTGGTATCTTCTAACTGCAGCCACTCACTTCCTTAGCCAGGTGTCCCTTTTTAGACTCTTGAGGGCTGGCAAGGTACTGAGGGTGCTGGAGGGAATACAATGAGATGGCTGCCCTTGAGCTCTGCTGAGTGAGCATGGCACACCAGTTTCCCCTGCCCTGACTGCTGACTTTCAACCCCTCCTATCCAGCATCTACTAATGCAGCAAGTGCAGAATAACACTCTACAAACAGTAGAGAGCAAATTAAGGCTGAGCATCCCAGTGGCCACTGTCCCAGGAAACATCCAATCACAACGAAAGACAGCGTACAAACTTCACTTGCAAACAGATCCTATCCTTCCAGTCTCTGAAGCTTTCCACTTATTTGAGCATTTACTTGCACTGACATAAACTTATGAGGTAGGTGTAGTGACACACATTTGCAGTTCCAGCTACTCAGGAGTTCAAAGCCAGCCTGGGCAACATAAACCCAATCTCAAAGAAAAAAATAAACTGATTAGTCAATTAATTAAAATTATGAGCCTGTTCATTCAAAAAGCAAGGGATGAAGAGATTTTTCTAGCAAGAAAGTATTACTTCGGGCTGTGGTGGCACACGCCTTTAATCCCAGCACTTGGGAGGCAGAGGCAGGCGGATCTCTGCGAGTTCAAGGCCAGCCTGGTCTACAGATCGAGTTCCAGGAAGGGCTCCAAAAGCTACACAGAGAAACCCTGTCTCAAAAAAAAAAAAAAAACAACAAAAAGAAAGTATTACTCAGGTAATCAAAGACCAAAATGTCCCTCAGAATCTAAACTCATGCGAGATAGTAATAGCAATTTGTTATACTGTCTTTTTTTTCCTCTTAACAATTTCTCCTCTCTCTCTCTCTCTCTCCCCCAAGATGGGGTTTCTCTTTTTAGCCTTGGCTGTCCTGAAACTTGCCTCTGCCTCCCGAGTGCTGAGATTAAAGGTGTAGGCCATTATTACCCAGCTCTTAATAATTTCTTTATACCAGGTAGAGTGGCCCCTCATACCTGTAATCCCAGCACTTGGTAAAGGCAGGAGAATCATGAGTAGTTAACCTGGGCTATAAAGAGAATTCTAGGCCAGTCTAAACTACACAGTAAGACACTGTTACAAAATAATAATAGTAATAATTTTTAGGTACAGTTATATGTTTATGTTTCTACTAGATAATCATTTTGTCTAATTTCTTATAAAACTTAGACATTTTAAGCAAGAAAAATATCCTGTTAGCCTGCTCATCACATGTAAAAATTCTCTTATTTTTAGCATGTTAGCAAACTGACAGATGGTCAACAATGTGTAAGCAACAATATTTACTAGGGCATTATTTGAAACAGCAAAAGACAGAAGAAAAATACCAAAATACAAACGTGGGACTGATAGTTTAAAAAGTAGGATGCATGCACACAATGAAGTACTATGCAGCCAAAGAAAAGAGTGAAGCAATCCGTCTGCTTCTCACTGCCAAGATCCACAGCCAAATTAAAGGCCAGGAGTCAGTCACACGTTTCTGTGGAGTGAGAGGTGTTGAGGCACTTTCTTTCGTGCTGGGTCACCTTAGGACACCAGAGACCCCAGCATTCTCCAGGAAGGAAGCAGGCCAGAGCAAAGGAACCAGCAGGAAGACAGCTCACTCGTCATGTGTGAGGCATGCATGGAGGTCAGAGGATAGCTCTGTGGAGTCAGCTCTCTCCTGCCTTTACATGAGTTCCAGAGATTAAATTCAGGTCACGAGGCCTACATAGTAAGCACCTTTACTCAGAGCCATCTTGCCAACCTCTGACTAAATTTTCAATATTCCAAGAAGAAAAAAACAATTAAAGCTGGGCCATGGTGGCACACACCTTTAATCCCAGCACTCAGGAGGCAGAGCCAGGAGGATCTCTGTGTATCTGAGGCCAGCCTGGTTTGCAGAGTGAGTTCCAGGACAGCCAAAGCTACACAGAGAAACCCTGTCTTGAAAAAACAAACAAACAAAAAAACCCAAACAAACAATGTTTTTATTTTATTTTAGTAACACAAGATGTGTGACAATGTCAGTACTGTCTATCTTTGCAGTACCGGTGCAGGCACAGAGTTTATAAAGGAGCCCTCCTCCTCTCAGAAGAGTACCTGGGCAAGTTCTCAAGCCCCCACATAAGCACCTCTGTACATAACCACACAGCTCTGCTTCTGGGGCAGCGAATGCAATGGGCCCTCCAAATGGGACAGCACAGCTCCCGGCACTAAAGCTGCTTCAGCCACTATAGACCTCTCCTGGATGATGAGAAAAATCTTCGGAGTTCAAGATAAGTTTGGATAACAAGGGGAGCAGGAAAATTGATGGGGAGAAACCAGTCAGCATGATGAATAGGCTGGTCCAGAGCAGCGGGTGACGGATATGCAGATGCAAGACTGGCAGGGAGGGAAGAGAGTCCATGCACAACAGATGGATGGAGATGCTCAATCATCCTCAGGAACAAGCATACAGTGCCACGCAGTCCTGTCTGCTCCGGCCGGCTCCTCACTCACCTGCAGGGTGCAGCCTCCACTCCCAGCAGCTTTGTGCAACAACCCCACAAGGGGCAGAGCCCAGGGTAAAAAGAGCAGGAGGTGGGAGGAAGGTGCCATCCACTGCAAGCTGACTACTGTGGGCCAATAGTACGGCCTCCTCACACTTTGCTGTTTTCCTCCAGTTCTTTGTCTTTCTCACTACCTCACACTCCCAAGGAAAGCTTTTACTATTTGTCCAGGGCAGAGGGGCTCTCACTACACAGGAAATTTAGTAGGAACTGGAGTGGCAGGGCAAACTGGGATTGCTATTCCACTGTCCGCTGTCCTGTTTTTCCATCATCATCATCATCATCATCATCATCATCATCATCATCATCAGTCTGTGACAGAGAACCTAGACCAACCTGTTCATATCAAGTCTGTGACAGCAGAGCTCATCAGTTAAGGGTACTTAGTCTCGTCTAAGGCTAACAGGTAACAACAGTAAGAAAAAACACTCACCAGGGCCTGCAAATGGGGCTCAGTGGCAAAGCACTTGCCTAGGAAGCCCAAGGACGTGGATCTGATCCCCAGCACAAAAATACTGAGGATGAAAGGAAAGAAGCAAGCAAGCAAGGAAGGTATGAATGACTCAGTAGGGACAGCTTTAAAAATGTCTGTGATGTACCAGGTTCAAGTCCAGCAGCAAACACTGGGATGACTCTAAATCTTCATGCCATAACCCATGTCTCATGAACAAAGACTCAGAAGGGCCAGCCGGCCCCTCATGGAGGGGCCAACATTACTCCTTCCAGCTCAGCTGCAGTCAAGCATGGGGTGGTGCTGGCAAAATGTCCACCCCCTGCCCCTAAGCTATCTGCTGGACCCCAGCTCCAGGAACAAAACCTCTATAAAAAAGACTTCTGGTTTCACTAAGACACATTAAAGAATTAATTATAAAGTAAAGCTGTAGGAGAAAATTAATTTTAGAAACACAAGAGGTTACTTTTTTTCCTAGAGATGGGGGAGGAAACAGTTATTTTCGTTTTCATCCTGGGGCACAAGCTGGGAGCTGTCCAGTCGATAACCTGGCCATCAGAACAAGGTTTGTAATTAAAAGGTCAGTGACCTGGAAAGCCAGGCCCACTCCCAGAGCTTCTCAGTAATGACGAAGCTATTAAATTAAGACTGTTATGAAATCAATGCTAAAAAAGCTTTCATGGTAACGAGATTCCATTCAAGGACATGCAAACTACCTCATGAAATGGACGTAAATGATAAAAAAGAAAAGTAATAAAAGAGAGTTCAATTGAAATCTGTGTAAGAATTTACTCCCCCCTTAAAGGATTCCAGTGAGTAAAGTCCTTCACCTCCACCCCACCACCAAGGTTGAGCCCACCAGGATTCGTTCTTTCCCAAATTCATTTCCACACAGAGGGAGCTTCCAGAAACAGAAGGGTATACTCTGCTCCCCCTTTTAGGAGAAGAAAGTCATAGACAGGTGAGGAAGAAGCCCTTGGCTTACACATTTGAGAGGGTACCACCCTCCCGACTCCAAAGGGTTATACAGAAAAGCCTACACTGATTCTGAGAGCTACATCAGGGAAGTCGGCGGACAACTCTATCCCTCCTCCACCTCATCTGCCTTCAGCCTCCCAGGCACAGTCATCACACTTGCCCAACCTGTACTCAGTCTGCAGGGCATGCTGGGAAGTGCCTTGCCTCCTATACTATATTTTGTGGCAGCAAGTCGACAGCAGCCCATGGACAATGTTCTCCAAACCTCCAAATCTCGGGACTGCTGCTACTGCTGTTTCTGGACTACTCGGCCTCCTGGGCTGCAGCCTGCTGAGATGCCTGCCTGGCAAGAAAAGCATCTATATATAGACCAGCTCTATGAAGGCTTAAACCTCACGTAGTCCAACTACTGTCATGTGTGGCTGACTACCATGGCTGTGTCATCTGCAGAATCAAGAAGAAGCTGGACAATATACGAAAACATTAATTCTAATATTCTGAAGGTGAACAGCTGCTTTTCTCTTTCATCAAAAAAAAAAAAATCCTGATAATAGGGAGAATTGCTGTAAATTACATAAAATGGCAATACAAACTTCAAAGAAAATGATAAATGATTCTAATAACTTCATGTTTCTCATTAATGACTCTATATTCTGACTTTAAAGCATCTAAAAGAGAGCACAAAACAAACAACAACAACAACAAACCATCCAAGACAGACCCTTGCAGACCAATGCTATCTCACTTCAGCCCACTCCCCACCCCCACCAGAGAGCTCAACACTTAACCTGTCAGTAACAGAGGCACAATGCAGCCCCTGCTTGGGGCTGTGGTTTCACAATAAAACAAACTCAGCGATGCCTAAAGTCACCCTCATTTTCCACTGAACTGACATGTACTACAGGGACCTCAATTTCTATATTAAATATTAAATAATATTAAAAGAAAAACAAAATTGAATTTGCTTTTTCAGGAAAGAGATGTTTATTAAGAAAAAAAAAAGCAGTCAGATTATAATTCAAGTCAGTGCTCCACTGCAATTCCCTGAAGTGACATGTGAGGAAGAGCCGAGGCTGCAGAGCTGAGAGCCCTCCCAAAGCCAGTGCCCCAGTTCCCCACCACGGCCCTGCATGGAGCAGACCTAGAGCAAGGTGCCAATCCTCTTCCTTCCACAGCTACCATGAGGGACAGGGTAGATGCCCCTTGCCCAACCATACATCCTGGTTGTAGAAGCCTGACTCAATGAATATCAGGAATTTTAGAAGTGAAGTTTAAATCCACGAAGGGGCTTTTCTTCCCCAGACACCGATCAAACCTTGGAATTCTTTGCCCAGAAAAGGTCTGCCAGAACTTACCCTATTGGGATTCACCTCGGAAATGGATAATTACCGACTGAAGGAGCATTTTAGAGGATAATGGAGATGGGTGATTAGCTTCAGTGATTCCAGGCTTAAGTACAGGGTAAACCAGTGTGGTTCTCTTTAGAACAAGAAGGGCTAGGGAGCCTCCCTGAGTTCCTAACACCCAAATTTCTAAAGACTAACCTGAATCAAGAGTCCACTCTACCAACAACGCTAATCTCTTTCACAGCTCTGTGCATACATCGCCCCTCAGAGACATCCGACAGCCTTTAAAATCGCATCCCCCTCCAGCCCTGGCATCTGACACCTGACACACCATGGACTTTGCTGTTCCATTTGTTCATGTCCTGTCCCCACCCTGTTGGAGCAGAAGTTCTGTGAGGACAGAGTTTTTGTCTTTTCTGTTCTCAGTGAATTTCCAGTGGAAAGATCAGGGTATGATACAGAGTCGATGCTCATTCCTGGGTGAACTGATTAATCAATCAGCTGGATGTTTCCCTTTCTTCTTTCTTTCTTCTTTTTTTTTTTTTCCGTAAAGAACAACAAATAATAATTGCATAAATCAGCTCCCCCTCTATAGTAGTTATGAGCCAAGTGACTCAAAAGAAGTATTATTTGGTCCAGAGTTTCTCCCTCTCGCTCTCTCTCTCTCCCTCTCCCAGTCAGGGATTTATTAAAATTAAACAGATTAGATGGAGCTCCTGATACTAAAACTGCTCAGCAAAGCCTGCGGTGGGGAAGTGCCGAGCAAACACCAGAGACATTTGTCTCTAAATTGCTCTAAATACCTTCTGCAAATGAAATTCTAACCCAGCTGCGTTTGAGAGAAAATGAGGACTAACTGGTCATTGTCGGTAGAGGAGAAGATCAGACAGTTATAATACTGCACAATGTACTGGGCTAAGGATCTCTCGGCAACCATAGATTTTGTCTCAGGTTACCCCGGGTAATCAGCTCAGCTTTTAGGCTCAGCTTTCCCCTGCTTCAATGCTTTGATGAGAGAGCTGAAATCCCCAAGCTTTTATGATTAATTACTCCCTATAGGTACACATATTTCAAGGAAAATCTCTTTTATGGCATGATGCTTACGGAGTAGAGAGGCCAGCCAACACACTCCAAATTTTAATAATCTCCTAATGATGGGGGTGAGTACCATGCAGCTAGCAAGCATGCAACTCCTTCATGGGGACCTTGCCATGGGTCTGCAGCTAAGCAGCTGCTGTGGGTGAAACCCTGTGGGTGTGCCCAAACCCTGTGAGTGGGGCCCTGTCAGTGGCTAGAACACTGTTTTGGTCCCAGAGCAGCACTTCTGGATACCACAGATGTGCTTAGAAATGCCATGAAAACATCTCACCATCCATCCCAGTTTTTTAAAAAAAAAAGACAGAATCACCAGAATTTTGAGGCCAGCATTATAGCTTTTAACGAAAAAATAGTTTTGGAGTGAACAACACCACCCCCCCCCCCCCCCCCCCCCCCCCCCCCCCCCCCCCCCAGTGTTATGTAAAGCTCTTTAAGTAGCTTCCTAGATCTCTAGAAAAGTAAACATCCTAAGAATAAAAGTCCGCCTTCTTTTTTGGTCAGATGGTTGTTTTTGCTTTACAAAACACCAAATACTCAACAGAACTAGAATAAGTTCTATCTGCTTCAACAATACGGAACTTAATCAGGATCCATTTTATCCCAGCCTACAGAAATACCATAAAAATCAGGAATTTGCCACTTCAATCTGGAAATCCTCCTGCCTGTGTTTCTGCACCTAGTTCCCCTTATCTTTTGCTTCTGACCTCTCCTAGCCCAAACAGGTCATTTTGTGGTCAGGTCACTAACAGACTGACCAGAAAGCAGGAGTCCTCCAGTTTTATTCAATGGGCCAGTTCTGCTACTGAATGCTGACTGTACCATGATGATCTTGGCCTCATATCTGCTGCTTAGTTGTTCAAACCCTGTTATTTCTCTGCTCCACTGTGAGTAAAGAAATGTGCGCCCCGTTGAGGGTGGTCACCTCACCCCCATGTCCCACCTGCACACGTGGACAGCCATGGCGATCCTTGATGTACTCAGCACCTGTCTCTAGCTATGATCTCCACTGCCCCAGCCCTGGTCCTTTCTACAGACCACTCTACACTGCAAGGAAACTTGTACCTTTCTTCTTAAGAAATGCTCTCCTGGTTGCAAGTGGGCTCTGCCGGACTCGGGAATTCTGTAGGAACTTCACTGCTGTGGCAATCTGGTAGGGGGATAAAACAGAGAGTAAACTTCAGTAATCTCAATTTCAAGGCCAGAAATTTTGAGTTCCCAGGGCACAGACAAAAGGATACTGCTGGGATCAAATACATAGCAAGCTACTTCTTAAACTAGAAAGCCACTTAAACTAGGTTCTCCTGTCTTCACTGGCTTCCCATTTCTGAGAGGAACAAATGGCACCTCCTTGGTTTAGCTTTTCGGACCTGCACTGAACTTCTGCTGCATTCCTGTTTCAAGCTGCTGCTTCAGCCACACTCAGCTACAATCCTTGTACCATGCACAATCTCATTCTGGGAGACTTCCCTTTCTCATCTCTACCCGTCTACATATTACACAACACACCATACACACTTTTTTGTGCACACACACACACACACACACACACACACACACACACACACTAGAGAGAGAGAGAGAGAAAGAGAGAGAGAGAGAGAGAGAGAGAGAGAGAGAGATTCTTATAGAGACTGTTCTGACTCCTCAGAGCTTTCCCTAAATCAGCCTTTCCGATCTTCCTGTTCTCTTTAGTTCTTCAGGGCTGTGATGTGTACCTTATAATTGAAGACATAATTATACTGTCTTCTCATGTTCAAGCTGCCTCCCCAGCTACAAAGTAAGGAATGGCAGGGAAGAGATGATGCTCCCTATCTAGTACCTGGCAAAGTACTGGAGGTGAAGGGGTTTGTAAAGCAGACACACACATGACTGGCCACACTGGTCCCCCCAGTTGGGTGAAGCTGAATTCCGATGAGCCTTTGAACGGCAAAGTTCAGGATTCCCTGGCTACAAGTCAACAAATTGACAGACTGTTTCCCAACCTCTGGTATGAATATTATTTGATGAAATCTTCATATATACAAATAAGTCAAGCAGGGGATGAATGAGGCATCAGCCCCCACACTCGGCACATGCAAGGCATGTGTTTATGCTGCCTGACTGCTATCCACAGCAAACAGGGTCCTACAGGGCAGGAAGTGCCAAGCTGCTCCAGGAGGAAAGAGGGCTGTTTAGAATAACTGGCACTATTCACCTCAGCAAAACCAAAAGAAAAGCATGGTCCTGTTAAGGTAAGGCTAATGCAGTTCACTCTCAGTAAGGATGTTTCTGTGATCCTAAATTAAGGGCAACCCTGAGCCAAGATTCAAACAGCAAGTACTGTGACTATGAGTGATGTTCAGGTTGCACATCACCTCCTGAGACCAGAGTTCTCGGGGAACAAAAGAAATGAAGGCAGATCAAGAAGAAAGAGAAAAAGAGGAAGACAGCCAGGGAAACGCCTCATTCTCCCGATAAACCCTCAGTGGGAGGCTTACCCTGGATTCCTCCTTAAAGGTCAGGCTCAGTACCCTGACCTTCCAGAACTGGACCTGTCCCTCCAGAGATACTATTGCTCTCAGGAGCCAAGCCCAGCTAGCTCCCTGTGGGGGTTGATCCCTCCAACACTGCAAACTGCTTTGACCACCATCGCAAACTGCAGGATAACCATAGTTCTAGGCTAATGAAAATTCAATGTGGGAGATTGTAGAACCCCCAAACTGATACTTCAGTCTCAACTAGATCACCTCAGGTTATACTGGAAAAAGAAAAAAAAGAAAAAAGAAAAGTCTAACAAAGCTCTACAATATTATGATGAAAAGACAGAGGGAGGAGTACCGAGGGAGTCCAAAGGAGACACAAGAGAAAGGAGGGTGGAAAAAGGGGAAGAGGATGGAAAGAGGAAAGTTGCAGGGTGTGCTATTCTCCAGAAAGAGAAGGGATAGGGATAGGCACACATCCCAGGCCCGCTAGGGTCACCACCAATCTTCACTGCTCAGATGGCTCAGGTATAATTGTGTTCACCTGTGAAAACCATACACCTCTACATGTTAGAAGATGACAGTACTGGTATCCTGCGGCAGCCTCTGGCTGTGCTGTGTGTACCAGGTGTCACAGGAAATGTGGATGAACAGGTCTTGGGCACAGGATGTGGACTGCACAGCTCCTGTCATTCACCCATACAAAGAGAAAGCCTTCCCGCATCCTTCCAAAATTCCCCATGACGGAGAAAGAAGACAGAACCACACCACTAAAATGCCCAGGTTTCACCTTGCTCTTTTAATACAGTCCTTGGTATATGCATTTCTGGTCAGAGAGCAAAGTTCTGATGGGTTTAATGGTGCACTCAATGCAGTGCTTGGCGCATTCCATCAATTTTTTTTTTTTAAAAATTGCATCTCTTATTTCTTTAAATACATTAATCAGCCTAGTGTAGGCAAAACGGATCCATCGGACAATGCAATAAACATGAATTATCATCTATCCAACACGCATAATGGCTTAAAAATACATAATAGCAGGTGTAGTTTAAATGATTAGTTATTACACCTGTGGTGGGTCTGATTCAATTGGGAAAAATCATCTTTAATAGGTTAAAAGGTTTAGATCACCATGCTTTCCTTAAAGTGGCTGCAGAGAGGGAATGATGGAGTGCTCTGTCATTAGTAATTCATTTAAGAAAAACGTGGGGGATATAGCAAAGAACAGCATAAACGAGCGAATCCAATTTAAACATCAGGTAAAGTAGAAAACACCTTTTAAAAAAGCAAGATAAATGAATTTGGAAGGGAGATGAAATTGACGTATTTATTTTAACGGGAATTTGACAAAGTCCCGGCACACTTCAAACTTGCAAAAATATGAACAATTTCTTTTAAAGTTTCCACTCACTAATTTCAAGTCATATAAAATAATACTGCCAAACACCTACATAAAGTGTTTTTGAGGCTCATTTATGTTCCCCTTGATCTTTGTCTGAAAATGCAGGTGACAGGCAAATCACATATTTAACAGCATCGATATCACTACACTAGATGCAAAAATATAAAGCACCCAAACTAATAGCCTCACCATAATGTGCTGAATAAGAAAGATACTCAGATAAGCTGCTGCGTGTAAGCGTGAACACACGAAAACCTCTCTTCTCCTTTCACTAATTATTTCTCCAGCCACTCTTCACTCTTCTCCCTCCCCACAAGACACTAGCATCCTGAAGGGGGGCATAAAGAACTTGTCCAATCTAGAATTTTATAGCCCTATGATTCATGCACTGATGGTAAAAGATGTCCCAAAACTCCTTACCCATAATGCAAAGACCTCTCTGCCCACTGCATAAACTGCCAAGGTGCTCAGTCTGGGCCTTTCACCAGCCTATTGTTGGACACTTTTCATTGACTTCATGAAACAATTCAACTTCCCTCTGCAAAGGTCCAACACACAGCACACTTTTGTTGGGTCCAACGATGGAGTGCCTGCAGCCTATCCTGTATTATCATTTCATTTTCTAACCAGAAGATGAATGTGACCATTCATGGGTTATATTTGTGCCAACTAAATTACATAAATTCAGGCCAAATCTTCCGCCTCAATGTCAAAGATGTAAAATGGAGACAGGAACTTTACTGCACATGTGGTGGGAGTGCAGTGAGCCCTGGAGAATTCTGGCGCAAAGCTCCTGATGCATTGCTGGGCCACTTGCTGTGGAGTCGTCCCTCACCTTAGATTGAGTTCTTAATGAGTGTACCCCGAATTAGCAGGAGCTAGTTTGATTTTTAAAATTAAGGATGAACTCAGAAAAAAAATCAGAAGCAAAGTTTCTCATTTCCCCCAACTGTCCCAACAAGCAAAACAGAGTAACTGCCAACCATCAACTCCATGATTTTAGGGAAGTTTGTAATTTCACTGCTTAGCCCTTTAAAGCTACAGGAAGAAAATGCAGAAAATAAATTCTTTTCTCTGCAGTCTTGAGTAGTGGTTACATTGGAGTCCCTGACCATGACTTGGGGAGAAAGTGGGGGAGGGCTTCAGGCTGTAAAATACCTTTGGATTCAAGATAACTGGCCAACTGAGCAAGATCTGTACGGCAGGGAGACCAGGATCTGTAACTGCATAATGGGTGATCCGATACTCCATGCTAAACACACAGTGTAAGGTAAGTAAGGCCACTAGGAGAAACCCAGGGTCCTGACTATCTTCACTAAAGGATACTTCCTATGTGTTTGCCAATCTCCTCCAAAAGCCCTACACACTGTGATCTACAGAGCACACACTTATCTTCTGTTTGAGGGGACGGGAGAACAGAGCCTGCCTAATAATGAACCTGGGGTTTCAGGGAGTCTTAGGCACTTTGCACCTGACATGTAAACCCTGATGCACTGTCTCTGGTGGCACTTATTTGGAATGCCACCAATTCCGCCTTCCTGTGTACTATGTACACATCTATCTCCTAAAATGTGAGCATTCATTAGCCAGTTTAAAATATTCAAAAATGAATGACCTTAACAACCAAAGCCATGTCCTTTTTAACCCAGGGAGGAGCACCTAGAGGGCAGGAGAAGTGACCAGACACAGGCCTGAAACCCCACTCCAGTGCCCCATCGCTCCCACACTGTTCACAAGATTAAATTGCCTGTGAAAGGCTCCCCACTCCAGCTCTAAAGCAGACACCCAGAATCCTGTTAACAGGCACTAGACCAAAGCCAGCTTGAGTTTTAACAAGGGCTGACTTTAAAAGCCAGGCAATGCTGAGGAGAGAGCCTTCGTGAAGCAGAAATGTTGCATTTTAGTAAGAAATCAGTACTCTGTCAGGAGTTCCTTGACAAATATGGTCATCGGTGGCACAAGGAAATAGTTGCAAAGCAGCTGTTAATCAGAGAAACACATCGTAGAACGCTGATGCTAGCACTCGTGAAAAAATGCAACGGGCTAATTATGAAGCCATATATCTCACTAAAGAGGCTGTGTGCCTTGAGACTCCAGGCAGAGCACATTCGGATCCAGGGTCCTAGGACAACATAATTCTGGTTTTCTGCACCCAGATTCCTCTCTGGTCTACAGTTCAGTGTCAAGCTCTCTGTTCTTTCTCAATTCTGCACTCTCTTTCTAGGTAGGGCACAGGCTAGGGAGGGAAGGAAGCAGGGGCAACCACAAGCCACATTCCAAGACATCACAGGAACACATCCAAAAGGTGGCAGACCTTAATAAGTCAAAGCAGACGGAAAGCCTATGAGCCTGCAAAAAGAAAGGAAATGTTGGAACAGAGAGGAAATGTACCACGAGAGCAAATATGTGGGAACTTCAATGGTCAGAATCAAGAACAGCATCAATAAACAAAAAAACAGAAACAACACACAGTCTGAAGCTCAAAGGAAGAAAGGGAGCTTCCAGAAAGCTGCTACCCAGGCGTGAAATTCAATGCACAAAAGCTAAGGGTCTCACAGCCAGGTACAGGAGGGAAAGTTAATATGCAGAGGAAGGCTCGGTCAGCCAAAATTCAATACGATTTGCTGCAAGGACAAGGAGGAACAGGCTCCCCGAAACCCAGACTAGGGGAGGGGGAGGGGCGCCACAGCACACTCAGAGCAAAACCACTGGAATGGCAAGAGGGGAATAACCTTGAGGTGGACATGCAGTCAGGAACCCAAGCACAGAGCCAAAGTGCCCCCTAGCCGGAGCCAGTGGTGGCGCAGGCCAGAGGTGGCGCAGGCCAGAGGTGGCCGCTTGGCTAACTCACACAGCCCAAATTAAGTGTTTTCACTCAGGGAAAATGAAATGTTTTGCAAGATGAAACAGAATGAAAATTGAGGTTTTAGGTAATTACTAGTTGGCATTTACATATCACGGGCTGGTTCAACACCTATTCATTTTCCTCTTTTATTTAAAAAATTGCTCATTAAAAATGAACAGATGACAGTGACAGGGTTTTGGTTATGTTTTTTTTTCCTTTAATATTCGTTCCCCTTCTCTGAGGGCTACAAAATTGAGAGGTACTTTTTAGTCCATTTATCTACACATTAGCACACAAGCATGGGTGCACACACTCCCATTTAATTTATAGTAAGTGGAGAATGGAGAAGAGAAAGTGTCCACAAACCCCAGAAGTTCACAAACTAAAGACAGTGAACTGAACTTAGATAGCCCTGTACCTAGGGAGGGATGACCGACCACGTGCCCTGGTGCTCAAAGGGTTAAAGGAAGAAGTCTCTCTTTGGATTGGAATTTCCTGGTTGTGGTCACTGTCTCCACACCCCCCTCCCCCTGCAGTGATTGTGCTTGTGAGCCCTGACTTCCTTTGTTTTATTCTCCTTGGTCTTTTTGTTTTTCACATTAAAGAAATAAAAAACCTCTGGCAGAGGTGCAGAAGAGTTGACATGATACAACACAATATATTTTAGGGGCTATTGCGTAAATCTGTATTTAGGGAATTCTAAGGCATGCATTATTGACCCTAGTCTCTCTTAAAACATTGATATATGAAGTAAAAGCCTCTATGAAAGGTGGCAACTTCACATGCGCAAAAACTACCTTTCAAAGTGAAATATCTCTGTCGTCTACATTTTTTTCTTGGCCCTAGTTAAAAATACTGCACGAGCAACTCGCCAGGATGACACTGCTTTGTTGTTTTATGGGAGGAGTTCTCCCAGAGACAAGTGTGATGGTAACCTCGTCCTAAACTACCACACACTAGTCAGTACCCAGCGACGGCAGCCCTAGGGACAGAGTGACTTTGGAGAGGGTCTTCTGCTCAGCAGAGGACTCTGGGCCACCTTACAGCACATAAGGAGCCGGAGCATGGATGCGGAGCCAGGCAGGGCTGCAGATGCTGCGAACCACTGAGCACTGTCGCCACACAGAAGGAGCGAAATTCACAAACTTGCTATAGAGGAAATGAAAACCCCGGCCTCTGGGCTGAGAAGATCAAAGTTCCTTTTTAGGAAAGGTTGAGAAGGAAAAGGATTTTCTCCTTTAGGCGGAAAGAAAAGCAAATTTAAATGCCTTGTCCCCACACATCCCCACCTGAATTTCCACAGCAACCCTCTAATTTTTGATGCAGCCAACAAAGCAGTTACCCAAAGAGGGAAGAAAAAAAGGATGACATTTGCCTTTCCCTTGGCTTTGAAATCCAACTGGCAGCAGATTGTTTGAAGTCCTGTTTAGAGAAGAAACTGTAATAGCCTCCATACTGAAAAGAGGAGGGAAATGCCATTATACACGGATCACGGTAGCAGTGACCTCAGCAGAGAAGGCAAAGAGCTGGCTGTGAGCTGGAGGGGCGGCTAGCTAGCACACCAGCAACAGAAATGAAAGGTCCATGTGCCACAGCTGAGTGGTGGGAGTTGAGCGCTTGGTCCTGGGAAGCACCAAGAAGAGTGAGGAGCTCAAAGGAGTTCCTTGACTGTTCTTCCCCCAGTGCCCTGCTTTTACAATTTCAATATTCCTCTAACTCCCTGCACTGTTAAAAGAGGAAGCAGAAAATACCTAGGCTTGGTGTTGTAAAATTAGTGAAGGTGTCAAGCTGTTGAGTTGAATCACTCCAAAGGAATGTCATGACTCAGTGTCCAAGACCACCTTAGGAGAGCCATGAGCTCACACGGGGATGGTGGCTTGGGACTCCAACACTAAACAGATGTAGCAGACAGTGCCTAGGACCTTCCCTAGAGTACCTAGGTCCTTTCCTCTGTTGCTGGCTGAATGGTAGAGCTCTACTTGGGGAGCTCTGGAGCTCAGGTGCTTGGCAGATGGAGAACTGCTTCAGCTCCCACTTCTTCCCAAGTCTGGACCAAACAAAGTCCTCTCTGGTCATGGATGGCCAAGCTGTGGTACAATCATGATGGGGACGAAGAAAGGTTGTATCCCTGAGAGTGGCTACCTTGAGCATTAAGTCATTACTGGGATCTAGACACAGAATAAATGACTAGCAGGTGGCGGGCAGAGCACTCCCTTCTGATTACAGGGCACAACAGGCTCGTGGGTGCCAAGAAGAGATTCTCTCACCAGGAACCTTTGTCTACCATCACACATGGCACAAAAATAAAATGGTTTTTGTTTGGTTTGGTTTGGTTTGGTTATACAGCCTGAGCAGGCCCAGAACTCACAACCTTCTCTTCTTTCATCCTCCCAGGAAGCTGGGATTACAGGCATGTGCTGAAATGTCTGCATGAACTAAATACTTTTGAGAAGTCATTAACTGGCACCTCTGACAACTATCTAATGGGGAAAAGGCCTAATGGAGGACCGGGATTCAATTTCCAGCACCCAGAGTGGCTCACAGCTTTCTGAACTCCAGCTCCAGGGGTTCCAACACTCTTTTGGCATCTGCAGGCACCAGACATACAAGTGATACGCAGACAAGCATGCAGATAAAACACTCATACACAGTAAGTGAATTAATTAATTAATTAAAGATAGCAAGAATGAAAAGTGACAAATTTGGGTAGCTAAAGATCACCTTCACATCTACCAAAAAGTAGACCCATGGCTAACACAAGGCCAAGTCCTAGTTCCTGCTGTTACTCTAGAGAATTTCATGGCCCAAGGAGCAAAAGCAGAAGAAGTATGACTTCCAGAAGCATGATTCATAACAGAGTAAGCTTAGGAACTTTCAAATTGACGGTAAATGACAGGGATTGGAAACGGACTATTCAAATGGTGGGAGATGAGCAACTCCTCTTGGAGGGAAGTCATGCTCTTCAGCAGACACACAGGCCTACACAGTGAGCAGAAATGGGTTCTCCACTGGAACCAACTCTAGCAGGCATCAGATGTGCCTTATAACCACATGCAACAAGTTCATGGCCAGGTCATACATCTAATAATAGGGTCCCTAACACAAGTCCCATGTCTGTAGACATCTTCCTAAGTAAGAGTCCCATGCAAAGTGTCCAGCACAGAGGGACCTCTGACGCCCGTGAGGAAGAGGTACTAAAGTAAGGACGGCACAAGTGTCAGACTTTCATGGGGGACTTCTTCAGTATGAAGGTGCAAATTATAAAAAAAAATCCTCAAGCAGTTCTTCTAATTAACTTCAATTTAGAAATTTTCAGCTCAGCAAGGAAGCCCAGTTCTCAGGGTTGGGAACCATTCAGCAACCTTCCCCTAGACATCCTGAACATTCTGTTATTAACAAGCCCAGCTATTAAGAAACACACATATCAGGGAAGGTGGCAGCAGTGCTGAGGAAGAGGCCGCAGCAGCAGCAGCTTGTGGCAGCACTCGCCTTTGGTCCCAGCACTTGGGAGGCAGAGGCAGGCGCATCTGTGAGTTCCAGGACAGCCTGGGCTACAGAGTAAGATCTTGTCTAGAAAACAAACAAACAAACAAACAAAAGATTCCACAAAGGCCTAGTAAGCGCCAGAGCCATGCTGGCCACAGGACTGCATCTCACCCACAGAGGAAGGTGGAAGGAGCCTTGTATGTTAGTCTGATGCTCTTACCAGCCCTGGGCATCTCGAGCAGGCCAAACGAGCATGCAGTACACATAGCATAATGCTAACTTTACACAGTTCTCACCATTAAGAGAGCCAGCTTTATTGAGTATCCTTCTCAAAATCAATGGTAACTCATTTCAAACTCCTTGCAGCTCTGTGTGGGGAACAGAAGGAAGTTCACTTCTGTTATCCAAAGAATTCTGAATTATCACCCTGCTCTGCAGTCATCTTGATTCCTCACACTCTCTTTATAGAGTAAGATACTTGAAAATCACAAAATCCTTAAAATGTGCTCAACTGAGCTTCCTGCAGCTCTGCAAGTCTCCTGAAACATCGCTCACGGCCTTTTGCTTGCTATCCCTTCCCCTGACTGTTTAAACACATGGACATGGAGTTATTAACTTTTACAGGAAAGACAAATAAAATAATGTTGAAGCAGGAACGCAGTGATGTCAGTCTGCAGCTAGCGCCGCTCATCTGTGGGAATCTGATTAGCACTCGAGTGGCAGAGCTACCTGGAAAAGTGCTCACAATCAAATAAAAAAATGATACCCAAACATTAACCTGATGGCTAAGAACTCCACATTCAAACAGCTAAAGTAATAAAGGAGCTTTTATTGAGTATTTTTCATATTTCATTATGCCTCAAATTGATGAGGACTCCCGGATACATTTTCTAGACTTTTGGTTCCTCAAATCAAATGCTGTCTTTGACTTTTTCTTTTTCTTTTTTTTTTTCTTTTTCTTTTTTTTTTTTTTTTGGTAACTAAAATGAAACAGCATTTCTTGTAAATGTGAAAGGATTAAAGCTCCAACAACACCGACGTGAGCCTTGAGTAGAAACACAGCTACTGACAGAGGCCTGCCCGTTCACCAGACAGCAGAGCGTTTCTCTCTGTGATTTTTTTAAACTTTACACAAGTGTCTACATTTCCTTATTTACACACAGTCTGCTCAAAACAGGCTGACAGAAAGCAAGACAGGTCTTAAGAAAGCTGAGTACAGCCAGCAGTGGTGGCGCATGCCTTTAATCCCAGCACTCGGGAGGCAGAGGCAGTTGGATCTCTGTGAGTTCGAGGCCAGCCTGGTCTACAAAGCAAGATCCAGGAAAGGCGCAAAAGCTACACAGAGAAACCCTGTCTCGAAAAACCAAAAAAAAAAAAAAAAAAAAGAAAGAAAGAAAGAAAAGAAAAAGAAAGAAAGCTGAGTACAGTGCCAACTGATGCCAGTGTGCCATAAAACCACGCTCCTTGCATCCCTGTGTTATGACTGAGTCCTTCCCTTCTACAATACATGACCCTTCACTGGTACATTTTTCTTCTGTCTCTCTCTCTCTCTCTTTCTCTCTCTCTCTCTCTCTCTCTCTCTCTCTCTCTCTCTAAGACAGCATTTCTCTGTGTAGCCTTGGCTGTCCTGGAACTTGCTCTGTAGACCATGCTGGCCTTGAACTCACAGAGATCCATTTGCCTCTGCCTCCCAAGTGCTGGGATTAAAGGAGTGCGCCACCATGCACAGATCATTTTTTTTTCCCTTTCTAAATCAATTTCATTAGGTAGTCTAAGACAGCTACCTCTAGGACAAAGACAGCTTGGACAAGGGCTGAGATGATGGCTTAGTGGGCAAGGTGCTGCTGCACAAGTATGGGAAGCTAAGTATGAATCTTCACACTATATAAAGCCAGAAAGAGCAGCATGTGTCTGAAATCCCAGCAGGCCACGGCAGACATAAAAGTCCCTGAAAGCTCATGGGCCTATTAGCGTGGTGCATGCAGTAGCAAGACAAGAAAGACTCTGCCTCAAATAAGAAGTAAAGTGAGGACCAGTGCCTGAGGCTGTCCTCTGACTCCTACAGCCCCCAATCCACAAGCACATTCCACATGCATAAGAAAAAGGCAGACAGAGAGGTAGAGAGAGTGAGAACAGAGAAGAAAGGAGGGAGGGATGGAGGTTGTATGTGCACACATACACAGATCAAAAAATAAATTTTAAATTAAAAGAGGAGAAATTTTCTGAAAAAAAATTTTTTTAATCGAGCCATGGTGACACATAACTTTAATCCCAGCACTTAGGAGGCAGAGGAAGGAGGATCTCTGAGAGTTCGAAGCCAGCCTGGTCTACATGGTGAGTCCAGGACAGCCACAGCTTTATAGAGAAACCTTGTCTTGTCGGGGAGGAGAGAGAACCAATTGGGGAATGGGTAGAACAGGAAAGGGAATAGAAAAAAGTGCCACAAAAAGACGTGGAAAATCCATCTTTTTACTCAGAGAAGAGCATCTTCACACTGTGTACTATTTACTGTAATATAAGCTTGGTTACTCAGTGCCAGGACACACAAGCTAACAAGTAGAAGGCCACCTAGAGAACAGAGACAGCAGAAAAAGGCTGAGCACAAACGCAAGAGAGGAACATTATGAAAAACAAACACAAGGTTTTAAAAGTTACTGCTTTAGAGTCACTTAGCATGGCGAGCTACTCAGAGCAGGGGCCAGTACAAAACACAGCTGTATTTCAACAAGCAAACAGGCCTATGCTTACAACACAGCATAAACATTTACATCTTAAATGATGATACTAAGTCGTCAGGATTAAATTATATCCTAGATACTAGGCTGAATAAAGCAGGAGCATATACAATCCATTTGCAATCGTTTCTGGCCAGAAGGTGTAGAGGGTTGGTTTTCCTTGTTTGCATGTGGGTTTCAGTGGCTGCTGAACTCAGGGAGTTGGGGGGTGGGAGGTGGGGGGGACAGACAGTGGTTTTCTGAATTGAACAAGAAGAGTTTTTACACAAGTTAGATTAAGAATCAGGAAGCAAAAGATTAAATAATGAATAGTTACCAAACAATCCCTGAGTCCTCACAGTATGACAAGCACTTAGAAAATCAAAAGGAACAAGCAAGATGCTGCTCTGTGTCATAATCTAGGCCAAGGGAAGAGGCCAAAAGCAATGTGAGGCCACCTGGTCCCACTCACGATCAAGGACTCCTCTCTTCAATAACCATGACAAATGATCAGCAAGCCTCTACTTAAAGACTTACAGTGGGCAGGAACTCATTTCCTGATTCCTCAAGAGCCTGTTGACTCAGTCAGGAGCCTTCCCCTTCCTTTTTTCTCTGTGTGATGGTTCTCCCTGGGCTGCACGGGCTGGCCTCCAACCTCAGATCCACCACACACACACACACACACACACACACACACACACACACACACACACACACAGCCTGATTACAGCTTCCGGGATTCCAGACGAGCACACAGTGCTGGGCCCTCAGCCCTCCTCCTTTAAAATGATTTAATTTCTACTTTCCTGCCCCACATTTTGAAACCCAGGGAGAAAAGTGAGTGAGGCCCCCTTTCCACATCCCCTCTGCTTAGGAGCCACAGTGAGCACCGGTCTCACTGAATCAGAGTTTTTGAAAATTCTGCTCTCTGGCTTGATGATGGGAGCCAAGCCCTTTCTGGGGAGCCAAGGCTATACCTGTGATGTCAGGACACATTAGCAGTAACAAAGGCCACAGTAATTTGAGAGAACACTTCATACACACGTCATTCCAAAAATGGCTAAATTCAATCAAACATGGCAGCGTTTCCTACAACGCTCTGATCGCTGGGGCCAGCGTGTGTGACGTGGGCACATTTACTGGAAGCTTCTGGAATCAGAGTGAGCGCCTACACTTTAAGACCATAATGGACAGGGTTTTTACCAGCCTGAAAGTGGTTTGGCAATCTTCTTTCCCAGGAATTACCTAGAAATTCATTTAACATCTGAAGACTGCAAATGAGCTCCAGAAGGTTCCAAGTCCATAAAGAGAAGGGAGAGAGGGCAGGATTCTCCATCTCACCTTAAATACAGGACTCTCAAGGAGGGAAAAGTAGAACCCCCAAGATGGGAATCAAAGCCAAAGACACCCCGATTTTGTTCCACTTCAGTCTCCAACTTCTTCAGTGACCTTTCGGAATCACCCACCTACCCAGGTTCCACTTCTGCATCTGTAAAATGGAGCAGCTGCTGCTGCTGCTGCTGCTGCGGAGACTCACAGAGGTTACCAGGAGTAATTAGTTAGCATCATCCAGCACTTTCATCTTCAAAGCAAGATTATAGACTATAAAGTAGAGTAGATGTGGTTTGAAAACTCTTTTTAAAACCAAAAATAAAGCACGTAAGCAAACAGAGATACAAAACGGGCTGACATCATCTCCTCCAGCCAGAAGGCACTGCCTTGGAAGGCACCTAATCTTCATAGAGACAAAGGTACAAAGCATTTCCGGAGAAGAAATGGTAGGAGGCAGAAAGGAGAAGAAAGGAAGAAAGGTTTGGAGAAAGACAAGACTGAAGATGTAAAAGGAAGAAGCAATAAGGAGAAGAAAGGAACAGGAAACAGCAAGAAACAAGGAGAGCAAATCATCCCCAAGAAAAGCAGAAAAAGGAAGGGGCTGTGTGCAAAAATGCTAGATTTATTAAGGAAATATTTTTTTTTCAAAGGAAAAAATGAGGCTAAAAGTAAAAGTTCAATTTTTGTCACTAAAAAAAAGAGAGAAAGAAAGACAAAGAGCAGAAGCTAGGAAAAGAGAATGTGAAGCTTTCAGGAGAGTGTCTGGAAACCAGAGGATGGCAGAGAAATCATTAGCAAGTCCACAGTGTGTCCACGGTGCTACTGTGTGGATCAATTCATTTAGCGCTGCCCTGTACATTTACAGAAAAGTACCTCTGATATAATAAAGGCTCATAAACACGCAGAAATTGGGTTAGACCCGTTTCGAATTCCTGCCAAACAATGGTTCAGAAAAATGAAGCTCTATTTTAATTAGCTGGATTCGTGAGTGATTTGATAACGGCAGATGCCGTCTGGATGCTTTCAGCTTGATGGGCTCCACATACATGAACTTAGAGTGGTTTTGATGCAATTAGGTATTTCTTTCTGCTCCAACATGGCAGGCTCAAGGAACTGACATGCTACTACTATATTTATCTGCACATTAATATTTCAAATCATTGAGAAAAATGATCACGAGATAAATAGGAAAATTACTTTTTAAAAGTCATTGGTGGATAGAAGGCTTCTTTCCACCGAGTAAAGCAAAGTTGGATAGCTGAGAGAAAGCCACACAGTGCACCTCTGTGTAGAAACACCCAACACCCCAGCTGAAACACGACACACTGCATGCACACTTCCAATTTTCCAATTGCAGTCCAGGGTCACGGCAAAGGATTAGTGCACCTAATGCACAATCTGGCCTAAGACTAAGTGGCCTTCAAAATGTCTTTGTAATCAGGTAGCCTATTATAAAGCTAGAGCACCATTCCCTGAGACGCAGAACTCATGATCACAGCCCTGAAAGTCCAAGTATCTTCACCAGGTGCTTTCAAGCCCGGCACCTAGCTGCCCCTTCTCCCTTTTAAGCACTCTCTCTTCCAAAGAGCATTCTGTGCTTTCCCCACAGTGCTCACTGCCCTCTGCCATGAGCACTTAGTGCAGCACCACCCATATGCTCTAAAGGACCGGCAGAAGCACAGCAGTTTCCAGTGCCGGGACGCATCTAATAGGAAGATCTAGTCAAGGCATTTATCTGCCTGTGTGTCATGACTGGGCTAAGAAGGGGAGGCTAGGGAAAGGGGGTACAGGGAGAACCCCTCCACTACTTCAGAAGTGTTGCTCATCTGAGATTCTGATTTAGGCTCTCAAAATTGTCCCCGTTAGATGCATGCAGTATGGAGTATGGAGAGGAAGAGACACGAGTGTGCTGGCTCCTCTGGCACTGCTGTGACAGGCAGGCGAAGAAGCACAACTAGGTTCCTCTCTCCCACAGAGGTCAAAGCGGACACAAGCACCTTCCCACCATCTCCCCTTCATTGGCGCTAACAAGCTGAGCATTGTAAATCAAGGATGAACTTTCTATGCCAGGAAGTGACGGAGAGGCGTTTCTTCTGTAAAGAGCCCCAAGATGCTGCCTGCTTGGGAATCAGCATTTCAGGGCAAGAGGTGGGGAGGCAGGGAGCACTGTGGCAGCAGGTCTTCACCTAATAAACACAACTTTATTATATACGGTGGCCTTGCTTCAAAAGTTATTTATTTCACAAAACCACTCTGCTAAATAGAGGTTTCAATCTAATTGACTCGCATCTGCATATGGTAAATGCACTGAGTCTTTGCAATTCGTGTTTACTCCATAGTCGAAGGTCCACTGATTCCCAGTATGTGCACACACAAGGATGTAAGTAGGGTGTAGAGGATGCATTGCCCCTTAACTACATAGTCATTGTTCTGGCCCTTTATAGAAGACAGGGTCTGTAAACAGGTGTTTACAATACCCCCAAAGGACACGAACCAAGAAGGCAGAAGAAGGTGCCTGTGTCATGGGGCCCACATTCATGGATGGTCTCTGATCTCTCTCTCTCTCTCTCTCTCTCTCTCTCTCTCTCTCTCTCTCTCATACACACACACACACACACACACACACACACACACACACACACACACACGTCTTCAGCCACCCACCAATGCCTCCTTCTTCCATTCCTGGGAAGGAGCCCCTCTATCCAGGTCACTGTAACTCTCCTGGCTCTTGGCCATATCCCAGTATAGCCAGATGAATTAAAAGAGACACAAATAAAAATGAATGCTTTTAACAATAAAAAAATTGTCACTAAATCAAACAAAATAGGGGTGGGGGTTGTTTAAAGGAGAAAAAGAACCCAAAGCAAAAGATCACCTACAAATAACTAAAGAAACGAAGAGGAGACAGGTCAGGACTTTCCACAAAGGCTCATATTTTTAAAAAGTGACCATGACACAGGAAGAAACACTACTCTGAAGAAGAAAAGCAGGAACACAGATTCTAGAATCCTGATGCTACTCCTGGTGGCACCAGCCTGCATTCCTAGCTACTCAGGAGGAAGGCAGAGTGGGAAAGTCACAAGTTGGAGGCCACTGGGGGGGGGGGGGGGGGGAAGGCCCTGCCTCATAATGACAAGTGAACAGCAGTGGTAGGAGAAAGGGTCTGGAGTCCAGCATGGATGGGATGCTCAACTGTTTCTCTCCCCTGCTCCTCTTGCTCATGCCACAGAGACTTAACTTTTTCAAGAACTGCATCCCAGAAGACAGCCCTGCTCCAAAAGGCTAAATACCTAATCTAAACAACTCCTTTCTGCCCTCCTTGTCCTCTACTAGACCAGCCTGTCGGTGCAAATTTCATCATCAAACCGTCCTATTAAACAACAGAACAGAAAAATGCTAAGAATACAAATTAAAAGGAGAATTCTGCCACAAGCTGAGCCTCCCAAATCTGGTTCAGCCACATTCTTGCCCACAGCCTGCGCCTCTCGGTGCCTCCCTATGGTTTCAAAATGCAGCTGCATAGATCTCTTCAAATTCAGATTTCTAGCACCTCTAATTACAGGCCTCTTGAGCCAGGCTCCTTTAATTAATGAACCTGACTGCTCTCTCTTCAAAGGAAATCTGCATATGAGATGCACACAGTGAGCTGACCTATCAGTGCTATGTGATCGCTGCCGAGGGCAGGCAGCACTCTGCACCCAACAGAAGCAAAGGTGCCTCCGCCTCCATAGCCCAGTCCAAGCCATCGTCACCCAACATGAGCCAACTGTGTGCTTAAGGCCATAAAACCATTTCTTGGAACTCAAGAGAAGAGAAAGAAGCTCTACTGGGTGTGACTGGCAAGACCCAAAGAGAATCTGGTTCTCTCTGGTTGTGTGTTCCCTTGTTTTCACACTCTTCCCTCTAGCAGAGTGAGTGTACACTGCAGGCTGGAGAGAAGACCACTGCTCAAGGCTGGCCCAGCCACACAGGAACAGCCTGGCTTCTGAAATAGCTGGAAAGAAGGAAACACAACAGGCCTGGGACCAAGTTATCACAGGACTGAAATACAACGGTTAGAACTTAGTATGAAGCAGGTAGGGAAAGACTCCTGAAGCAATGGCCCTGTTTGCATGTGTGGCAAAGAAGGGACGCGTCCCGAGAGCTCAGGCCCTGGCTCTGCCCTCCCCTCCTCCGCACCACTCCGCAGCAGCTGAGAAAGCAGCACAGGTCTGGGCCAAATTAAAACAATTCCAGGTAAAGTTTCAAGCAGATTTGACAGGCAGTGAAGGATCCAACAGGTTTGGCAAAAATGAACACAGGTTGTGTTCTGCCCTACCATCTGACAGCCATTTCTTAAGGGTCCCACAGCAGGCCAAATGGGACAACATTTCCATTAGTTAACAAATAAACACACCCCTTCTCCAAGGAAATAGAAGTTCTTAGGATACATAAGTTTCTCACCTAGGGTTATGGCATAAACCAGGTTAGGAACTATGAAAGAACAGTGTCAGGACTAAAACGAAGCCTAAAGCACTTAGTTCTTCCCACAGTATGTCACAGTGCAGATGTCCAACATTTCAGTAAGTTTCTGCCACAGTGAACACAGTGTGGAGAGGTGAAAAACGTGGCATCAGTCTAGCTAACAGTCAGCCTGGCACATTAATGCAAGGCATGCTCACCAAGCACTGAGTCTTCCTGCACAACATCTACCTTGCTTCCTGGCACGGGTCACTTGCCACTGTTATGCCCAGTGCCCAGGGACTAGCTAGCATGGGCCATCATCACTTCTGCACTCCCTCTACACCCAGTTTCCACATCCATCTGACTCCTTCTTCCCAAAGCACAAACAGCCAGAGATGGCCAAAGAATTGTAAGTTTGGTCTGGTTTTCCAACCAAAACATTCTCTAAGTTCACTGTTATTTGAAGTGGAAGCATTTAATTTTCTATCAAACAAACAGGTAAAAACAGAAGACTGGAGAACGCAAAAACTAAAGATGAAGGTTGGGATGCACAAAAATAAGGGCTGCGAGTAGCTGAGATCAGGAATGTCCAAGGATTCTTGGCATGGGCAGCCACACCAGCCAGCCAGGCACTCTCTTTCCAGGGTGTCTCAAGGGGAAATCACCCATCGATCCTAGGACACACGCGCTCTAGGACCAATCCCTTACCTCAGATCTGCCTCTGCCTCAAATTCCTGCTTGTGCTTTAATGTTTAAATTATTAAATGCATTAATGTATTTACATTATTCAAGTCTTCTGTGCATTTTTTCTAAGATAATTTATGTATAAGAGTTTGGATGTCCGTGACTGTTAATGTCTACAACCCTTCCTGTTCATTATTGATTCTGGAAGAAAAAAAAAAAGTCAGAGTTTTAATGCCTTATTTTTAATGTATTAAGAGTCTGAATAAGTGCATTCTCTTTTTTCTTTTGTAATTTCATAATTTAAGTAGTGCATTTATTAAACTGACACAGTATGAATTGTGGTGAAGCCTGGCATGGCTCCATGCTGCCTCACAGCTCACTCCTCTGCCCCTGTGCAACCAGACATCAGCCAGAGCTCTCTCAGTGAGCAATTCCCACCTCCGCAGCAGGGGAGGGGCAACTGCTCACCCAGTGCATGCTTCTAAAGAAGATTTTCCTCCTCCTTTTTCAGATTCTTGCCCACTTCAGCCCTCCTTTCTACTAGGCTGCTAGAATGCATTAAGAGGACCAGTCCTCTGCTCATCGGAAGTCCTCATCTGGATGCACTGCGGGTTACATCCAAACAGAGCTTGCAATCAGCACACAATTTTCAAGAACAATAAACATGCTTGAAGCTTAACATAACAAAATCAAGCAAACAAAATAACTACTTTTTGAGAGAACTCTCAAACATCTCTAACACATAACATCTCCAACTTGGGCAATAAAAGCTTGTTTCTACTGAAATCCAGTACCCCAGCAAAGAAACCACTTTCAACTCCAGCCAGCAGATCGACAGTGACACCCAATGGCCCATTAGTTTAATCCCAGCTGAGCATCCCCAGAGGGCAGCCCCTGGGGAACAGCGTTTTAGGCAGAGTTCCTTTATGACCATGAGGTGGGACTTGAAGGAAAAATCAACTACTTTTCCTGAAGCTGAATTGCTAAGGGGTAAATGGTTTATCCCACCTGGGCCAGATGTACATGCTTCCACACGTGCAAACACTGTTCAGTGTAACACACATCAACAGTCTCCTTCCGGTGGGAGGTGTGAGCACATGTGCACCATGTGAACACCTACACATACATGCAGGTGCATAATAGCTGGACTGAACAAGACTGTCCCTATCAACTGTAAGTGGAAAAAGGGAACCAGAAGCTTGCTGCTGCTTTTAGAGCTGGACCTTGCCATGTCTCCCACTGAATGCATACATGAATGCACATACACACATATACTCACACATACACACACATACTCACACATACTCACATCTATACTATTTCATATATTTTCTCCCTTTCTTTTTTTTCTGTTTTCCTGTTTCTTTTTTTTTTTTTCTTTTCTTTTTTGGCTACTCATTACCATTCTTTAACTGTTACAATTTATATCAGCATATAATGTTAAATAATTACAGGGAACAGAGCTCACTCTAGTGAGGATATAAACGCGCTGTGGGAATCTACAGATTTAAACAAATAACACTCACGGCAGGGGGTGAGCGGATGAATTAGCATTAATATCCTGCCTGGGAGATCCCAGTGCACTGGTACTGCTTAAATACAGATCTTTTCTGTAACAGTCAATATGACAGCTCCCGGCAATACAGCCCCTTTCCCTTTCCCAGTCAATATAGCAGCCAGTGAAAATAGAAACGTCCCTATAGCAATCAATATAGCAGCCAGCTAAAATAAACCCTTCCCTTTTAAGGGCTATATAATAGTCAGCTAAATGGAAGAATTGGCACCCCTGCTGGATAGCTCAGCAGCAAAGCCAAGGAAGGCACAGGCCACGAACACTAAATGATCCTTGGGCTCCTTGAAACACAGGCCCTGACTAGGAAGGGAGAAGACATGCCCTAGAAGGAAATGAAGTGGGAGCTGCTGAGGGACACTGGATGGGCTGCCTCCGGGACCTATGAGCAATCACCCAGGTCATAAGCAGCTACAGGGCCACCCCATACCAAAGTTTAATTAAAATGGCCAGAAATTTTAGAATAATTTAAAATAATTCTATTCAAACTGCTGTCCTCAGAGAGGAGTGGCAGTATCTGAATTTGAACCTGGTACTTGCTCCTACCTTAGCCTGAGAAGGTCGGTGTACTAAGTTAAGAGGTCTGTGATTTTCTGATCCTCAGCACCAGGGCTAGTGAATGAAACATCCAGCCACATGAGAGAATACAGCACCCTGTGTGAACAGTACCCAGTGTACATACAGAGTTCCGTCTTAAAAACTCTTAAATATTGTGACGAAATCCTATATATCTAGTACTACACACACACACACACACACACACACACACACACACACACCATGGAAAGTAGTCTCCTTCCTTCAAGGTATATGGGAGGAAGGATTATTCTAACAGAATTTAGGAGATGACTCTTCTAAAAGCTAAAAATGGCCAAAGACCTTTTAAAAAGAAGAAAGAGGACAGGGGTGTTTGACTGAGAAGTTCCTACTTCTTCTTACTCCTGACTTGCTCCTAACTTCTGAAGTTACCACATCTTTCCACAGAACTAGTTACTGCTAAGATGAGTACTGCTGGACTCAAGGGTCTGACAAATGTGGGTTGGATGCTGACACCCGTGCAGGTTTCCAACCAACAAGCCCTGGAGCTAATGCTGGGGGCTATTATGCTCCAAAGCAGCTGAGCAGCAGGGACCCACCCCATCTTCATTAAAATTCGACAATCTGTCTGCCATGCTTTGAGTAAACCCACAGAGAGTCCCTGTTTCCCTGGCCAGGTGTTTAACACCCAATGATGCTCATGTCATCAATCAGGTGACTCAGTCAAGTGCCACAGTGTCAAGTATCAGGAAAAAAGATTCTCCAAGTCCTAGCTGAAAGCCCTAGTACTTACAACTGTAGATTACCCCACCCTACCTACAGACACCTGCCCTTCACAACAGAACTCCAGGTACAGAGCATTTTCAGGGTTAAAAGGGTTAGCATGATATAATAATAGCAATACACATTTTGCTACAGTCTTATGGTAAACAAATGCCTTAGAAGTCACAGGCCTCAGTTCCTACAAGTCACAAGTCCTACCGCCCCTAAAAATCACAGTCCCTTAGAAGCCAATCCAGTAAGTTCTAGACAGCTGGTCCTGCTGTGATTGTGGCAGCCATTTGGTGGGGGAAATGGACTTGGAGGATAGGCCTCGGATGCCTCTTATCTTACAAAATGTGTGTAATCCTAAAAATGAGTTACTGTTATGACTCGATACGGCACTCAGCTTTCAGCACTGAACCCAGTGAGTGCTTTTATAAACCCTGACATGCAAGGACAGCTCCTTTTCCACACCACACACAAAAATGTGGGGTAGATGCTAGAGAGATGGCTTGTGGTTAACAGCACCTGATGCTCTTGCGAGGACCCAGGTTTGGTTCCCAGCACGTGCATGGTAGCTCACAACCATCCCTAACTCCTGTTCCAGGGCATCTGATACCCTCTTCTGACCTCAAGGACACCAGGCACACATGAGGTACACATACACATATGCAGCACAACACTCATACACATAAGACAAATCTAAAACAAATGTTTTAATTGGGGGTATACACTTCAATCAAATAGCATTACAGCTGGAGAGAATGCATCATGATGTTAGCAAAAACTCTGTCAACTACAGATGCCGCAGCATCAAAGGTGAGCAAGAGGCAGGAAGGAAGGGAGGGACAGAAAGAGAGAGTAACTAAAGAGAAAACAATTCTGAAAGGAAAGAGGGAAAGAGAAACATAAAAGACAAGATAAGAGATGACAGACGAGCTCACAGAGAAAGACAGACAAAACCCTCCTTGGCGTTTGTAGCTTACAGCTTTCGGGGCATTAGAGGAGACAATTGCAATGAAGCAAACAGAATGGTGAGTCATCGGGTTCCAACTTGAGTCAAAAGGGGCTGTTTCTAGACAAAGTGAAAGAAGAGCAGCTCTGCCTGCACACACAGTGATGCCTAGCATGCACCGCAGCTACAGGACAGGATGTGGGGAAGAGCGAGAAGGTGGGAGTGAGTGCTGTCTCTGCCGGTCCCAGTGTCACGGCAAGTAAATAAATACTGTCAAGATTTAAACCATAAGAATGGAAAGGCTATAAAGGCCTCAGTTCTAATGCTGCCTCTGGTGTTCCCATTCATAAATGCCCCTTTAGGTTGCCCATGTGGCAATGCTCCACTCAACATCAGTACATGTGTACCCCAGTGGGAGCACTGCACCCTAGGTTCCCGGCAGGCAGCAACTGTCCAATCCAACTAACTCTTGGCTCATCACCTCCAGCCTGTGTGAGTGAGTCTACAAGGGTGGACGGAGTGCCATCCAGGAGCTAAGGGATATAGCACACAGCCATCCGATAGCAGGCTCAGCAAGGTATCTATGTGCCAATACCTGGGGAAAAAAACAGACACAAATATATTCTGTGTGGACACACATCCATGGAACACAGAGACTCCTTTACTACTCAGACACCTAATGTGAAATGCAGTTTCCTCTGCTTTGTGCTTTGTGTAGACTGCAGATCGGTAGCACTTAAAAGGAAGTTAATTGGGTGTGTTCACAGAGACACCTTTACTTTTGGATTCAGCAGGCAGAAAGGTTAAAAAAAAAAATGGTTTCAAAAGATCACTTCCCTAGCAGGGTGTGGTGGTGCATGCTTTTAGTTCTAACACTCAAGAGGCAGAAGCAGGTGGATCTACAAGAGTTCGAGGCCAACCTGGTCTACCAAGGAAGTTCAGAATAGCCAGAGCTACACAGAGAAACCATGTCTTTAAAAAGAGAGAGACAGAGAGAGAGAGACAGAGAGAGAGAGACCATTTTCCAACTGGGTGTACAACTCAGTGAATATAGCATGCACAGACTCTGAGCTGGCTCCTTAGCTAGCACCAGAGAGTCCCAAGGGAAGGTAGAAGCTCAGGTGCAGCTCAGCAGTAGAGCTTTTCTCTAGCATGTACAAGGCCTACTCATGTATATGCACCCTACCTCCTACAAGTCAAGACTATGCATGAAGGTTGGGCATGGTAGGACACACCTTTAATGCCAGCACTCAAGGGACAAAGGCAGGTGAGTCTAGGCCAATGTGATCTACGAGAGTTCCAGACCAGCCAGGGCTACATAGTGAGATCCTGTTTCTTACATACATGAACACCTCAGAAGCATGACGAGGAGACATAAACTAAGACAAGGTAGATACAAGAACAGATGCTGGGATAAAATAAGGCTAAAGCCTGTAGCAGGAAAACCATGAGAGGCAATCAGGAAAGCCAAAGCATAGAACTACAAAAGGACTGACATAGTAAAGCCAGCTTGATGGCCGAAACAGGATGATAGCTCACATTTGCTAGGTGGGCAGCCAGCGCCAACCACCAACCACCATTGGGCTGCCTTCCCTGTTGATCTGTAATTGGTGAGCCTGTGATAGAGCCAGCAATTCTCGTTAGGCCCCTGTATTTACTTCACAGACAAAGGCAAGCAGGAGAGACCAGTTAGTAATGAGTAAGTAATGACCAGGAAATACACTGTATTTTATAGAGCTGCTAGGGCAGGAGACACTATTCGGGAAAATCAAAAGTGAAAGAATAAAATACGCTAGAGAAACTCAATTTTCTTCTCCCTTCCTCCCAAAGCCACACTTGGGATAAAATGAGGTTTGTGCAGGTTAATCCTTATGAGGTAAGAAAAAAATAATTAAATACATTTTAAAAAATCAATTGTACATTAAAACAAATCCAGGAACTGCAAAAACAAACACCACAGGGCTCCTCCAGCCAGTATTAGCTACAGTCTGGTCAGCAGGGGATACCCTACCTGACAAGAGTCCATGAGGTAATGGGGAGGGGGGCGTGTCACAGAAGAGAAACCTCTGTTCTGTCCGGATTTCACTGGAAATAAAGTGATTTCTAGATACTACAAAGGAAGAAATCTCCTATAAATAAGCCTGTAGAGCTCAAGATGAAATCTTCAAAACTCCAATAGAAATAACAATAATACTAATCATCTGATAAACAGAAGTTATCAAATCAATTCAATGTTAAATGATTTGCCCTGTTTCTAGTTACTCCTTCTGCTCATTAACAAAGTCTATACAATGTCTTTCTAGAGAAACAACAGAACTAGAGAGGTGAAGCTGCCCTGTCTTTGTCTTTGAGGGGCACTCTGTGGGGAGGCTCTCCCAATTCCCAGGACCCCAGAAGCCTCAGAGGAAAGCCCATCAGAAAGTAAAGCCACAAGAAGGGCCCTGGCTGGCTGCCCCTCCCACAGGGGCCAGGACAGCATTCCTGGCTAACCCTTAACACCCGTCTCCAGGCCAAGTGGCTTCTCTGTGTGCACCAGCACCACCCAGGTTTTACAGGACCTGATTTAGCCACACAGCTGGAGCTCAGGGCCAGGGTAGAAGGGGCTCTTCTGGGAAGGCTGTCTGGTTTACCCACTTCCAACAGAGCCCAGGACCCAGTAATCAGTCTTAGACCCCCAAATCCCAACAAGCAGCAAACCCAAAGTTTTTCCCTCAATGTGCTTCTGACAGAAGCAGTTTGGAATTATAGAGAAACCTCTGGAGGCTGCCAGGGTTGCAAGGGAAACAAACAGGTAATCGACCACATGACAGTGCATTCTCACCAGAGTAAGACAAGACTCATGGAGCCGGCTCCAAGCCTCACAGCACTGGGAGTGGGTTATTGATGGCTAGCAGTTGGCAGCAAGAAGGAGCTGACAAAAAGCCTACACTCCTTAAAGGCTCTCAATTCTCTTATCTTCAAAGAAGGTGAAGGCTGCTGCCTTAACTGACAGGGAAGAATGTGTAGATGCTGATGGGGATACAGATAAAGCATTTACCTGAGGGGCAGAGGAAGGGGAAACAGAGGATCCTGGATATTGAGTTTCCTTTACTTTGGTGGATCCCGGTGACTCCCGGAGGACCCGCACAGCACTGCTTTAAGAGCTGGAGTCAGAAAGCAAATTGCTCGCTTGTCTAATCTTCACTCTGCCAGCAGGAGATGAAATAACAGGCAGTTGCTGCCCCCTAGAAGCTACCTGAGATGTAGCAGCTTCCACAGAGACATCAGATGAAAAGATCCTATTATCTCCCTCGATCTCATAACCTGTCATTAGTGAGGTACATGGGTGCAGACGCCTCCTCCGAGCCTGAAGAGGCGCACATCACCTGTGATAAATTAATAAGTGCCTTTTCAACAGCGAAGATGCACACAAAAGACTCCAACCAGGGAGAACACAGTAAGGCAAGAGCTCCTGAAAGCAAGCACAGAGTAGCAGGCAGTCCCTGCCACAGCCACAGCCTGTCTGCAACATCTCACCAGGACAGTGCCAGGGAAGGTGAGGTCAACACTCTACCCAGATCCGCATTTCCCATCTGCTCAAGTTCAGCAGTACGCATCTAAGACTTCGAATCTCAGTCCACTACACTGGCTCTGGGGGGCCTGACTACCCTGGGCTTCAGGTCCCTCACTATAAGATAAGAATCCTCACAGGGGTGTGACAGTTGAACCATACAAAAATAAAGAAACAAGCACTGAGGCCACAGAACTACACAATAGCCCTCTTGGCCTATGAGATCAGAGCTAATAATTGCTCAGTTAATAAAAGAAATTGTTTTCAGTTAAATTGAAGAATCATTAAAAATGGAGCCTACTCTACATACCTTCCACATTTTATACTAACTGAAAACCTATAAATGTACAGTCATTCACTAATCTTTTGATGTGGAGCCAAGACCTTTCCTTTGAGTGTGGGCCCACAGACTGGAGTTCCCAGACATCTTTCTCCTGAATAAACCCCACCCACAACACACCCTCCACATTTCTAAGGCAAAGCAAGAGCCTACAGCCATTACAAAAGCAGTGTGGATTCTTCTGGAGCTGTATGGTCTCAGCCTGGTGTTTGCTGTCTCATGCTGAATTTGATGGCAGTCTTTTTAGTTCACATTTACCACACTGTAACTTGATTTTTAGTAGAAAATTCTTGTCACATTCATCTTTACAGAACACATCACTCTTGTAGCATTCTCTCTTCACATTTGATGAAGCAGTACTGCTCCATAAGAAGCACACCTGGCAGAGGAGGTTTAGGAACTGGCCGACTGACATGCAGAGTGAGGAAGAATGTGGGAGCCCCTGGCCAGTGAGGAGGTTCTAGAGACGGAAAGGCAGACTGGCCAGTTGCAGGAGTGGTTCTCAATCCTCCTAAGGCTGTGACCCTGTAATGCATTTGGATTTGAATGGCTCATGGTGTGGTGACCTCCAACGATACAATTACTTTCATCGCTACTTCCTAACTGTAATTTTGCTACTGTTTGAACTGTAATGTCAACATCTGTGTTTTCCGATGTGAAAGGGTCGTTCAACACCCCGAGACAGAGGCCCACAGTTGAGAACCACTGAGTTATAGGCTGTCAAAAGAAGCTCTTGACACTTTTAAAGAAATATATGAAGCTGGGCGGTGGTGGCGCACGCCTTTAATCCCAGCACTCGAGAGGCAGAGGCAGGCGGATCTTTGTGAGTTCAAGGCCAGCCTAGGCTACAGAGTGAGATCCAGGAAAGGCGCAAAACTACACAGAGAAACCCTGTCTCAAAAAAAAAGAAAAAAAAAGAAAAAAGAAAAGAAAAAGAAAAAAGAAAGAAAGAAAGAAATATATGCTTAGGGGAACCCTATTTTATTTCACAGGAGATCTGTAACAGCTCTCAAAAGTACATCCAGGGCCAATGAGAAGGCTCAGCAGGTAAAGGCACTTGCCACCAAGAATGAAGGACTTGAGTTTGAGCTCCACATGTGTGCCATGGCACATCATATGTGCACACATGCATGCACACGCACATGTGTATACACACACACACAAATAAATAAATAAATGTAAAACAATATTTTTAATGTATATGCAAAAGGCAGGCATGATGGGAAACAAGTTCAAAGCCAGCCTGGACTATAAAGTGAGACCCTATCTCAAAAAAGAAGAAAGCACATAAGGAGAAAAGCTGGAAAAGGAAAATACAGGAAAGGGGGAAGAATTGTTAAGTAAATGCTCAGTCCTCATTTCCAAAATCCACTTCCAGTGAAGTGTGGAAAAATGTGAAACCATTTATACAAACATTCAACTTGCTAGCTGGATTCTATTGGCAACTAACTCCTGGTTACCACAAGGCTAGGAAAAGGCCCTACCCCAAAGATCCCCTCACTGGGCCTGGCTGAGTCACAGTGAGAGGCCTTCTGGAAGATCCCTTAGTAAAAAAGGAACAAGCTGAGTGCCACCTCACAGACTGCAGACAGAGGAGCTGCAGCCGCGGTGGCTTCCAGGCAGGAGGTCACAAAGGTGGCGGTGCAAGCATCTCCTAGACAGGGTAATTCATCCACACCCACGCTCCGCTGGGGGCCATGTGTTAGCCCCTCTCTGCCTCTGATTGTCAAGGGGTGCCCCTAGACAGATTTACCTCCAGAATCACTCAATGTCAGCCCATCTCGAGCCTGCTCGGACAAACTCATAATGGCAGAGCGAAGATTTGTGGAGCAACAAGCATAAATCTTGGTTATAACTACAAACCATAAAAGAAAGGAGAGCTGGGAGGGGAGAGGGAAGGGCAGCAGATACGTCCTTCTCCCAAGCACCACTTTATCTCCCTGCAGCTCTGCACCACGCACAGGGGATTAACTACGGGGCATATTTTTCAAGCCCAATCAGTCTGTGTAGTTTGACAATGGGCTCAAACATTTTTAAATGGAAATTATCCTGGAAACGTGGGGCACATGGCTGTCCTAAGAACAGCATGCTCAGTGCTCTTCAGAAGGCCTTAGGGGTTCCGTGTTTGCCACCCTATGGGTCATACTAAAAGATATTTATACATGAAAATTTTTCAAGTAGATAATGATCAATTTTAAACAGAGGAAAAGCATTTTTGGAATGTCCCTCTGCCCCAGTAAGAGGCGTGGATTCCACCTTCAGCAGCTCTACTGGAACAGCTGAGAAACTCAACCTACACCTCCAGGAGCAAGGGGGGCCACAGGCTTCCTTCTTAGAGAACGTCAGGACTAGATTAAAAACAAACCTCCCTCAGCATGCTCAGAAAAAGGCATACAACCGCTCCAGCCTTGAAGCCTGTCTCTCCAAACTAAGAGCGCTGTTCAGCGATCTCCAGGGCAGGCAAGGCCTCTCTTTACAGGAGCCACAGCACACACAAACATAGCTATGGGAAGCCAGGAAGCTAAAGCATAAACAAAGGGGAATGTCTCAATGCCGTTTCTCTAATTATTACCCCAAGAGTTTCGATTCATCTAATAATTATTTGTAAAAGAATACCACCAAACAGAAAAAACAACCTCCTCATCTACCTGAAAGAGGGAACAACTAAAGGCACCGCCTAGTCTTTTCCATAAACCTCCTCAGACTATAACAGGAAGGATGCAGTAGGAAGAGGCAGTAATTTCAAAATCAGTAAGTGGCCTGGAGATTAGAGCCACCCAGAAATGGAATGAGGCTTTTTTCCAGTTCATCCATTTCAGCATTTAGAGCTAACCAGGTTCCTCCCAGATCTGTCAGGAAGAGGGAAGCACAGGCACCTTCCCCACCAGGAGCTGGTCTATGTGAACATTAGTGGTAAAAGGGTACATTTTCCTCACTAAAGGTTTTAGACTACTTAGGAGGGGGAGTGGGGAAGGAGAAAGCCAGTGTGTCTTCCTATCCTGGCTCATCACACAGTGACAGACTCACCATCAAGAGGCACTGTCAGCCCCATCCTCAAACTCTTTACATGTGGTTTTGTTCCCGAGTTTCTCAGCAGCAAATACAGCCAGCAACAAGGGAGTCCCTAGAACAAGGGCAGCCTGGGCAATATAACCCCGTCCCTTATAAAAACAAAGTAATGGAGTTTGCACTGTCTGTCTGGTACCATCCCTATTCACTACATCCTGACAGAGGTCCCTGAGCAAGAAAAGGGCAGAAGTGACAAGCCAGTATGAAATTCTTAAACTACTCTGCCACGTTTACTACCTTCCTGGAAAGAGTGACAACTTCCCAAGATTCCAACATTTCTGGTTTCATTAGTCATGTGTGTAAAACATTTTCACAAATGTCTCAAAAACAAGTATAATTTTCTGTACTTAATAATTCTAACACTTGGGAACTGAGGCAGGAGAATTGCCATAAGTTTGAGGCCCAATCTGAGCTTTATAATGAGTTCCACACAGCCGAGACTGTTGAGTGAGATCATCTTAATGCCCCCACCCCTGCCAAATTTTCCCACAGAATACTTTGAATTTTATATTTGTTTACATTTGTTATGCTATTATATACATGCACGTACACACATGCATACATGAGTATGCACAAAGAAATGTATTGAGCATCTGAATGTCATCCTTCAAAAATGTTCTAATGGGGAAAAAATAAGAACCACCTATTCCCAGTGATCCTGCCAACTAGTACAGCAAGGTATTCTAACCACAAAAGTTGCAAAAGACACAACCCTGGGGAAGACTGTCAGGAACACACCTAGAGATATAGTAGACAGGCAACCAGCCACAACCATTCTTTTCCTTTTTTTAAGATTGGTTTATTTATTGTTTACAGTGTTCTATTTGCATGTATTTCTGCATGCAAGAAGAGGGCGCCAGATCTCATTATAGATGGTTGTGAGCCACCATGTGGTTGCTGAGAATTGAACTCAGGACCTCTGGAAGAGCAGTCGGTGCTCTTAACCTCTGAGCTACCTCTCCAGCCCGCCATAACCATTCTTAAAGAGATGCTTACAGTACTGTCTCCATGGATTCATCAAGATATTAATAGCCTTTTGATAACCAGCCGCTAGTGAGCTGGTGTAAAAAAAAAAAAAAAAAAAAAAAGAAAAGAAAAGAAAAGGAGCTAGAGAGGTAGCCTGGTGGTTAAGAGCACTTGCTGTTCTTACAGAGGACCCAGATTCAGTTCCCAGCACCCACGGGACAGATCACAACTGTCTGTAACTCCAGTTCTAAAAGATCTAGTGCCCTCTTCTGGCTTCCTCAGGCACCTGGCACATACATGGTACACACACACACATATATATACATACAAGGAAGGCAAAACATCCATACACATTGAAGGGTGGGGAGAAGAGCTGAGCTGAGCTGTGTAGCACACGCCTTTAATTCCAGTACGCAATAGACACAGACAGGCAGATCTCTGTGAGTTTGAGCCTCTCCTGGTCTATATGTTCCAGGCCAGTCAGGTATACATAGTGAGACTATCTCAAAATAAACAAAACAAAACAAAGCAAGAAAAAAATCTTAGGCATTCCAGGTGTGAGCTCCCCCAAAAGGACTAACTAAATGCAGATATGCTGTGGAACCCCACAGCATGCAAGGTTCCACCTTGATCTCATGAAGAAAAAGCCAAAGGCTACATACATGGAGTACTTCCATACTGAGACCACCAAATCTGCAGTGGCAGGGCATCTTTTTTTATAAGAGTTCAGTGTATTGAGATGGTTCAACAGGTTAACAGCACTTCTACCAGTCCTGACAACCTGAATTCAAACCCCACAACCCACATGGAAGAAGAAAACCAATTCCCAAAAGTTGTCCTCTGACCTCTCCACAAGTGCTATGGCACATTAGGATCACCACACCACACACACACACACACACACACACACACACACACACACACACACGTTAAAATAATAATGATAATCTAAACTGGGTAAGATGATGAGCACCTGCAATTCCAATACCAGGGAGGCAGAGCTAAGAGAATCGCTGCAAGTTCAAGGCAGCATCCTCTACACAACAAGTCTCAGGCCCAGCATGGTTTTATACAGTGATTAAGACTCTGTCTTTTTTTTTTTTTTTTTGGAGCTGAGGATCGAACCCCAGGCCTTGTGCTTGCTAGGCAAGTGCTCTACCACTGAGCTAAATCCCCAACCCCAAGACAATGTCTTAATCAAGGCAAAGTTTTAACCTAGAAAAGCTGACAAGGTAGAAATGTACTATTCTCTTTGGAGAAGGGAGCAGACTGGAAGTAAGACAGCACAGTGGGTAGTGCATGCCTGCGATCCCAGCACTCAGGAGGTAGGGCAGCAGGAGGCCAGATAAGGACAGCCTGACCCACAGAGTCAGACACTGTATCAAAACAAACAGACAAACAAACAAATGGAAAGCCCTTATACCTACAAGCTAGAGGCAGCAAAGACAGCAGGAAACTCACCCATTTAGAGAGAATTTGGTGTCCAAGAGCAAGAAGCTGAAAGTCTAGTGGAACCAAACACAGGGCCTGTGTAAAGTAGGTGAGCAATAGTGTCGCTGAATATTGAGAAACAGAGGGGAAACAAATAAGCAGATATGCAAACTAAACCTCATTTAGCACTTCAACTAACCAGAAATCACATAACTAGAAAGAAACCTGAGCTTACCTAAGCCTAATTTCAGCATCCCAGCAAGACAAGAACCAGGTTGTCCCATGCATTCATTTGTTCTGTGTTGGAACCAGGCTTCACATATGTTAGAGTACTCTACCTTTCCACATGCAAGATCTCACCACATAGTTCCAAGGTTGGCTTTGGTCTCATGGTCTTCCTTTCTCCACCTCCTGAGTGCACCACATGCCCAACAGCCCTCATTCTTAAAACCTTTTTCTGATCCCCTCAGGGGATCAAAAGCCCAGGGAACCAGGCGAGGTTCTACATGAGCCCCAGTATGGGCATACATGCATGGCCAGAGTCCTGGTTCTGCAGGAGAGTCACAGGCTGTTTTCAACACATCTGAGAGAAGACAAAGATCAGCCCTCTGGAGGCCTCACAATTCCTTGCCTCAGGACCAGGGAGACGGCTCAGCAGGTAAACTGCTTTCCATGCGAGCCAGAGTTTTACCCTCAGAACTCACAGTGGAAAAGAGAAGCAAAGCTGGCTGGCCTGAAACTCAGACATCCACCTGCCTCTGCCTCTCGAGGCTGGGACTGAAGGTGTGCACCACCACACCCAGTCCTGAATTGTAGTTTTTAATAAGGAGAAATTTTACTTCAAAATGATCATCTAGGATTTAGTAAAATGGCTCAGCAGATAACAAATAGCATTTGCCACACAGGAGTGACAACCTGAGTTTAATCCCCAGAGCCCACAGGGGAGGAGAGAACCAACTTCCCAAAGCTGATTTCTTTCTTTCTTTCTTTTATTTTTATTTCATTTTATTTTATCTTATTTTTTGGTTTTATTCGAGACAGGGTTTCTCTGGGTAGCTTTGGAGCCTGTCCTGGATCTCACTCTGTAGGCCAAGCTGGCCTCGAACTCACAGAGTGTTGGGACGAAAGGCTGGGACTAAAGGCTCCCGGCCCAAAGCTGATTTCTACATGTATAGAGCACATGCAGTGCTGAAGCATATGCATGCCCACATTCACACACACACACACACACACACACACACACACACACACAAACACACCCCAAATAAAAATAAATCAATTTTTTAAATGATCATCTAGGTTTTTTCTTGGTGGTGATTTTGTTTTTTGTTTTGTTTTGTTCTGTTGAGACAAGGTATCATTTAGCCAAAGCTGGCTTCAAACTTCTTATGTAGCTAAGGATGACCTTGAACTTTCAATTCTCTTGCTTCTACTTCCCATGTGCTAGGAATGTAGTTATACACCACCTCTCCTGTTTTATGTAGTGCTGGGGGTGGAACCCAAGGCTTCAGGTAGCATTCAAGGCTAGGGAAGCATCCTACCAACTGAGCTACAACCCAGCCCTAATGATCATTTAGTTCTGGAAAACAAAATACAATTATCTGCCTTCAGCATCTTGTGCTTAATGCTTCCAGGGCAGAGCCCAGAAAACAACTATTATAAGGAATTTTATACAAGATTCATAAGCAAGCCAGGCATAATGGTACACACCTTTAATCCCAGCACTCGGGAGGCAGAGGCAGGTGGATCTCTGTGAGTTCGAGGCCAGCCTGGTCTACAAATCGAGTTCCAGGACAGGCACCAAAACTACACAGAGAAACCCTGTCTCGAAAAAACAAAAAACAAACAAACAAACAAAAAAAAACAACATAACTTTATCACCATATTCCTCAAGACCTAGCTTCAGATAACTCAGAAACTATCCCTAAGCTCCCACTCAACAACCCTCCTCCTCATTCCCTGAACAAGGCGCCCTTCTCCGACTCCCAGCCAGACACTTCTGCACCGAATCATACACAACTTTGTGCTCTTCCTAAAATTACAGACAGTGTTCCCTTTTTGCTAATTGTTTCATGTACACAAATGCCTTTTCTTCCCCAAATAAAACACACGAATTACTTAAAAACAAGGCCTGTTTGATTCTGTAATTGTCTCTCCTCCAGTACTGCAGTTAAGCACGCAGGATGCAGCCAACACACTGGGCGTGAACAGCCTCCCTCCCTGCTGACGGAGCTGAGCACTGCATGCTTCCAAACCCCAGCCCTGTGCAGAGAGCTGTGGGCCTGAGCTGCTACCCACTGCTCCAGCACCCTGGGATGGTCATCCAGCCAGTCACCAGTCCACAGGAGCCAAGAGCTCTCCTGTTACTCAGCCTGTGCCCCTGGCCTGCCCCAAAAGCTAGCCCTGTACGGGCTCCTCTGCCGCCAGCCTCCCGCCACCACTCCCAGGAGGAAGAAGTTGTTCTCACAAGGCCACACAACTCGGCTGGCACACTCATTTAATCAGGCTGCTGCAAACGGCTGGCCAAAAGCAATAAGGGCATGACTGAGAGACTGTGGGGGTTTAATATAAAAAAATTAATAAAAAAGGGGGGGAGGAGAAAGGGTCTACCTTTTAATAGGGCCCTAATTACCCAACTCACAGGATCAGCCCAAATGAGATGGGAGTTTATTTCGGGTTTTTTTTTAATTATTGTTTTTTTTTTATATATATATAAATTGCTGCTATGTGTTTTCTTTCCTCTGAGCAATTATGCAGTAAGTACGTAAAGAGGAGAAAAAATATTAATTAAATATAAGGTAATTGTAGAGTTGGCCTGGAGAGAATGAGTCTGAACTCTGGACAATCACAGGCTACCAGGGTTTGAAGACTGCTCAGGGGCTCCCAGAAAAGAAAGAACATAACCAACCAACAGGCAGATGCACAGTGCAGCGGAAGGAGCCACATTCAGAAGCCTGCACAGCACAGGCCTGCAGGGCTCCCCCTAAACCCAGGAGTTAGCCAGTGTAAGATACTCTGGGCTTCCAAAGAGCTTTTTCAGTCATGACCTCACTTCTTAGGATGGAGAGCCAAATCAGGAAGTTTCAAAGGAACCCATAGCAGTAAGGGATAAAAAAGAGCACTGTGTTCAGTTTGGACTTCAGTCTAAATCACAGCTTCCATCTGAAAGGCCTGGAAGCAGACCGACCACAGAGGACACCCTTCCTGACAGGTGAAGCACCCCAAGAAGAGGCAGGCAACACCAAGAGGGTGAAAAGAGGGACTAGGGAGATGCTGATGTGTGAGCCCATAACTGGTGTCAGAAGGTGGCAGGAATGACATCGCCACTCCCTTGGAAGTCTCTGAGGTACTTGCGTCCTCTGGGCCCATCTGCAGCACAGCCAGATCCATCTCACCCTCTGCCTAGAAAGCCTCAGAACATGCTAGAACCTGGACCTGTTCATACCAGCCAAGGACTTCACATCATCCCTTCCACCTTCCAACTCAGCCAAGAGAAGAGTGAGCACAGCAGGGAGATTGCACTACACAGCTGCAGAGACAAAGCCTGGCCCTGGGCTTGTGCTCACCAGTTACCACCATTCCAGGAGAGCAAAGGCCTGGCAAAGTCAAACCAAATGCTTGCGGCGCACCCCTAAAACTGACCTGATTTGCACAGAACCGGTCTTACTACCCTGCCCACAGGATTTACATCAAGTCCTGAAATGCCAAACAGTGAAAACAGGGCAGGCGGGCAGGTGGGCAGGCGGGCAGGCAGGCAGGAAGGCAGGGACTCTGGCTCAGACCACTAAATCTGCAAAAACACTCTGCAAAAAGAGTTACTCAGTTGAATGTGGTGGCAATCGCCTTCTTATTCCAGCACTTGTGAGGCCATGGAAGAACTGTTGTGAGCTTGAGCCCAGCCTAGGCTACTTAGTGAGTTCAAGGATAGACTAGACTATAGAGTATGACCCTCCTTGTTTAAAAAAGAAAAAGGAGAAAAAGAAAAGCCCTTCAGCACTCAGTAGGCCTCTTTCCTACCAGAGTCTAGGATACCATAGGTGATGCAGCACTCAGTAGGCCTCTTTCCTATCAGAGTCTAGGTAGGATAATACAGGTGATGCCTATCACAAATGAATCACTGAGCAGAGCAGACCAGAGCCCCTCCTCTTACCTGTCCCTTAAAAGGCACCCAGGTTCTTCACTGAGAAGCAGAGTGGCTCTTTCAGTTTCCAAAACTGGAAGCTGACAAGCTACAACTTCAGATGTCACTCTAGTTCCACAATCAGCAGCAAGCAAAGCGCTGCTTGGCTGCCAGGGCAGATGCCCTCGGTTCCAGAGAAAGACCCAAGAGGTCTTGCTAATCCCTTGTGCTAAACAGTCAGAGGCCAGAGGTCAGGGGCGGCATCTCTAGGGAACACATACTGGGATGCTATTTAGGTGCCCCCTGAAGGTGTTGCAGCCATAGTTCATCAGGCTTCTTTACATTCACACAGGATTCCAATGACTAGAAAAGGTTCCCTTGGCCCTTTCGTACTTACCAATGGCTCTCGAGGTACCACATTTTCACTTCCTGGAGAAGAGCTTGGCTGCAAAGAAAACCAGAAACAAAACTAAGATCACAGTGCCACCCAATGGACAACAGAAAAACAAAGGTGTGCTGCTTCCAAGCAGTGCACCCAAGTCTTTCTTTATTCTTCACAGGCTGCTGTAAGACAAAATTTGCCAGGAAACGTAGGGACTGTTTGTAGGTTCACTGTCATGGCCCCTCACGAACAGGACTTGCTTTTGCCCAGGAGGACCAAGGATCAGATGTAAGCAGAAAGGATGGGAGCCAAGACAAAAAAAGACCAGAGAACAGCCTAAAGAGAGACCTACATTTCTTTTCATCACCTTCCCAGCTAGAGTGAACAACAGAGCAGAGAGAAAGTGTAGAACCAAAGGCAGCCACAGGGCGGCATCAGCTACCCACACTAGGTTTTTCTCTACCTGAAGCCAACTGCTGTTTTCTTTGGGTTGTTTTGTGTCTGTGTCGGGGTCTCCATGTAGCCAAAGCTGACCTCAAATTCACTGTGTAACTGTAACTTGAACTCCTGGTCCTCTTGCCTCAACCTCCCAAGTGCTGGGATCAAAGAGATGTACCACAAACTACCACCAGCAGCAGCTACTACACTGGTTAAGGACTGCCCATCACAAGGAACCCAACTCCAGGGTTAAGTCTTTCATGGAAATAATCTAGTGACTGTGTGAAAGATAAACAGACCAACCTAAGAGCAAGCAAACAGCACTGTGACCAGATGGTCAGGCTCCCTGTCTATTTCCACAGCCTTTCTCTTACACCTTCAACCCATTATTACTGCACTGGCCAAAATTCAGAGCAGCGATGTAGGAACAAAGCTAGACACAAATCTCTGCCTGAGCGAGCTGTGGTCAGTTCACTGTTACTGATGTTAGGGTCAACCGCCGATTATCTGCAGCTAATGTGTGTGCTCCAGGAGCTGGTAGTGTGCTCCAGGAGCTGGCCTCCATCCCTCCCGGCTAGTTCAGGTAGTCTTTCCCAAGCCTCCTATGAAAAGGGCAGAAGCTGGGAGAAGGAAGAGAAGAGCCCTAAAGACTGTCTCACTTCACAGCTGTCTGCCACCACACAAAAGGCAGCCGACACAGTGCCAGGGCATCTGCTGGATGAAGGACCCTCTCCCTCTCTCCATCCAGAGTCCTATCCTAAGAGCTCCACCATCCCAAGACCAGAAGGCCAGGAAGCTTGTAACTATAATTGGAGGTCAGTTTTCATACCTGAGTGACCTTTCTCTTCCCCTTGCCATCCTCCCAGGCATTAAAGGCTCACACATTTAGGTCTCTGGGTCAGATCCCTGACCTCTTTCCTGCCTCCCCTTTCAAGTCCAGCAGAGACTCCCCTGACATGGATGCCCTCCTCCGGTACTGCTGGAAGGCCTCTCCAAGAGCTCCCTCTCCCTTATCCCCAAGGGGTACCCATATCTCCCCTGCCAGTCTTCCCCTCTGGAGAGCCATGGAATCAACCCTCGACTTCTGTTTATCTCCCCTGCCATCACTTACCTGGATTCATGCTGGCTCTCTTCCAATTCACTTTCCACAACACAAAAAGTAAACCATTTATAAAGGAAAACTCGATCATCTCCCTTACTTACTCATCCACCCTCATAAGCAACATCATCAATAGTTTCTCACTGTTCTCAGAAAACAAACAAACAAACAAAAAAAAAAAAATGTCTTGGTGCAGCCTTGGAAGCCTCACATCTATCCTAACCACATCTAGGTCTCATATGGTGCCGAACTTCCAAGCTTTGTCCACAACAGCCACTGGCTTCTGCTTCTTTCAAGGGGCTGTGCACAGGCTGTGCCTACCTCTCCTCCCAGACACTTTAACCTTCTGCAATACCAGCCAAGGCACTTCCCCAGGATGAATTCCTTCTAAGGCATCCTTGATTAGGTCAGGGCTCCCCAGTATAGCTCACATGGCACCAAGAGAATAAGCTGAGGGGCTAGAGGGATGGCTCCATGGTTAAGAGCACTGGCTGTTCTTCCAGAGGGCTACGGTTCAGTTCCCAGCACCCACGTAGTGCCTCACAACCACCTGTAACTTCAGTTCCAGGGGATCCAATGTCCTCTTCTGGCCTCCAAGGGCACCATGTAGTTCACAGGCACACATACAGGGATATACTAATACACACATAAATAAGTAAGTAAGTAAGTAAATACAGATTTTATTTTATTTTATTATTTTATTTATTATTTATTATTTTATTTTATATATTTTATTATTATTTTATTTTATTTGAGACAGGGTTTCTCTGTCTCTTGTGTAGCCAGTAGCCCTGGCTGTCCTGGAACTAGTTCTGTAGACCAGGCTGGCCTCAAACTCAGAAATTTACCTTCTTTTGCATGGGATTAAAAGTGTGCCCTACCAAGGCTGGCTTAAACAGTTTTTTAAATAAGAAACAACTGGTGGCAGTTTGTAACTCAGCACTCAGGAGGCTAAGATAGGAGTTTATGAATAAAGACCAACCTCTAATTCACTGCAGCATCAGACCCTGTCTCAAAAAGAAAAAGGGAAAAGGGGGAGAAAAGGGGTAGGGGAGGGGACAGGGGGGGGGGAAGGGGAGGAGAGGAGAAGGGAGGAGAAGGGAGGGGAGAAGGGAAGACAAAGGAGGGGAGGGGAGGGAAGAGGAGGGAAGGGGAGGGGAGGGAGGACAGTGGAGGAGAGAAGAGGGGAGGGGAGGGAAGGGAGAAGAAGGGAGGGGAGGGAGGGGAGGAGATAAGGAGAGGGGAGGAGGGGGAGATGGAGAGGGGAGGGGAGGAGAAGGGATAAGGAGAGGGGAGGGGAGGGGGGAGATGGAGGGGGAGGGGGAGGAGGGCAAAGGGACCAGGGTGAAGTTCACTGGGAAAGCTTTGGCCCCAGGTCAATCCTCAGCAAACAGAACAGCTGTTCTGACGCACTGACTCCCAGTGGATGCCGCAGTCAAGCTAACCCTCATTTAGCTCCTTCCTCACCTCAGTCTCACACTAGGCGTACAGAATTATTGCTGATGAAGAAACGAAAGCAAAGGAGCTTATGTAACTCAGCAAGCAGCAGTATCGTAGGCACATCTACCTAAATGAAATAATCAAATTTTGTTTCCATATTTTATGAAGCAGCAGCTTTAATCTAATGCTACCCCATAAGTAATAATGTAACCTATCTGACTAAAGCAAACACCAGTGATATGGTTCAGCAAACAAGGGCATTTGCCACCAAGTCTGAAGACCTGAGTTCAATCCCCAGAACCCACACAATGGAGAGAACCAGCTCCCACAAGCTGTCCTCTAACCTCCACATGCACGTGAGCTCAGGCATATGCACGTACACACACAGACACAGACACACACAGACACACACACCGACACAGATAAATGTTTAAATGTTTAAAATGAATACAAAACATCTTTAGTATTTAAGAAGTCTGTCTGTCTTTTTTTTTGGAGACAGGGTTTCTCTGTGTAGCCCTTGCTGTTCTGGAACTTGCTCTATAGACCAGGCTGACCTCAAACTCAGAGATCCATCTGCCTCTGTCTCCTGTGATATCTGGCCTGAAAAAAATCCCTACAAACTAATTTCAACTTGACCTTGGAGCTCTTCAAAACAAAACAAAAGAAAGAGAAGGCTTGGAAGCCAACTGAGGTCTACAGCAGAGGTATATGAAGGAGGATCTTCTGAACCCAACTCAGGACCTTTAGAGGTCAGAATGGGGAAGTCAGAATGGGAAGAAAGCAAAAGATTAAGAATGCTTTAAAAGAATACAAAGCGAAGTCAGGGTCAGTGAGATGGCATAGTAAAGACACTTGCCACCAAGCCTGATGACTCAGGTAAAGGTGCTTACTGACAAGTCTGGAGATCTGAGACCCACAGACCCACATGGTGTGGGGAGAGAATAAACTCCAGCAAGTTGTGTACACACACACATACACACACTGTTTAAAAATAGCTGAGCAGCAGAAGCACACACCTTTAATCCCAGCAATCAGGAGGCAGAAGCAGACAGATCTGAGTTTGAGGCCAGCCTGGTCTACAGAACAGGTTCAAGGACAGCCGGAGCTGCATAGAGAAACCCTATCCAGGGGGCTGTTGGGGGCAGATATAGCTGGGTGTACCACATGTCACACGCTTTAATCCTGGTACTCAAGAGGCAAAGGCAGAGCTATTCTATGAATCTGAGGCCAGCCTGATCTACATAGCCAGTTCTAGACTAGCAAAGGCTACATAATAAGACCCTGTCTCCAAATTAATTCATTAACTAATAAATCAATTAAAAGTTAGTGGGAAGCCCGGTGGCAGTGGCACACGCCTTTGATCCCAGCACTCGGGAGGCAGAGTCAGGTGGATCTCTGTGAATTTGAGGCCAGCCTAGGCTACAGAGTGAGTTCCAGGAAAGGCACCAAAACTACACAGAGAAACCCTGTCTTGAAAAAACAAACAAACAAACAAAAAGTTAGCGGGATATGGTGACCTATGTGTAATCCCAGCACCTGGAAGGTAGAGGCAGGCAGAACAGGAATTCAAAGGCAGCTTCAGCTACATATTGAATTTGAGGTCAGTCTGGGCTACATAAGACCCTATCTCAATAAGCAAAAATTAGGGGGCTGGGGATATGGCTAGGTCAGTGACATGTTTGCTACTCAAGCCTGAGGCCCTGAGTTCCATCCCCAGAACCCAAGTAAAAAGCCTAGCTGTGGTGGTGGAGGCAGGAGAATTCAATCCTGTCTACTTGGACTTAGTGGCCATCCAGCCTTGCCTAACCTAGTGAGAGATGCAATCTCAAAAAAAAAAAAAAAAAAAAAAAAATCAAGGTATATGTCCTCCTGAAGAATAACACCCATTCTGGATCTCTGGCCATTACATGCACACATCTGTGCGCACACACGCACGCGCACACACACACACAGAGGCGAAAAGATTTTAAGTAAAAAAATGAAAAGAGCACAGTGGAAGACCGGGAACGCTGTAGTATGACAGAGACAAAGGTGTGCCCTCACCCCACTGTGGAGGAGCTGACCTTCCCCTGCTGGGAAGCTTGCCAAGTGTTCACCTCACTGCACAGCAAAGGCCAACCTCAAAAGAGTTCATGAACTTGAGCAGGGGAAAACTTCCAAGTCTGTGAATGTAAGTCAGTGTCACTCTGCATATGTCCTAAGCCAGTCTATGTGAACAATCCTCTGCTGGAAAGCATAAGAGCTGATTCACAAATGCTCTGAGGCAGCTGGCATCTGCAAAGGGTTTGTGCAAACCTGGACACTAAACGCTGAGTGACTGGGCACTAACAGCCTAGCTGAGCCTTGGTTTCCTCAGCCATGGGAATGATTCCGTAATACACACTCAAGAGGAAGAGATCAAAAGTCCATCAGGCCTGCCCTTTGCTCTCACTTCCGGCTGAGATGGCGGAACAGGGGGAGGTTTAGTCTCCCAGCAGGTGGAATGTTCCTGAGACAGATACAGAACAGTGTGAGGATCTGTGCCCTTACACCACCCGGCTTTCTGCCATGGGACACACTTCAGACAGAGAGGAGGATGCCCAGCAATAGCATGGCAGTCTTAGTATGCTGAGGAGTCAGAGACCAGATTTTAGGAAGGCTAAGACAAAGGAAAGTGGCAGGGCCAGTCCTAAAGAAAGCTATGCAGAAAGAAAGTTACAGAAATCCACATGGAGTTTCCTTTGAGATGGTGTTTAATACTAAAATCTGAACACACACATGGTGAAATAACAGGAAGGTGGAGAAAAAAAGTGAGCCAAGCGGTGGTGGTGCACACCTTTAATCCCAGCACTCAGGAAGCAGAGCCAGGCAGATCTCTGTGAGTTCGAGGCCAGCCTAGTCTACAGAGCGAGATCCAGGAAAGACACCAAAACTACACAGAGAAACCCTGTCTCAAAAAAAAAAAAACCCAAAGGGGGGGGGGGGGCTGGAGAGATAGCTCAGAGGTTAAGAGCACTCCTTGCTCTTCCAAAGGTCCTGAGTTCAATTCCCAGCAACCACATGGTGGCTCACAACCATCTGTAATGAGATCTGGTGCCCTCTTCTGACCTGCAGGGATATGTGCAGACAGAATACTGTATATATAATAATAAATAAATAAATCTTTAAAAAAAAAAAAAAAAAAAAAGGTGAGGAAGAAGTGGTGAATTGAAGCATTCTCAGGTTGCTTGCAGAGCTCTGGACCCCAAGCTGTCAAAATACAGTGTCCTGCTTACTCAGGGCATTCCATAGACACCTCAAAGTCTTCATCTTGGGGAAGGGAGGCTGTCAAGGGAAGGGGAGCTGTTAAGTTATCCCCAGAGCAGGCTACTCTAACAAAGCTTAAAAGAGGGACTTGAGGGGCTGAGGAGATGTCTCAGTGGTTAGGAGCACATGTACAATCACAAAGACCAGAGTTAGAATTCCAACACGAATGTAACAAGCCAGGTACATACACACTTGTAAGCCCAGCTCTGAGAGGGCAGAGACAGACAGGAGGACCACTGGGGCTTGCTGGTTTCCTGCACAGGTTTAAAAGATACAAGGCTTCAAAAGACTAGGAAGAGCAATTGGAAAGGATACCTGATACCCTCTTCTGACCTTGACTCTGGCACAAAAAATCCACTTCTGCAAAGAAAAAGAAGACTGAGGAGTAGGAAGACTTGATAGAATCACAACCTCCCCTTCAGAACAAGGCCCAACAATCTTTAACAACCACAAAATCCAGCCCAGTGTGTAGCCACACACTGGTAATACTAGCATTCAAGAGACTGAGATAGACAGATCCTGAGTTCAAGGCCAGCCCAAACCTCATAGCAAGACCCTGTTTCAAACAAACAAGCAAAAAACCCACAAAAGAGGCCAACTGAGAGAGCTTGGTGAGAAATGGTGCTTGACAGCACCCCGACACTCTGAGTTCTATCTCTAGAACCCACATGGTAGGAGAGGAGAACTGACTCCTGCAAGTCCTCCGACCTCCACACACACAATAAACTCATAATAATTTGTTTTTCAAAACATACACAAAATTGCCTCGTGGTGGTGGCATATGCCTTTAATCCCAGTACTCAGGAGGCAGAGTCAAATGGATCTCTGCGAGTTTGAGGCCAGCCTGGGCTACAAAGTGAGTTCCAGGATAGCCAAGGCTACACAGAGAAACCATGTCTCGAAAAACAAACAAACAAATAAAAACAACTAGATCCTGAGCATAAAATTCACAACAACAGTAGAGGTAAAATTTACAATAGCCAGCATCCCATCAAAATTCTCTGTTGAGTATGGTACTAAAAGACCAGTAATTCCAGCACCTCTAGGTAAAGGCAGGGGATCAGGAGTTCAAGAGCAGCCTTTACTACACAGGAAGCTCAAAGACTGCCTGAGCTACAAAGATCCTGGAGAGAGGGAGGGAGAAGGGGAGGGAGGGGGACTGGGAAGGCAGCAGAAAGGGAGGAGGAGAGAATAAATGAATATCAATAGTTATATTCAAGTACATAAAGAAAAACATACTGGGGACTGGAGAAAAAGCTCAGTGGTTAAGCACACTTGTTGCTCTTGCAGAGGACTATGGTTCAGTTCCCAGCATCTGCATGGTACTCGCAACCATCCTGTATCCTATTAAAGGGAATCTGATGCCCTCTTCTGACCTCTGTGGTGGTATTGTGTTCCCCGAAATATTGTGCACCCTAATAAACTTATCTGGGGTCAGAGAACAGAACAGCCACAATATTAAACATAGAGGATAAGCAGTAGTAGCACAAGCCTTTAATCCTAGCATTCCAGAGGCAGAAATCCATCTGTTCAAGGATACAGCCAAGCATGGTGACTCAGGCCTTTAATCCCAAAGAGTGATGGCAGAAAACAGAAAGGTATATAAGGCATGAGGACCAGAAACTAGAAGCTTTTGGCTGGTTAAGCATTTGGCTGGTTAAGCATTCAGGCTTTTGAGCAGCACAGTTCAGCACATCCAGTCTGAGGAACCAGGATCAGTTGAGGAACTGTTAAGGTAACAAAACTGTGGCTTGTTCTGCTTCTCTGATCTTCCAGCATTCACTCCAATAACTGGCCTCAGGTTTGATTTTATTAATAAGACCTGTTAAGATTCCTGCTACAGACCTCCCTCCCAACTTCCCCCACACTGCAGGAACATGATGCACATATATAAATACAGGAAAACAATCATATACGTGACATAAATCTTTTTTAAATAAGGTATAAAAATAAAATAGCTCTTCTGGATATGAAAAGTGTCATATAAAGTAAAAATAAGTCCTTTGTGGGTGGCAGTGAACCTAAAGAGTTTGGTATCAGGCTATGCTGTGGCTCCCACAGTGGCACTCAATGCCTGACCAGAGCAGGGGCGGTCGTGCTGTGGTGACACCAGCTTCTGACACTGCTCACACATGCTGCCCCTCCTAGGAGATCATGAAAGCAGATGAGCTCACCTCTAGTCTGCTCCAACATGAGCCACAAACCACTCAAGCAATCCTCTCTCCACTCTAAGTTCAAATCCCAGCTGTGGTGGTATTTTCTTTGTCTACACCCAGCTGCTCCACCACAAGCTGCTTCACCACCAAATGGCCCAATACCTTTCTCTAGAGGCAGGCCCAGGCCCTGCCAAACTCCACAAGAACTGAAAAGAGAGGTAAAAAAGAATAAAATGAAAATGAGGGAGCTGGACAGAAGCTCAGCGGGTAAGAGTGCTTGCTGCTTAAGCATGAGGATCCAAGTTCATATCCCTAGATCTCCTGTAAAAGTGCTGGGCATGGCATCTACTTGTAACCCAAGTATTGTGGAGGATGGGAAGAGGAGACTCCCTGAGGCTTGTTGGCTGCAGCCTGGTTCCAGGTCCTGTCTCAGGGAATAAGGTGGAAAGTGACAACCCTCCTCCTCTGGCTAGACATGCACACAAACGTGTCTATCCACACAACAGAACACATGCACACAAACGCGTCTATCCACACAAATATAACACATGAACACATCCACACAAATAAAGATTTTAAAAATGGTAACAGCAGGGCCAGTCATGGTTGTGTATGCCTTTAATCCCGGCAAAAGGAAGGAAGGGAGGGAGGGAGGAAGGAAGGACAGATGATGAGTAAGGACAAAAAAAAAGTAAGTATACTTAAAAACGCGGGAAAAAGCTAACCAAAATGAAGGACTAAGAAAATATGAAGAAAAATGAGCCTCAGTGGTCAGCCAGATCTGTGGTCTATCAAACAACACCACACATGTTATTACAGAACCAGAAAAAAAGAGTGAGGCAGAAAAACTATGGAGAAACAATGGCTGAAATTTTTCAAAGTATAAACAAAACCATAGGCACAAAGAGCTAAGAAACCTGACAAGTGCCAAGCAGAGGGCGCACACTCGCATACATACACACACACACACACACACACACACACACACACACACACACCACCACCACCACCACCACACACTCGGGGAAATCAGAGCACACACCACACACTGGGGGAAATCAGAGCACACACCACACACTCGAAGAAATCAGAGCACACACAACAAGAAGAGAAAACCTGACAAGCAATCCGAGAAAGAGAACATTGCCCAAGACTACTCAGAATCAGCTGTGACTGAAGGGAGACTTCAAAACCGTACAAGCCACAACATAATGGAATCTATCTGTCAAGTCCTGCCAGCGGGGCTGTCAACTCCCAACTCTATCCAATGGAGCTGTCCTTCCAAAATGAAACAAATGGAAGTGAAAGAGCTGGGGAGGGAGGGATGAATCTGTCAACACAAGTGTCAAGACAATATAGTACTGGGCCTGCTGGCTCAGGTATATTATTAATCAAAGGTATTCAAAGCTGAGGCAGGAGAATCACAAGACCTGCCTAGGGAAAAGTGAGAAAGACTGTGTCTCAAAATAAAAAGTAAAGAATTAATAATAATTTTTAAAGAGCTGGAAAAATAGCTCAGGGGTACAGTGCTTGCCTAGGTTCAGTCTCCAGTACAAAAAAAGAAAGGAGAGAATGAATGAATGAATGAATGAATGAATGAATGAATTCGTAAGACTGTGTTTCAAACAGGCTGGGTATAGTGACGCACACCCTTGATCCCACAACTCCTGGGCAGAGGCAGCAGATCTGAGTTTGAGGAGATCTGATCTACATAGTGAGTTCCGGGACAGCCAGGGCTACACAGAGAGACCCTGACAAAACAAAACAAAACAAAACAAAACAAAACAAAACAAAACAAAGACAAACCTTCTTGCTCTTTCATCTCGCAAATTGTAGATAAAAAGCTGAGAAACTAGACACTAAGGAGAAAAAACCCAAAGCCAAGTGTCTTATTCCAGCAGGTTAAAAATGCCAAGCTTGAGGCCAGAGTAGCCAGGAAGGGAAACCTGACTTTCCTTAGAACTGGCACATGCTCCTGATCAGCTGTGTTCCAAAAGGCCAGCCATGAGAGGTGCCTTAGCCATTAAATCCATGATGGGAAAGAAAGATTCTTACGACTGTCACCAAATCAGTTGATGATGCTAAAAATGCTTAGATATTGTCCTACTGAAGAGGCACCTTTAGCGCTGTTGAACACGGGGTAGGGTGTTCCCTGCAATCACAAATGAGAAAACTGTGAGCTGGGGACCTCTGGCCATCCTCAATGGGGACATAAGGGAAGACAGTGGGTTTCTGTGCAGCCAGGTAGCAGCTGAATTGCTAGACCATCTTCCCTTGGGTAAGTTCTGCACAGTACACACCCAACGTCTGTCATCACCTCTATAAACATAAATTTTAGCAACATGAAAATTTCCCAAACACTGTTCTGATACTTCAAGAAGTGTTGGGGCTGGAGAGGTGGTTCAGTGGTTAAGAACACTTGTGGCTCTTGCTAAGGAACTGGCTTTAGCTCCTAGCACCTACATGGTGGTCCACAACCACCTGGAACTCCAGTCCCGGGGACCTGGTGCCTTCTTCTAACCTCCATGTGCTCCTGAACACACATGCTACATATATATGCTACAAAAACAATTTCTCCCTAGCCCCTAATAGGTTACACATACTACAGTGGACAGTCCTATGCCCACCTGCATGTGGCCAACACTAGCTGGTCTCGCTGATAGATAGATAGATAGATAGATAGATAGATAGATAGATAGATAGATAGATAGATAGATAGATAGACAGATAGATAGTTGGAAAGACAGATAGACAGTTGGAAAGATAGATAACATCAAGTTGTGAGGGGACATGCATACAGGGAGGAAATTAAGTAAATTGGATAAGGGTAGATTTGATCACAATAAAAAAGCATTCATGTACAAAATAATTTTCTTTAAAAAGCAATAAATATATTTTTTTAAAAGAAAAAGATCAAGCATAGTGGTATATGCCTATAATCCCTGAACTCAGAAAGCAGAGGCAGGTGAGTCTCTGTGAGATCATGGTCAGCCAGGTCTACATGGCCAGACCCTGTCTTAAAAGGAGAAATGCTAGAGAGATGGCTCAGTGATTAAGAGTACTTAAGACCCAAGTTAGGTTTCCAATTCCACATAGTGCCTCACAACCACCTACAGATCCAGTTTCAGAGAATCTGATGCCTTCTTCTGACCGCCCCACTGGCACTGGGTGCATTTGGTATTCGTACACGTACACTCAGGCACACACACATACAGAAAAATATTTTTAAAAAGAAATAAAAGAAAGAGTGAGTGGGGTTGGGGATTTAGCTCAGTGGTAGAGTGTTTGCCTAGGAAGCGCAAGGCTCTGGGTTTGGTCCTCAGCTCTGAGAAAGAAAGAAAGAAAGAGAGAGAGAGAGAGAGAAAAGAAAGAAAGAGCAACAGAAAGCACAGGAGGAAAATGATACTGATGCAAACCTGGATCCACTGGACAGGAAGCCTGAGAGGAGCTAGGCTGTTGAACACAAACACCTCTAGTGGTTGTTCGTGGGTTGGTTTTTTAAATCTGTGTTGTCTGAAACAAGACTGGCCTTGAACTCTCCATCAGCCTCTTGAATGCTGGGATTATGGCATATCTGGCTTTCATCACCCCATCTCAATCAATCAATCAATCACAGAAAGAAAGAAAACTTCAAAATTACTAGCAAAAACTAGTAATTTTTACATTTCCAGAAATAAACAAACAAAAAAATCCCAATGTTTTAAAGGGCTTTTAATCCTAGCACTCAGGAGGCAGAGGCAGTAGGATCTCTGTGAGTTGGAGACCAGCCTTATCTACAGAGTGAGTTCCGGGACAGTGAGGCTATGTAGAGAGACCCTGTCTCAAAAAACTAAAATAAGTAAATATACAAAGGGCTGGTGAGAGGGTTCAGCAGGGCTTGCTGCCAAGTCTGACAGCCTGAATTTAAACAAACTCCCAAAAAGTGTCCTCTGACTTTCACATGCGTGCTATGGAACACGAAAACACACACACACACACACACACACACACACACACACACACACACAGGGGGTGGATGGGTTACAACATACACACACCAAAAAGGGGGAGGGGAATTGTCCAGTGAGATGGTTCAGTGGATAAAGGCACCTGCCACCAAATCTGAAGACCTGAGTTTAATGCCCCAGGACATACATGGTGGAAGGTAAGAGCCAACTACTATCCTTCAAGTTGTTCTCTGACCTTCACAAACATGTAGATACACACACACACACTGATAAATAAATGTTTTTTTTTAAAAACTGAAATAAAAAACTTTTGAAGGAGTAGGAGGGGAACACACCAGGCACGTGGCTCAATTAGCAGAGAGACTGCCTAGTATACAGGAAGCCCTGGGTTCCATCGCTAGCACTGTATAAACCAAGTACAGATACAGCCTTGTAATTCCTCCAGCAGTCAAGAAATGGAAGCAAGAGGATCTGAGGTTCAAAACCATTCTCCATATATAATGATTTCAAAGACATGAGACCCTGTCTCAGAAAAATAAATGAGGCTGGAAAGATGACTCGGCAGATAAAGGTGCCTGCCCCCAACCCTGATGATCAGAGTTCTACCCCAGGAACCTACATAGTGGAAGGAGAGGACTGACTCCCAAAAGTTGTCCTATGACTTCTACATGCATGTGTAGCACATGCAAGCCCCACCCCCACATAAATAAATATAAAAACAAATCATTAAATTAAAAATAACCCCCTAGAGCTGGGCGGTGGTAGCACACGCCTTTAATCCCAGCACTCAGGAGGCAGGCCAGGAGGATCTCTGTGAGTTCGAGGCCAGCCTGGTCTACAGAGCAAGATCCAGGACAGGCACCAAAACAACACAGAGAAACCTTGTCTTGAAAAACCAAAATAAATAAATAAATAAATAAAAATAACCAAAAAAAAAATGGTAGTGCAACCTTTAATCCCAGCACTTGGGAGGCAGAGGCAGGTGGATCTCTGTGAGTTCAAGACCAGCTTGGTCTACAGAGTGAGTTCCAGAACAGCCAGGGCTATTACATAGAGAACCTGTCTCAAAAAAAAAAAAAAAAAAAGCCAAGATAAATAAATACGAACATATCAAATTCAGTAACATATAAAAGGGATAATACTATATAAATGACCAAGAAAATATATCAAATAAATGAAATAACAAAATAAAACCAATTAGGGTTCTCCCATTGTGCTGTAAGCCTATATTTAAGACCTCCTCCCTCCTTCAATAAACGGCATTCGGCATTCAAAAAAAAAAAAGGAAAGAAAGAAATTGAAGACAGTGATGTTCTAAAACAGGAAGTGGTGATGGTGTCATGGGCCTATAAGGATGCTAGACTAAAATCTATCAAATTGTGCAAACAGGAAAATTGTATACTATGTGAATTATCTGTCAATAAAGATCTTATAAAAAATAAATAAAACCAATTAACAGAACAAAGGAAGAAAAGAAAACAAAAAGATCAGCTATCAGTAGATACCAAAAAGAGCAAAGGACATCTTTGTTGTAGAATATTATTTTAAGGTGGGTTACATTTGTTTATGCTGTTGACCATTTGTTTAATGATGCAAAGATGTGCTGCATTCTTTTATGTTGCATTTGTTTAACTCTGTGAAGCTGTGTTACTGTGCCTGTGTAAAACACCTGATGGTCTAATAAAGAGCTGAACAGCCAATAGCTAGGCAGGAGAAAGGACAAGCAGGGCTGGAAGGCAGAGAGAATAAACAGAAGAAAAAGAAGGAGAAAAAGAGGGATCAGGAAGCAAGAGAGGATCAAAGAACGAGAAAAGGAGGAGGACATCGGGGGCCAGCCACCCGGCCACACGGCCACACAGCCACACAGCCACCGGGCCACACAGCCAGCCAGAGTAAAAGTAAAGAAAGGTATTTAGAATAGAGAAAGACAAAAGTCCAGAGGCAAATGATAGACGAGATAATTTAAGAAAAGCTGTCTAGAAATAAGCCAAGATAAGGCCAGGCATTCATAAGTAATAATAAGACCCCATGTGTGTTATCTGGAGCTGAGTGGCGGGCCCCAAAAGAGAAAAGAATGAAAGAGTTAAAAAAAAAAAACCAACAACACATCATTCAAAACTTACATACATTTTTTAAGATTTTTATTTATTTATAATTGTTTACATTTATTTTTTATTTTATATGTATAAGTATTTCACCTACATGTATGTATGTGCATCACATGGGTGCCTGGTCCCCAAGGAGATCAGAAGAGATGTTGGATCCCCTGGAACTGGAGCTGCCATGTATACTGGGAATCAAAGCCAGGTCCTCTGCAAGAGCAGCCAGTGTTTTTAACTTCTGAGTCATCTCTCCAGCCTCACAATTTGCTTTTGAAATTTTCTTTAAATTTTTATGTGTATGAATGTTTTGCCAACATCTGTGTATACCATTTGTAGTGCCTGCAGAGGCCCAAAAAGTGTTGGATTCCCCCTGAAACTGGAGTTTTTTGTTGTTTTCTGTTTTTTGTTTTTTTGAGCTGAGGATCGAACCCAGGGCCTTGCGCTTGCTAGGCGAGCACTCTACCACTGAGCTAAATCCCCAACCCAAAACTGGAATTTTAAACAGTTGCAAACTGTCATGTGTGTGCTGGGAACCAAACCTGGGTACTCAAAACGAGCAGGAAGTGCCCTCAAGCAATGAGCTATCACTCCAACCACAAAATACATAATTATTTTTAATTTTTTATCCATTTATCATGAGGGTGTGTGTGTGCCTCTGTGAATTTATGTGCCCCATATGCATGGAGGATCCTGAGAAGCAGAAGAGGGCATCAGATCAAAAGGAGTTACAAGCAATTGTAAGCCACCATGTGGGTTCTGTAGGTTCTGAGACCCAAACCCAGGTCCTCTGAAAGAGCAACAAGTGCTCCAGCCCCACAAACAATATTTTGAGAACGAAAATACAAAGACAAGAAATAGTGATCTGCCTGTGGTCCTAGCTACTCAAGCTACTAAGGCATGACGCCTTGAGGCCAGGAGTTTGAGGTCAGCCCCAGCAATGAGGCAAGACCATATATATCTCTTAGAAACAAGGCATCCTGGTGTGGTGGCACAGGAACACCTATAATCCCAGCACTCAGCAGGCAGAGACAGGAGGATTGCTAAAAGTTCAAGACCATCCTGGTCTATATATCGAGACTCTATCTCAAACCAATAACTCAACCAGCCAGTCATAATGGTGCACACCTTTAATCCTAGCATTCTCTGGGAGGCAGAGGCAGGTGGACCTTTGTGAGTGTGAGGCCAGCCTGGGCTACATAGTAAGTTCCAGGAGAGCCAGGACTATGTAGAGAGACCTTGTCTAAAAATAAAAATAATAATAATAATAAAATAATAATAATAAAAACAGCAACAAAAAAACTCAGCAAGCTAAAAAAAAAAAAAAATCAAATGTGAGTTTCCTCATCTTGATAAAGGGAACCTCTGCAAAACCCTACAGCTGACATCAAACCTGAGGTGGGAACTACATGCAATCCCTCCAGACCAGCAACAGGAAAGTGTCACGCTCACTATCGCTTGGAGCATCATTCTTAAAGTTCTAGATAATACAATAAAACAAAAAATAAAAGGAGCTGGACAGAGTGGTGAGGAAGAGCGGGAGGGAGGAGGAAGAGGAGGGAGGGGAAGAGGAGGGAGGGGAAGAGGAGGGAGGGGAAGAGGAGGGAGGGGAAGAGGAGGGAGGGGAAGAGGAGGGAGGGGAAGAAGGACGTTTAAACTGGGAGAACAAAAGCAAAGCTGCCCCTTTTTTATAAAGATTTATTTATTTATTATATACACAATGTTCTGTCTGCATGTGTCCCTGCAGGCCAGAAGAGGGCGCCAGATCTCATTACAGATGGTTGTGAGCCACCATGTGGGTGCTGGGAATTGAACTCAGGACCTCTGGAAGAGCAGCCAGTGCTCTTAACCTCTGAGCCATCTCTCCAGCCCCGCAAAGCTGCCTTTATTTGCAGATGATACTATCATCTATAGAAACCATGAGGAATCTACAAAATGCTACCAAAATGAAAACCAGGTCTAACAAGGTTGCACACACATGCCAAATACACAAACCCATAATTTCATTTTATACACTAGCATTAAACAATTAGAAAGAAATGAAAGCTGGATGTGGTGGCACACACCTGCAATCCTAGCACTTGGGAGGTAAAAGCATGACAGGAATGAGTCTAAGGCTAGCATGTGTAGTTGAGATTTTCTTTGGGCCACCAATCAGTTCCCAAGTAAAGACACACAGACTTGTTATTAATTATGAGTGCTCAGCCTTAGCTTTGGCCTGTCCCACTAGCTCTTTGAACTTAATTTAACCTGTTTCTCTTCGTCTACATTTTGTCTCAGGGCTTTTTACTTTTCTTTCATTTTATATGTCCTACTTTTCTGCTTCCTCCATGTCTGGCTGGCTGACTAGCCAGCCCCTGGTGTCTCCCTGCTATCTCTTTTTCTTTCTTCCCCAAGCCTAAATTCCTCCTCCTTCCTCTCCTTGCCTGGAAGTCCCGCCTATGCCTCCTCCCTCGCTATTGGCCAGTCATCTTTTTATTAGACCAATCAGGTGCCTTAGGCAGGCAAGGTACAATAGCAACATATCTTTATATAATTAAACAAATGCAACACATCTTTGCATAGTTAAACAAATATTCCACAACAAGCATAGGCTACATAGGGAGGCCTTGTGTCAAAAACCAAAAATAAACAAAACTTATAAATACCGAGACCTACACACTTAAAACTCTAAGACATTACTAAGAAAAACAAAAAGATCTGAGTAGGTGTAGACATGCTTAAACAGGAAGGTCATAATGGAAATGACTGTTCTCTCCCCAGCTGACCTGTGGGCTACACTCAATCCCTGTAACTCCAGCAAGCTTTTATGTAGGATTTTTCTAAAAAAGGATACTTTATTTCTAGGGTGTGAGGATGGGGGTGGTAGGTGGAGAGGGGTGAGACTCTGTAGCCCAGGTTGGCCTTCAATTCATACAATCCTCCTGCCTCAGCCTCCTATATTCTGAGACTTTAGGCATGAGCTATTGTACCTGACTTAGAGCTATAAAATTTACCCCTAGAGGATGGCTCAGTCATTAAAGCACTCATTGTGCAGGCATGAAGGCCCAAACTCTGCTCCCAGACATCGAGGAAAGAAGCCAAGTGAGGCAGTGCATCTGTAAGACCAGCACAAGGGCAAGTAGCCATGGGATTCTTGGAGCTCACTAGCCAGATAGTCTAGTCAGATCAGTGAGCTTTAGGTAAAATAGCCCTGTCCTCAAAAAATAAAATTAGAGCCAGACATGTGGCATTTGCCTTTAATCCCAGCACTCGGAAGGTGCAGGCAAGCTGTGAGTGCAAGGCCAGCCTGGTCTATAGAGGAAGTTCCAGGATAGCCAGAGCTACATAGAAAGGCCCTGTCTCAAAACAAACAAGCAAACAGAAACAAAACAACAAAAGTGGAGAGCAACAGAGGAAAACACCTAATATCAACCTCTGGTCTCCACACACACAAGCAGGCACACACATGAACACACATATAGACACACAAGTTACTGGGAGATCCAAGGCTGGACTAAAAATTGGCAGCAAAGCCTTTACTATCCTCATATTAAAAAATTAATAAAAATCAGCCAGGCAGTGGTGACACACACCTTTAATCCCAGCACTCAGGAGGCAGGGACAGGCAGAGCTCTGTGAGCTCAAGGCCAGCCTGGGCTACAGAGTGAGTTCCAGGAAAGGCACCAAAACTACACAAAGAAACCTTGTCTTGAAAAACCAAAATCATCATCATCATCATCATCATCATCATCATCATTATCAATATAAAGGCACAAAGGAGCAAAACTTGCAACATTTGTTTGTTGTACCACCATACCCAGCAATACATTTTTTAAGACTAGCTGAGGACTTGGCTGAGGAAGACAGTCTGGCGGCAAGAGCACCTGCTACACCGCATGAGGATGGATTCCCAATGCCAATGTAAAAGGCAAACATGGAACTGTAACTTGGTGTATGCAGAGACAGAAGACTCACTGGGGCTTACTAGCCAGCCAGCCTAGCTCAAAACAAAACAAGAAATACCAACAAGCTCCAGGTTCAGTGAGAGACCTTGGCTCAAGGGTGAATGACAGGGTAATCAAGCAGAACGCTGATGCCTTTCTCTGGACTCCACATGCGCACATATAGGCATGTGCATGTATATTCAGAACTATAAGCATGCACATGTGCATGCATGCACCCAGCACACACACAGGAGAGCTCCAGCAGGGGCTGAAGAGATGCTGCACAAAGTTGAAAGAGCTTTCTGCTCCTCCTGAGGACTGGAGCAGCTGGCAGCTCACAACCACCTCGAACTCCAATTCCAGGGGACCAACAACAGCCTTTCCTGGCCTCTATCGGTACACGCACACAAACGGCATACTCACACACAGATATCCCCACACATACACATTAATTCAATTCAAGGACCCATATGGTGGCAGGAGAGAACCAGCTCCCACAAGTTGTCCTCTGATCTCTTCATGTGCCATGGCACATGTGCACAAATACACACCACGTACAAATAAATAAATAAATGTATTTTTTTAAAGTAATGAATTAAAAAAAAAAAAAAAAAGCCAGGCAGTGGTGGCGCACACCTTTAATCCCAGCACTTGGGAGGCAGAGCCAGGCGGATCTCTGTGAGTTCGAGGCCAGCCTGGGCTACAAAGCGAGTTCCAGGAAAGGCGCAAGACTACACAGAGAAACCCTGTCTTGAAAAACCAAAGGGGAAAAAAAAAAAAAAAGTAGTGAATTTTATGGGTAAAGAAGATAGCAAATTTCACAAACATTATGACCAAGAAAAGCCTAAAAAGAATAGGTTATAAACTCATTCGTGTAAAATTATAGGAAAGACTAAAATTATCTGCAGAGACAGAAGCCAGAGCGGAGATGTTCAAAGGAAATAACAGAACACTGAGGGCTAGAGAATTGTTTGGTCGTGCCCCCGGTGGTAGTTACACAGGTACACCACAAGTCCTCAAACTCATTAAGTAACCACCACACACTTATGGACTCTGCAGTAAATGTCAAGGACAAAAGACTATGTCCCACAATAAGATGTTGAATCTAAATCAACACTAGCAAAATTACAAAGAAAGCCACTCACTTAGAAAATTACCTTACAGCCAGGCAGTGGTGGTGCACACATTTAATCCCAGCACTCAGGAGGCAGAGGAAGGCAGGTCTCTGAGTTCAAGACCAGCCTGATCTAGAGTGAGTTCCAGGACTGCCAGGGCAGTTACACAGAGAGCCCTGTCTCAAAAAAACAAAAAAGGAAAAAAGAAAGAAAGGAAGGAAGGGAGGGAGGGAGGGAGGGAGGGAGGGAGGAAAGAAAGGAGAAAATGACCTTAACGTAGAGATATGACAGTCACTACCTTAACCAAGCAACCAAACTTATCCCCAACAATAAAGACTGTGCCAACAACTCCAGATACAAGTCACTGAGAACACAGTGACACTTGGATGATAAGCTCACAAGAAATATTTAACTTCATCTAAACATGTGAGAACAAATCTGAAAACTCAAGACAGGAACCATGTATAAACAACAGCCTCAGGAGCCTGTGAGATGACTCCAGGCCTGACAAGCCAGTTAGGTCCCTGAGTCCTGCTGTGTGACTCCTGCAGCGGAGGGCTAGAGGCCAGAGCCGGCATGTTCTGGGTAAATGCTACACCACTTACCAAACAGTCTTCCTAGGCAGCTCAGACTTAAAGTTTTTAAATTTGTGGGGGTTTGTCACATTTATATATTTATGTGTGGGTACTTAGGAGTCAGAGAACAGTTTGCAGGAATTGGTTCTCTCCTTCTATCATATAGGTTCCAGGAACTGAACCCAGATCTTCAATCTTGTTAGCAAGCACGAGGCTGGTTTAGAACTCAATATCCTCCTGCCTCAGAATATGAGGCAAAAAATGGAATTCCAACAACTCTCTTAATCATAAAACTATATTCTATATAATTTTATATACAGACTATAAAAATTACTTTGCCATCATGAAAGAACAAACAGAATCTGCTAGCATAAACAGTGGCACTTGTCACGGGCATTTGTGGCATCTTTTCAATTATCAAGAGAAATTACTTCAAAACAAAGAAAAACACAACTTCAATAGAGTAGTGGTCAACATACAAAAATCATACAGCAAATGCTGTAATAAGGCTTAAAGAAAGACCTCCCCCTCCTAAGAGTGCAAGTCCAGAATGTATTAACGGAATAACAATGTACAACACTTCTGTCCGGTAAACTAAGCACTTTACATAAATTAACCCACTTAAATCTTCAGAGCAATTCCATGAGATAGGCATTAGTCTTTTCGTACTTCACAGAGTCAGATAGAGGATATAAAGTTAGGTAACCTAGCCAGATCTCACAGCTGGTGTCTACTGGCTAGAATACCAGGCCAAAGAGGTGAGCTTTAGCACCTTATCCTGCCTCAAAGGCAGAGAGGGTTTGCTGTGGGATGTTCTGTATGTCAAAAAAGACAAAGCCCCAACTTTACAAAGGAACATTAGGTGACTGTCCAGGTTGCCAGCTGTCTCTGTCTACCCTACAAGACTCCCGAAAGTTGCTTGCATCCTTCTCCCGGTTCTCAGGCAATATTATATCCTTCTGAGGTCTTTGACGTGGTTAAAAACTAGATAGTTATAATTTCCTCAGTTATGATAAAAGTTAGATATAAAACCTTAGACTCACAAATATAAGATAGATAGTATACTTCTTTAATATTGTAACTATAATTCTTGCTTGATAATTGTTTTGTTATATGTAATTGTACTATGTAAAAGTTAAAACCTTGCTTTTTAAAAAAAAAAAAAAAGAAAAGAAAAGGGGAAGTGCTGTGGGATGTTCTGTATGTCAAATGTGTTGCTCTGATTGGTTAAAATAAATAAAGTGCTGACTGGCCAGTAGCCAGGCAGGAAGCATAGGGTAGGCGGGACAAGGAAGAGGAGGAGGCAGGGAAGTAAAGGCTGAGGGGAGACGCTGCCAGTCACCGCCATGAGAGAAAAGACATAAGGTGCTGGTAAGCCACGAGCCACGTGGCAAAGTATAGATTAATAGAAATGGGCTAAATATAAGAGTAAGAGCTAGACAATGGTAGGCCTGAGCCAATGGCCAAGCAGTTTAAATAATATGAATGTCTGTGTAGTTTATTTTATAAGTGGGTTGTTGGACTAACAGGGCTTGGCGGGGGCTGGAGAGAAGCTCTCCAACTACAAGGGTTCTTCACTCATCACTAGAAACCCAGAGATGACACCATGAGTCCACTTCACAAACTTTCTAAGAGACACAAAATACTGGTCCAGCTCCTGAGTCTGTCAACCATGCGGCCAGGCTTGGGGAATTACCCAACAGCCTTTTCAGTACTACTCTGCTCTAATGAAGAGATGTCGGGCAGATGCAGTGAGCACTGCACTGGCTCTCTTAAAATGTACACTTAGAGTGGGCTAGAGGCCTAAGAGTTCAGTGCTCCTTCAGCATTTTCCACTTAAATGTTTTTTTAACTGTACACAAACTCCTTTGTTACAAATAAATATTTGTGCTCCTAAAAAAAAAAAAAGAAAAGAAAAGAAAGAAAGAAATATTAAATATTAGTCTTTTTTGCCGGATGGTGGTGGTGGTGGTGGCGGCGGCGGCGGCAGTGGTGGCATACGCCTTTAATCCCAGATTAGATTTCTAACACTGTACACAAACTCCTTTGTTACAAATAGATATTTATGCTCAAAAAAAATTAAAAATAAAAATAAAAGAAAAGGCATGAGTTCAGTTCCTGACATGCCTTTAATTCGAGCACTTGGGAGGCAGAGGCAGGCAGATCTCTGTGAGTTCGAGGCCAGCCTGGGCTACAGAGTAAGATCCAGGAAAGGCACAAAGCTACACAGAGAAACCTTGTCTCAAAAAACCAAAACCAAAACCAAAAACCAAACAAACAAAAAAAGAGTTCAGTTCCCAGCACCCATGTCTGGCAGCCCACAACTGTAACTCCAGCTCCAGAGGATACAGCTTCTTCTGGACCCTGAAGCCACCCACCACTTCTATGTGCATACCCACACACAGACACATTAAAAAAAAAAAAAAAAGTAAATCTGCCTTTAAAAAAACAAATGGCCTTAGAGCTGTCTATACATCCTAGAAGACAACAGCATTTGTTACATGAGACTGATAGCTTGACACTGATTCCAGAGCTCACATAGAGGTGAAGGAGAGAACCAACTCCACAGCGTTGTCCTATGACCTCCACACAAACACTGGGGCACACTTTTGCCTGAACTCACATACACATCACACACACACACTCACTCACACAATAATATCTGAGCGCGGGAATGTGTTAAATACATTGAAGAGATGGTTCAACAAGTAAGGTGTTTGCTGCGTAAGCATGAGAACCTGAGTTCAACCCCAGGAACCCACATAAAATCTGAACAGAGACACATGCCTATAACCCCAGTACCAGAGCTGCAAAGACAGGAGGCTTGCTGAGGCTCACAGGCCAGTCAGTCCAGCCAAATCCACATATTCAAGGTTCAGTGAGAGACCCTGCCTCAAAAACTAAGGTAGAAAAAGTAAGTAAGTAAGGTAGAGAATATAGGGCTAAGATGGCTTGGCAGTTAAGAGCATTAGCTGCTCTTCCAGAGGACGCAGGCTTGATTCCCCGCTTCCACCTGGAGCCTCACACCAGTCTGTAATTCCAGTTCTGGGGGCTTGAGAAGCACACCGACATACACACAGACAAAACACCCATACACGAAAAATAAATAAAGGACAACTGAAGAGCATACCTAATTGAACTCTGGCCTGATACTGAGATAGCTTGACCTCTGGCCTACACACACACACACACAAAATGTACACACTCAAAATATAATAGCTGGGCATAGTGACAAATGCTTTTAATCTCAGCACTCAGGTTGCAGAGCCAGATGGAGCTTGGTCTACATAGTGAGTTCCAGGCCAACTAAGGGCTACACAGTAAGACTGTGTCTCAAAAAAAAAAAACATTAGTTAGTTAACTAACTAATTAAAAGATTTTCTAATTAAACTTGAGGCTAGGAATGTAGCTCAGTTGGTAGAATGCCAGCTTAGCATACACAAGGTCCTATTTCAATCTCTATCACCAATGACTTGGTGGCATATGCATGAAGTCTCACTTGTAAGGTAGAAGCAGGAGGATCAGAAGTTCAAGGTCACCCTTGGCTACGTAAAGCTCAAGGCTTTTTGGTTTACATGAATTGCTGTCTCAAAAATAGATAAACAAGTAATGCTTAAGTGTACTTAAGCCTAAAAGAGTGGTGTAAGCTACAATCTCTGCACTCAGGAAGCTGAGGAAGAAAGGTCATGCCTGGACTATACACATACACACACAAACACACACACACACACATATATATATATATGGCTTTTCAAGACAGGGTTTCTCTGTGTATCAGCTCAGGCTGGTCTCTGCCTCCTGAGTGCTGGGATATGGATACATACATATTTTAAGTGTGTATTTGCAGCTTATTGTTAGTGACAGAACATGACAAAGAGTTCAGCTTTCTCCTCAGGCTACCAGCACATTCTGATGCAATCCCATCTCTATCAGCTTCAGAAAGGAGGGCAAAGGGGAGGCAGAGCCAAAACCAAACAAGTGCTAGCCAAACCCTTCAAGACCTTAGACACCTCGAGGCCAGCCTGAGAGAAAGAGAGAGAGAGAGAGAGAGAGAAAGAGAGAGAGAGAGAGAGAGAGAGAGAGAGCGAGCACTCAGCCCCCTTCCACATGTACAAAGAGGGTGACCCCTAGAAACAAAGGAACCCTCCCTTCATAAAACTGGAAGTGTCCTAGAGGAATCAGAAATTGTGGACACATTTCAATTCCATTTCTAAACAGTTCAGAAAAATTTAGGCACTGATGCACTGGGGCAGTTTAGCAAACTAGGTGGAATAACACAAAGGGGGGGGGGGGGCAAATCCCTCTTTCAGACACTCCAGAGTCCAGAACCCTGGACAGTGAGAACCCCTGATCGTCCTAATTGTTTCTGCTGTCTTACAGCACACACATCATCCTGAGTTACTCATACACTAACAAAGGCTGATCTAAATGTCCAACCCCTTTAAGTGTGATTCTTCTAATTGACTTATCATGAGGAGAAGAACAGTAAGAAATATTAAGTGGTAGTCCTCTGCCTGGGAAGGAAGTGAAATATTGACAAGTGGCTGAAAACTCTTAAAGGTGCTCAAGATGAATGATGATGAGATTCCAGGTTAATTTTTTTTTCTTCTTGGGTCTATCCTAATTAAATTTAAACATAGATGGCCAACTAGTGTAGTCACACATAGTGTGGGCTGAAATCAAGGCTCAGTGGTGCACATGATTTAGGGCAGTTGCAAAACCTTGCAACCCACTTCTGTACTTTATGAAGGGTAGACAAGAGTTAGACACTAAACACTACTCAGTGGCCAAAGAGATGGCTCAGCAGGTAAAGGCGTTCCATCTCCACGATCCACAAGGTGGAAGAAGAAAAAACGACTCCTGCAAAGTTGTCCTCTGACTTCCACCAGCACCGTGGCTCGTGCATATACACAGAAACAAACAACATTTGAAAGTAAGCATAGTTTGTCTTCTTCGTGACAGCATACCAGCAGTAAAAGGGCTGTCTCTTAGCCTCTTCCCTCATCCCGCTCCTCCTTTGGATTATAAACCCCTTCAGAGCCCTCCCCACCCCTACTTCCCCACCGCAGAAGCTCAAGCGTCAACCCTGGCCCGTAACTGAAACGGGATTTGGTTCAATCTGCAGGAGACAACTCTGGAGGGAATCCTTGGCCAAGAAAACCAAACCCAGAGAAGCGAGGGTTGGATGCTCAGCGAAAATAGCTCGGTGGCGTCTGCTATTTACAGTCCGTCCACTCTCTACTAACGCACTGAGAGGAAGACGTCCTCGGAACGACCCTCCAACTTGGTAAGGGAAGCCCCAAGGTGACTGCAGACCAAGATGCTGGCTGGCACTTGAGGGGCTGGGGCAGAGGGAGTGGAAGTCGTCATGCCGCTCCCCACAGGGGACAGCCGGGTACCAACGAGCCTTCCCCACCTCTCCTCCAGCAGGGCCCTCACATCTGTGGGCTGAGGACCTCGCCGGGGCACGCCATCCTCCCCGACGAAGTCCAGCCGGCTCCTAGGGGCCGCCGGGCGGGAAGCGGGAACCTGAGGCCGCGGTTGAGACCCCAACTCCGGAATGTGGTGAGAGGGGTCACCGGGATAGGAGCCGGGCGGGGAGGACCCGGAGAGGGGCGGGGCCCAGAGGAAAAACGAAGTCGGGGGTCTCCAGCTTCAAGGACTCGGGTCGCCAGCTCACTGCCAGCCGCGCGCCGAACGCCGCTCCAGCCCCGATCCCTGCCAGTCCCGGCGGGGCAGTCCCACTCCCCTCACCTGGTTCGGCTGCTCTGCCTGCTCCGAGGACGCCATCTTTCTGAGGCCTGACTAATCGACCGCCGCTGGCCCAAGTTTCTCCCAAGAGCGCTCGCTCTCGCTCTCCAGGCCAGACCAAAGTAGAAGGACTTGAGCCTGTCGATGGGGGCGGGCTCCAGGCCGAAAGGGTTGAGCCCCGTGTCCAAGTTACCTGGCTGTTTACGGGGAGATCTGTAGTCCATGTTCTTTATTTTTAATAGATTATCCTTTCTTGTGGTTTTACATAGCTAATATGTTAACGTTGCGGTTTAGTCACAATGCACTCCTAACTCCTCACTCGCCCCACATACCCCACTAGGTGCCCCTTCTTTTTATATATAAATCTATTTACATGTTTGTATATTTAGGGGTTTTTGTTTGTTTGTTTTTGTTTTCTAGACAGGACCTCATGTAGTTCAAAGTAGCCTCGAACTTTCTCTGTAGCCAATTCTCTTTCAGGTCCTCCTGCCTCCCTCCCAGTGCTGAGATTACAGGGTGTGTACCACACAGAGATTTTTATTACTGAATTAAATCTCTCCCTATTTTCAGAGCACCACAGTCACATTTAGGGACTATTTATTTAGTAAACACATGAAAATGGAAATTAAATTCTAGCCATTCTGTACAGTATTATTCATTGACTACCTACTGTTTCCCAGAAGTGTTCACAGGTACTAGAAATAAAAAGAGTCAATACTCTGCAACTTTCTCTTGAGAAGCCCGTATGCACACTAATGTGTAATGCTTTCTCAGGCTCTCTCCTAATGCCTGTGCTTAGTCTATATTACAGCTGATTCCTTAGATGACATTGCAACTCAGTTGGTAGTAACCATAAAAAACTGGATTCTAGCACCATAAATACCTGATGTGGTGGTCCACTCCTGTGATCACAGCATTTGGGAGGCTCAGGCAGGAGAATCATGTCATTATCCTTGGCAACATACTGAGTTCAAGGCCAGCCTAGACTACATGAGGACCCTATTTTTAAAAAAAGGAAAAAAAAGGCAGAAGATCCAACACCCAACCTTTGCCCCCAAGCAGAAACAAACACAGAATCGAAGCACCTGAGAACTCTGACATCTGTGTGTAGGTGCAATGGTTTGAAAGCAAATGGCCCCCAAAGGGTGTTCAATCACACAATAGAGATTTTGTAAAGCTACCTTCAGCGGCAGCAACCTGCAGAGTCGCAATTGCTGGCTGAAATAGCAGTAGATAAAGGCACAGCCACTGTGGGGAGCATAAAACAACAAAAGGGAGTGGCACTATTAGGAGGTGTGGCCTTGTTATAGGAAGTGTGTCACTGTGGGGGCGGGCTTTGAGGTCTCTCTTGCTCCAGCTTCCCTCAGTGTGACAGTCAGTGGACTTCCTGTTGTCTGCAAGATGTAGCACTCTCAGCTCCAGCAACACATCTGCTTGCATGCTGCCATGCTCCCCACCATGATCATAATGGACTGAACCTCTGAACTGTAAGAGAGCCACCCCATTAAATGTTTTCCTTATAACAGTTGCCTGGTCATGATGTCTCTTCACAGCAATAAAAACCTAAACTAAGACAGCAGGCATACTAGGCAAACTCAGGAGATAGGGATTTTAGGAGAGAAGAGCCTTTATGAACTTGAAGTCATAGAGATCCTCCTGCCTCTGCCTCCCAAGTGCTGGGATTAAAGGCATGGACTACCACCACCCAACTACTTTAGCTTTTTGAGACTAGATCTCACTGTGTAGTCCAAGCTGGCCTGACCTGAAGATCCTCCTGCTTCAGCCTCCAGAGTTCTAGGATCACCAGTGTGTGCCAGCGTGCCCTGCTCTAGGACACTTTGTCATCAGCACCACCATCTCATCACATTATGGTGTATGTATAAGCTGCTGGGTCCCTGTGTGCTAAGCAAGTGCTCTACCACTGAGTCACATCCACAATTGCATTCTTTTCATAATAAAAACTAGTTTTTAATGGAGGAAAAAAACTGCAGCCAAAAAAAAAAAAAAATGCAACATGCAGGACAGTGGTAGCACACTCCTTTAATCCCAGCACTCGGGAGGCAGCATCTGGCAGATCTCTGTGAGTTTAAGGCCAGCCTGGTCTATAAAGCGAAATCCAGGACAGGCACCAAAACTACACAGAGAAACCCTGTCTCAAAAAACAAAAACAACAACAACAAAAAAAAAAAAAAACCACAAAAAAAAGCAATATACCTTTATATAGTCAAAGTAATATTCCTAACATTTCCCCCTTTTTGTCTAAATAAAAAGGAAGGTTTTAGCTTTAACAAAGTAAAACTATACACAGTAAGAACAGTTAACAAAACTCTGCAGCTCGGGCTGCAGAGATGGCTCATCCATTAAAGGCTAGGCTCACAACCAAAAATATAAGAGTTCAGTTCCCAGCACCAACAGCTGTCTCTCCAGCCATAAAAAACAAACAAACAACAACAACAAAAAAAAAACCTCTGCAGCCCTCACACAATTGAGCCTGTATGATAATGAGTATTCAGAGACAGGTAATTCCTGGGGGGCTCACCAACCTAAGACAGAGCACCTGTATGGCCTGGAGAGGTGTCTCCAGGACAGGTAAGGTAACCTGCTGACATCCCACACAACCTAAGTCAGAAGCTCATTTTTTAGTAAAAGGGGGGGGGGACCTATAGGCCCTGGCCCTCGTTTTGGGTAACTGTTGCCTTGCTTGCTGACCTTGACCTTGATATCCTCCCTATGCTAATTCCACCCTGCTTAAAGGAAGTTCCTTGTCTGTGTATCCTGCATATTGGGCATTAATAGCTTAGATGCAAGATTGTAAAACATTGGAAGCAAACTTCTGCCCTCCAGGGTTCTCCCATTGTGCTGTAAGCCTGTATTTAAGACCTCCTTCCTCCTTCAATAAATGGCATTTGGCATTCAAAAAAAAAAAGGAAAGAAAGAAATATGTTCTAAAAAAGGAAGTGGTGATGGTGTCATGGGCCTATGAAGATGCGGCGGCGGCCGCGGCGGCGGCGGCGGCGCACACCTTTAATCCCAGCACTCAGGAGGCAGAGACAAGTGGATCTTTGTGAGTTCGAGGCCAGCCTGGTCTACAGAGCGAGATTCAGGAAAGGCGCAAAGCTACACAGAGAAACCCTGTCTCAAAAAAACAAAACAAAATAAATTGTGCAAACAAACAAAAATTGTATACTATGTGAATTATCTGTCAATAAAGATCTTATTTAAAAAAAAAAAAGAACAGTTAACAAGTAAGAATTATATTTACACCAGGCGGTGGTGGGGCACACCTTTAATCCCAGAATTTAGGAGGCAGAGGAAGGTGGATCTCTGTGAGTTTGAGGACAGCCTGGTCTACAGAGCAAGTTCCAGGATAGCCAGAACTGTCACACAGAGAAACCCTGTCTTGAGAAACAAAAACAAACCAACAAAAAAAGAGAATTACATTTACAATATCCAGTCCTTTTGCATTTGTCAAATTTGGAGAAATCACTCTATTAACTATCTTTTTTTTTTTTTTTTTTTTGGTTTTTCAAGACAGGATTTCTGTGTAACAGCCCTAGCTGTCCTAGAACTAGTTCTGTAGACCAGGCTGGCCTCAAACTCACAGAGATCCACCTGATTCTGCCTCCTGAGTTCTGGGATTAAAGGCGTGCAGCACCACCACCCAGCCTATCTATGCTATCTCGATGAGTCCAAACCTCTGTATGTAGGCAGAGATTTCCTGTCCCACCAGTTAGCTCTGTCCCATTAGGCTGCTCCCAAATAACCACACAGAGACTTATTATTAATTATAAATGGTGAACTGATAGGTTAGGCTTATTACTAATTCTTACAACTAAAATTAAACCATTTCTATCGATCTATATGTTGCCATGTGGCTCATGGCTTTTACCTGTCCTCTAGCATGCCTTGCTCCCTCTGTGTCTGCCTTCTTCTTCCCAGAGTTCTCTCTGTCTGACTCTCCTGCCTATACCTCCTACCTAGTTATGGCTGTTTAGCTTTTTATTAAACCAATCAGAATGCATCTTGTCAAAGACACATCTTCACAGTATACAGAAAGATTACTCCACAACATTTGTACCTATTTTATCTTCTATCATAACTAAGGAAAACTGTAACTATAACTATCTCATCTTCAACTCCATAAAAGACCCTGAAGGATATATGACCTGAGTAAACAGAAAATGAAGTGCAAGCCACTTCCAAAACTATAGAAACAACAGAGACATCTGGCTGCCTGGACAGTCACCAAAAGTTCCTCTGCAATGTTGAGGCATCCATCTTTGACCAACAGGCCTAGAATATCTGGCAGACATTTCTATGAAGCAGGAATTTTGTCCTGCCTTGTTTTGGCAAAGTTTGGCAGTGGCTTTCCTGTGGCAGGCCAGCTCCCACCTTTTACAGGGTTCCTATGAGGAGGAGAGAAGAGTAAGAAATTTGTAGATAGAAAAATAGCAGAGAGCCAGAGATGGTGGTGCACGCCTTTAATCCCAGCATTTGGGAGGCAGAGGCAGATGGATCTCTGTGAGTTCCTGGCCAGCCTGGTCTACAGAGCGAGATCCAGTACAGGCACCAAAACCACAAGGAGAAACCCTGTCTCAAAAAAGAAAGAAAGAAAGAAAGAAAGAAAGAAAGAAAGAAAGAAAGAAAGAAAGGTTGCAGAGGTAATACAGAAAGAAACACAGAATACCTTCAGGAGGACTTGGATCAAAATCTACCAGCCCATTCTGTCTCTTCAAAAGGGCTTTTGATAACAATGCCACAGGGCTAGGCAAAAGACCTCCCCCCTTGCTAGATCAAAGCATACCACACAGCCAAGTGCAGACCCTTCCACACACCTGGTAACCATATGGTCAAGTCATCCCCTTATACAGCCCTGCTGGGTAAAGCAAGCTCAGATCTCACTAGAAAACCTCTATGGGCCTCCACAGCTCCCACTTAATATATTAGAGTCCCTCAGGCCCCACAGATAGACTGTGCCTGCCTTAGGTTATCTTCTTCAGCTAGACAAACCTTACCAATCATGGAGATACACTTTCCATCAAGCATATTCTGTCTTTGGTCGAAAGCTAGAAAAAAGAATGTTGCCTGTCTCTGACTACCAGCCTCTGACAGGAGGGGATACAGCTCTGACTGAGGTCCCTACTAAGAGCTTGCAAGCAGTTGGAATAACCACAGCAATCCCTGGAGCTGCCACACCCTCAAGTAAAGGAGTAGAGAGTGACCAAAATGGAATGTCCTTTTTAAATGAGTCTAAAATATCTATAACAGCCTTAGCTGTGCCAAGCCTTTTTTTTTAATCAATAAACTCTTGATGCAAATGCATCAAATAAACTGCATCAAACTTAAAGATTCCCTTAGCTTCACCAAACCATAGTGCATTAATATCAACATAATTCTAGTATGAACATTACTATACATGTTTACAACTGGCATGAATGTTTACTATACATATTTAAACTTCTTACAAACTTACATTCAAAATCAAACTCTCTATAGGACTACTTTGTAAACTTTAGCAAACACCTTAAAGAGATCTCTTGGCTAAACTATTTACATTTTCTTCCACTAAGACAGAGAGTACATGAATCGTGAGTCACCATAGTTAAAATTGCAGGTGATCTCAAAACTACTTTATTTTGGCCAGGCAGTGGTGGCACATGCCTTTAATCCCAGCACTCAGGAGGCAGAGGCAGGTGGATCGTTCGAGGCCAGCCTGGGCTACAGAGTGAGTTCCAGGGAAGGTGCAAAGATTCACAGAGAAACTCTGTCTCAAAAACAAAACAAAAAAAAAACTGCTTTATTTTTGAAGTTTTGAGTTCAGAGTCAATTTTTCAACTGACAGTTTGAAACCAGAGCCTAAATTTGTCAGTGAGCCTAGAGTCATTGTATCCAGCTCCCTAGACCCTAGGATTCAGTGAGTGCTAGGGGGTTGTAACACTTGGGACCATGCCACTGCCCCAAAGCCACCTTTCTTGTCTGGCACTCTCAGCTGTTCTAGAACCAGCAGAAGTGTGCCCAGCAGTGGTCAGTCACCAGCCAGGGGGCTATCCCTATACCCAAATTCATTGCAGCTCCCCTGAGTGCCACAATTCACACAAATATTGCTGAGACTTCAGTCCTAGCTACAGCAGCACTTTATGACTATCTTTCTCAAGAACCTTGCTTCCAGGGAGAGGATAGTTGCCATAGTAACCAAGTTGTTTTTCTCCTCCTCTGGTAATACGTAGGAAACCTCTTAAAGGGGCTATGCATTAATTTGCCACTAGAAGCAATGTGGATCCAGGCTCTGTTTCATTCCTGCTTTTATTAAAGAGTAGCAAAACCTTTGTCCCAAACTCCTCAGCAGTCTGGGGACCCCTTATTCTCCTACTTTCCCCATCCTGCAGGATGGAACCTCAATATCAGAAACATTGGCTCAGCTGCTCTCACTCTAGCCCCTCTGGAGGACCATCATCAGAGCTGACATTCCTCTGTTCTACACATTGCACCATGTGCTCAGGAAGCCATCAAGCTTCATTTGGTAACTGAGGGTACAATTCCTCCTTCTTAATTTTTATTTTTTTATTTTTATTTTTATTTATTTATTTATTTTTGGTTTTTTGAGACAGGGTTTCTCTGTGTAGCTTTGCACCTTTCCTAGATCTCGCTCTATAGACCAGGCTGGCCTCGAACACACAAAGATCCGCTTGCCTCTGCCTCCCGAGTGCTGGGATTACAGGAGTGCACCACCACCGCCTGGCTGGTGTAGTTCTCTAATCAAAACTCCCCACCTAGCACTGTCCCCAGAGGGGGTCACACCCACCTGCACATGAAGACAGGCCAGAACTTGGCACCAGAAGCAAAAACTCCATGGGACTTTATTCTCTTGCCTCACTGGGTCAGTGAAAAAATGGGAGTACTTGAAAGAAGAGCCTTTTCAGAGAGATTTCCTCCCCAATAGATCTCCTACTTCCCCAATAGATCTTCCTACCACCAATGAAGAGTCCCTGACACCACTACCATTGCTAGCCACTTTCTGTTCTGGGGCTAGGGGCTTGCATCCCCATTTCTGCCTCTTTTGTATGGCTAAACGCAGCCTCAGCTTCTCCTGTGTTACCACTGCAGCTACTGCTAGGTACTTAGACCATCTGTTTTTCGATGCAGGGAGGATTTCAAAACCTCTGCTGCTCTCTCCAAGCCAGTGCTCACCCCACCTGGTGTCTTTTTTTTTTTTTTTTTTTTTTTTTTTTTTTTTTTTTTTTTGGTTTTTCGAGACAGGGTTTCTCTGTAGCTTTGGACTAGATCTGTAGACCAGGCTGGCCTCAAACTCACAGAGATCCAACCTGCCTCTGCCTCCTGAGTGCTGGGATTACAGGCGTGCATCACCACTGACTGGCTACCTAGTGTCTTTTCAGCCAGCAACTTTCTCCTAGGTCGTGCGCAGCCTCAGCTGTGGTTTTGCCCTTGGGAATGCTGCCTGGTGACCACAGGGACCCCAGTGTCCCCAGAACAGACTCAAACCCAGAGGTGTCTGCTTCCTCTAATTGCTTCCCAAATGCTGGCTTGAAGAAGAGACAGAGTACTAACAGCGAGGGTTTGCAATGCTCCAGGGGATTTTTGTGCTAGGACAGGTGACTCTCCCATTTTGATAGATGTTCCCTCCAGATGAGTCTAATTCTGCCCTTACAGAAAGAAAAAGAGCCATGAAGAGCTTCCAGTTTTTTGATTAAGAGAAATTACTAAGTTTTTCCCAAGACTTCTGTTCCCTAAACTCGACTTCATGGCCAAGAGGAAACTGACCCTCAACAAATGTTTTTCTCCAGCGGTGCTTTTGCCTCATCCTTGTCTGCCTCAGGGAAACTTACCCCCCTGCTACTCAGGACTCAGATCTAAGCTATCCACAGGCCAAAAGCTTCCACAGGAGTCTTTTCTAGCCCATTTTCCTCAAAGTAGTTTTGTATTTTGACTCTGATTCTCCCCAGGAGTCTATGTCCAGAGCCCCATATTTGGGAAACCAAAGACACAGCTCCTCTATACATGTTGCTTTTCTGCTACAAGTTTCTTCCTACACTATATTCCTATACTTTACCCTATATTTTTCCCAATTTTAATAGATAGAAATTAAGAGAGAGAGAAAGAAGGAAACATAGACAGAGAGAGATACTCACTGCAGCCTAACTATGTCTATATTTATTTATATTTACAGTTTTAGCTCCCAAAGAATAAAATACCACCGCCTTTAACCTTCACTACAAAACTGGACATGTCCAACTGCTTCCATGGTTTCCTGCTTTCCCCAACTTCCTCTGCACCTAAGGCCCTGTTTTGGTGCCATCAGTGGGAGGCCAGCTCCCACCTTTTACAGGGTTCCTATGAGGAGGAGAGAGGAATAAGAAATTTGTAGATAGAAAGATGGCTGAGATAAGCCAGACAGAAACACAGAATAGCTTTGCAAAGACCTGGATCAATACCCAATGGCCCAGAACCTTATTCAAAAGGGCTTTTTATAATAATGCTATGGGGCAAGGCAAAAGACTTCCTTCTTGCTAGATACAGCCAAGTGAAGACCCTTCCAAACACCTGGGACCCAGGCCCATGGTCCAATCATCCTCTTAGGCAACCCTGCTGGTAAAGCAATCTCAGATCCCACTAGGAAACCTCTGTGGGCCTCTACACTTTCCTTTGTATCCTGCAGAATATCAGGCAGATTTTTCTATGGGAGTTTTGAAAAACTGTCCTGCTGTGGAATATTCCTCTTGTACACTGTAAAGATTTGTCACTCTAATTGGTGTAATAAAATGCTGATTGGCCAGTAGCCAGGCAGGAAGTATAGGCTGGACAACCAAACTAAGAATGCTGGGAAGAAGAAGGGTAGAGTCAGGAGTCACCAGCCAGATGCAGAGGAAGCAAAATGAGAATATCATACTAAGAAATGGTACCAAGCCTCATGGCTAAACATAGATAAGAATACTGGGTTAATTTAAGAATAATAGCTAGTTAGTAATAAGCCTGAGCTACCTGCTAATCATTTATAGTTAATATAAGCCTCTGAGTGGTAATTTAGGAAGCAGCTTCTGGGCATCTAGGAGTTGCTAGAAAGACACAAACTTCCATTTACACTGTCCTGCCCTGTTTTGGCAAATTTGGCAGTCACTTTCCTTTGTGTCCTGCTGGTCCAGTTTGTATAGCATACTGTCAGCAGTCAAAGCAAGGGAAGTTTCTTACCCAAATGGGTAGCTTTTCCATAATGAAAGCAAACTTCATATGGAGGTTCTTCAATGCCTATCATCCTTTTATGAAGTAGATTTGTTCTGCAGGAGCAGCTATGTGTTACTGTTATGAAAAGCCCTATGTTAACAAAACATTTTAAATGCCATATTCTGTAGGTCTTTGAAGTATTTGAAGACCATCTATCTATCTAAAATATATCTCTGAATGATCTTGAAAACATACCTAACACAACTACAAATTTGATTGTTATAGATGACTAACTACTAACCTGCATTTAATTATCCTAATAATTTACAATAATAGCTTTCAAGGACTAGAACTTTACCTTACATTTTAAAATGAACTGTGCAGGTACAATACCTTAAACAAAAGTAGAAACATATATATATAGTATAACAAAAAATAACTTTAAATTTATATCAACATACCAAAATCCATACCAATGTACAATATTTGAGATTGATAGTTGTCTTTTTATCCTATATTCCTGTATCCCCCCTAAATGATGACCAACATCCATAACCCACCAAATGACCAAAAACCGCCCATTCCACCTCTTAGGAATGTGGGCATTGTGTTTTCCAGACTGCTTCCTGTTGTCTGTGTGCAATGATATCTTTAGGGAAAATTGGGATAATGATATCTTTAGGAAAATTAGTTGTAACATTTGTTGTCCAGTCCCAGAACTGTTCCCATGCAGAGGGATAGTACATACATCACATATCATGTATGTTTTTCTTGGTTAATTTCTTTGTTTGTAATCAAAATTTTCAGGAGGTCTCCCCACCACCCCTGATCAAAACTGATCTCTATTAACCTTGAAAGAATCCACAGCCTTTTGTTTCCTGTGAAACAAAAGCATAACGTCTTCCCCAATGCAATACATTTTCTGAATTCCATTTTAAAGTTAAGGCATCCCTAAAGTATCTAGGCTGGTTTAATTCATCAGTCCCTTTTTCAATGCAATGTCTCTCAGCAGCTGTTGTACACTCATCAACATTCAAAAGATACAAAGTCAGCACACCACCAAACAAGATACAGACTTCCTGTGTATTTCCCATCTTTACGTGGCTTTTTTTCTTTTCATATCATTCTACTCTTACTTCAAAGATTTTACTTTATTATTTATAAACTATTTACTTTTTTTCTATGACTGTCTATACCCATTTTCTTTTCTTTCTTTTTTTTAAGATTTATCATTTATACAGTGTTCTGCATACAGGAATGCCTGTATGCCAGAAGAGGGCACCAGATCTCCTTATAGATGATTGTGAGCCACCATGTAGTTGCTGGGACTTGAACTCAGGACCCTTGTAGAGCAGGCAGTGCTCTTAAACCCTGAGCCATCTCTCCAGTCCCTTCTTTTCTTTTTTAAGCCTACATACATTTTTAAACACTGTAATCTGTTTAGAGTTTTCTTCCATCTGAATCTATCTTTACTGTGTATCTGTAGTCTTTCCTGATCCAGTAAGCCAAACCTTAAATTTGCCACATGCTTTGCATTGGCAGCTAGCTCCACGCACTTGGGTCCATGAGAGCCAAGCTGCACACCCCTGCAGCCTGAGTGAGAGCTGCATTCAACTGCCCCAGTTCTAGGAGTCTGGTGCCCACACTGTGGCAGGCGTTTTTTACTCAGCTTGCTGGTTTTCCTTTACTATACCTGGCTACTCAAATACTCACCGTATGGCAGAGCCTTTTAAAGGAGCAGTAACCAGTGTTTTGTTTTGTTTTGTTTTTAGTTGTTTGTTTTGTTCTGAGCTTTCTCAGGCTCTATGTGGAAATTCAGGCCCCATGCTGGACCACCGAATGTAGCATAAACAAATTTTACATAGTTAAAGTAATATTCCACAACCAAAAACAGATTTGTATTAGAGCCAAGAGGAATATGTTGCCAAGCAGTGTCTGAATATTTCAAACACCTCTGTAATTCACATTTTCCCTTTATTTTCTGATTTTCAATCTTACCATTCTTTCTTTCCAAAGGACAAATTTTCTTAATTTACATTTTTATTTATTTTCAATTCTGTAAAATATAGTTATGTGTTAGCCAGAAAAAGTGCAAAACAGAAAGAGGATTTGTCACATCAAAGTTGCTTGCCTTGTAAATCAAAGACAAGGATACAACAATAGAAAAATAACTGGTTAGTCAACATCAGGCCACTTCAAGTTACCTTGTGTAAGAATTAAGGCAGAGGGAACTTCATGATCATGCTAAGCAGAGCTAGCCTTTTTGAGAAATCTCTCTCTCCAATCTTGATTTCTGAGAAGTTCAGATAAACATCTTATTTTGAATTCAGTGATGTGAAATCTTAGCATGAACATATCCCCCCTACCATACTGGGAATCAAACTTAAGGCCTTGTTCAGGCTAGGCAAGAGTCCTAGAATTTAGCTGCTCCTAGGCTGTATTTTGATTTTCAGCCCAATTTGTTGGGGTCTAAAGCAACAACTTAGTCTACAACAAGGCCCTCCTGTTACAGCTGTTTTGCCTGCATATGTGTCTACGTGAGGATGCCAGATCCTGGAGTTACAAACAGTTGCCATGTGGGTGCTGGGAATTGAACCTGGGTCCTTTGAAAAAGCAGTCACTGCTCTTAACCACTGAGCAATCTATCTCTCCAGCCCTTAGCAACCTTTTTTATGTAGTTAAGGTGAGATGACTGGTAGATGGCTCATCAGTTAAGCACATTGGCTGCTCTTGCAGAGAACCTGGGTTTGGTTCCCAGCACCCACATGGTGGCTCACAACCTTCCAGAACTCTAGTTGCATGGTATTTGCTGTCTTCTTCTAGCCTCAGCAGGTACCAGACAAGTGTGTAGCACACGGGGATACATGGAAGTAGAACATTCATACAGATAAAAGAATAAACATTTTAACTTCTTTTCTCTTATGTGATTTCATTTCATTTTCGGCAAGGTTGAAAATTAATGTTCCTTATTTAAAACTGACTTCCTTCAAAATAGCCTGAAGGGTATCTTACAGATACAGATGGGATAGGAAGACCAGGAGAGTTCAAGGGACATGCATCCCTCCCAAATCTGGTTTGCATTTCTTAACAACTGAGAATCAAAAATCTCCACCCAAATAACAAAAACCACCATTAAGTTTGCCTACATGGTGACAATAATCCCATTTCTGAGCAGTGTCTGTTGAAGCAAGTACTGATACTTTTAGCAGGCTTTCTCTGGGCCCCCAAGCACCTCCCAAATCATGACACAGAAACTTATTAATTATGAATGCTCAGTCTTAGCTTAGGCTTGTCCTACTATCTCTTATAACTTATTTTAACCTGTTTCTCTTCATCTGCCTTTGGTCTTGGGGCTTTTTACCTTTCTTTCATTCTGTATGTCCTACTTTGCTGCTTCCTCCGTGTCTGGCTGGCTGCTACCTGTGTAGCTGGCTTCAGGCCTCTCCCTCTCTTCCTCCCTTGTTCTCTCTCTCCTTTCAAGTCTAGATTCCTCCTCCTCCTTATTATCTGTGCTGGCCAGACCTGCCTAGCTTTTGGCCATTCACTTTTTTATTAGACCAATCAGGTACCCAAAGCAACACATCTTTCCACTGTTAAACAAATGCAGCATAAACAAATGTAACACACCTTTATATAGTTAAAGTAATATTCCACAACAGACCCTCCCTGTGTAATGAATCAAACTGTGTGACCCTTGACTTGAACTCTGTCAGCATTCCTTTGTGGTTGAAATATTGTGTACCCCAATAACTTATCTAGGAGTCAGAGAACAGAACAGCCACTATATTAAACATAGAGGTCAGGCAGTGGCAGCACGAACCTTCTGGAGGCAGAGATCCATCTGGCTCTCTGTGAGTTCAAGGCCACACTAGAAACAGCCAGGCTGCTTGGGGTGATAGAACAGCTGTAGCAGAGAGAAATTTAGGAGAAACCATAAAGCAATTTTTTGGCAAACTTCTATAAATGAACAAAGACAATAATTAAAAATATGAATAAATGACATTCTCTTGGAAGGTTTAGTAGACACAGATGCAGATGTTACCATTATTGCACCAGAATTTTGGCATCCAAATTGGCCTCTTCGGGAAGTAAATGTGTAAGGATTCTGTCCTTAATTATGTCACCAGCCTGCAATGGCGTCCCAGCCCAAAAAGTAGGCATGCCCTCTGTGTGTTCTCTCTTTCCGATCTCTTTCCTTCTGTACTCCCCCCTCTTCAAGTCCCTCTCTCTTCCCTCTCCCCCTCTCTCCCAATAAAGCTTTAGAAAGTTAACTATGGTGTACAGACTCTTTTATCTAGCATTCTCCTCTGTCAGCATGGCCACCGCAGGCATCAGCCAGCCATGAGCACTGCCACTTAACCAACAAAATGTTCAGCTGTTAGGGATTAGAACATTATCTCAAATGAAACAGAGTGCAAGATGGCTTGAATGTATAGGTCCAGAAGGACAGAGAGGAAAATTAAAGCCATATGTGACTAATATAGCTATGAACGTACGGGGCTGTGATCTTTTACAACAATGGAATACTCAGATTAACATTCCTCTAACCTCAAAAACAAACCATAAACTAACACATTTATGAGAGAAATATTAGGAGGTATTATTATAAAGAACAGTCACCAGCCATCCAGATTGTACAAGAACAAGGTACAACAACTGCTGATCTTTCAAAGACACCAACTGCTCTACCTTTAAAATGGTTAACAGACAAGTCTGTATGCATTCAGCAATGGCCTTTAACAACAAAGAAACTGCAGGCTTTAGAAGAACAGGTACAAGAGCAGTTAAATTCTCAGCATATTGAAGAATCAACCAGCCCTTGGAATTCTCCTGTATTTGTTATTAAAAAGAAATCTGGTAAATGGAGAATGGTAACAGACCTAAGAGCAATTAATGAAGTAATTCAGCCAATGGGCTCTCTACAATCTGGAATTCCTTTGCCTACTTTGTTACCTAAAGGATGGCCTCTTACAGTTATCAATTTAAGAGACTGTTTCTTTTCAATACTGTTAAAAGAAAAGGACAGAGAAAGATTTCCCTTCATGGTGCCTACTAATAATAATTCTCAGCCAGTTAAGAGATATTAATGGAGGATTCTCCCACAGGGAATGTTAAATAGCCCAACCCTGTGCCAATATTATGTATGACAGCTATTGAAAGTAATATGTAAACAATTTCCTAAATCCATAATTTATCATTACATGGACCATATTTTACTAGCTGATTCAAATGCAGATACTTTAGAAAGATGTTTTTGAAGAAGTAAAGAAAATTTTGCCTTCTTGGGGATTACAAATTGCTCCTGAAAAGATACAAAGAGGAGATTCTATTAATTACTTAGGATATAAAATAGGTCTACAAAAAATTAGACCTCAAAAGGTGCAAATTAGGAGAGATTGATTACAGAATCTTAATGACTTTCAAAGATTACTCAGAGACATTTCCCATCTATGAACTGTTTTGGGGATGAAAAATGATGAAGTGTAAAATTTGTTCAAAACCACACAGATACACATAAATAAATAAATAGTCTTATAGCTTCATCTACAAAATGAATTTTTTGGCCAGGTGGTGGTGGCGCATGCCTTTAATCCCAGCACTCAGGAGGCAAGGGCAGGTGGATCTCTGTGAGTTCAAGGCTGGCCTGGTCTACAAAGCAAGTTCCAGGAAAGACACAAAGCTGCACTGAGAAACCCTGTCTTGAAAAACCAAAAAAAAAACAAAAAAAAAATGAATTTTTTGTGTGGGCTGTTTTCAAGACAGGGTTTCTTTATGTAGCCTTGGCTATTCTGGAACTAGCTCTATAGATAAGGCTAGTCTCAAATTCACAGAGATCCACCTGCCTCTGCCTCCTGAGTGCATGCACCACCACCACTTGGCTACAAAAGGAAATTTTTAAGAGAAATAATAAACTAGTTCTCTCTCTCTCCCTCTCTTTTTTACTTAATAATAATTTATAACATTTATTTGTGTATGTGTATGTTTGTGTGTATGTGTGAGTGTGTGTGCACAGGCGTGCACAAGTGTCACAGCTTTTGGAAATCTGTTCTCTTCTTCTACCATGTTGGGCCCTAGGATGAAACTTTGGCTGTAAGGCTTGGCAGCAGGCACCTTTACCCACTAACTGTCTTGCCAGCCATTTAACAGAATGTAAAATGTTTACTTAATCTTTCAGCTTGCTTATAAATCGTATCCTTTGAACATTGTACTTCAGTCACAAAATCAGTCCTGAAGTGCTTGCATGAGGCCCTGGGTTAGCTCCCTAGTACCAAAACACTAAAAGCCACAACATCAGCCAGACCCAGTAGTATGTTCCTGTAGTTCTAGCTACTTAGGAAGTTGAGATAGGAGCAGGATGGGTTCAAGGCTTGTCTGGGAAACTTAGCAAGACCCTGTCCAAAAATAATAATGATAAAAAGGGCTGGTGATATAGCTCTGTGATAAAATATTTGCCCAGCATGTGTAAGGCCTGCCATAGCAAGGAAAGAAGACACTTCTTACCCCTCCCATTGCTTTAAATCTACCAAGTTCCCTATTTTCCTTAATAAACCCTCCCTCCTCCATGCTGTGGATTATGCTCATTGTTAACAACAAAGCTGATTGGCTGATAGCTGAGCTAGAAGAGATTGAACAATGGAGCCAGACTAGGAGAATTCTGGGAAGAGGAAGGGTGGAGTTGCCGGCAAATGCAGAGAAGCAAGATGGGAATGTACTGAGAAAAGGTCCCAAGCCATCTAGCTAAACATAGATAAGAATTATGGCCAGGTGGTGGCGGCGGCAGTGCACGCCTTTAATCCCAGCACTCAGGAGACAGAGCCAGGTGGATCTCTGTGAGTTCGGGCCAGCCTGGGCTACCAAGTGAGTTCCAGGAAAGGCACAAAGCTACACAGAGAAACCCTGTCTCAACCCCCCCCAAACAAATTATGGGTTAATTTAAGTGTAAGAGCTAGTTGGTAATAAGCCTGAGCTATTAGCCAAGCATTTATAATTCATATTCAGTCTCTGAGTCAGTTATTTGGGAACAGGCAGATGGGACAGAAAATATCTGTTTACAAAACCCTTTCTTCAATCTAACTCATCCCAGTATTTTTCAGTACAGTGTAAGCCAAGATCCTGACTTCACCTGGGTAGAGGTCTTGTTAATCCTGAAATTCACTGGAGAAAAACCAGTTCCACCATGTTGGCCAAATTAAAACAAGCATTAAAATGTTAAATACTGATCAAGATGAATAATGGTCAGGACTTTCACTTGGAAACTTTCCAGGTGAGTGGCCTGAAAACAATGTTGGCAAGGCTTATATGTACAAAACCTATAGGCCACTGTACTTTCCCATGAGGCTTTGCTGTTATTTTATTTTATTTTTTGTTTCAAGAACTATAATTCAGGTTGGGGATTTAGCTAAAAACAAAAAAACAAAACAAACAAACAAGCAAAAAAACATAATTCCCAGAATCCCAGGAAGTTACCTGGTCCTTGGGCAGGTGTGGCTTATAGGTTAACTTCAGGTTTCACAGTCTCTGAGAGAACTCAGGCTACACAACAGGCAAGGCAGAGCTGTATCTCCTGCAGTCTGACAAGATCTCTAAGGCTGAAAAAGAAAACCAAATCATGGAATAGTGGTTTATGCCTGAGTATGCTGAGTCAGGAGGATTGTCAGGACTGTCTGTTTATTGTCTGTCTGTCTGTTTTAAGACACTATTTCTCCTCTTTTATGTAGTTCTGGCTGTCCTGAAACTCACATTGCTGACCAAGCTTCTCTGAACTCACAAAGATTCTCCTACCTCTGCCGCCTGAGGACTTAAGGCCTGTGCCACCACACCCAACTCAATGGCAACTCTTTTTTTGTTTGTTTGGGTGTTTGGTTGGGTTTTTTGTTGTTGTTGTTTTCGAGACAAGGTTTCTCTGTGTAACCCTGGCTGTCCTGGAATTGGTGCTGTAGACCAGGCTGGCCTCGAACTCACAGAGATCCGCCTGTCTCTGCCTCCCGAGTGCTGGGATTAAAGGCATGTGCACCACCATTGCCTGGCTGGCGAGTCTTCAATAAAACATAAAAACATGTCTGGCAATGTGTAAAACTATGCTTACCACACGTGAATCCTGAGTTCCACATCATATAGTCCTTTAAAGAAGAGAAGGGAAGGGGAGAGGGGAGGAGAAGTGGGAGAGGAAAGAAAAAAGAAAACCACCAACTCTCTCCCTTTCCTGAGCTGAATCCCCGCCTCCAGCTTTGAACCCAGAAATTACAATTCCGGTAGTGCCCTGGAAAACACGCGATTAGCCGCCACTAGAACTACATCTCCCGGCGTGCTTTGGTCTTCGCGTAACTTGCTGAGAGAACTACACTTCCCGGCAGGCCACGGGAGGAAGGGTGTCTGAGAGCCGGGAAGCGGCTCTGAGCTGCTCCGGAATTCCCAGAGTCAGGTAGCACTTTGAGGAGGATGGCGCTGTCGCGGGGAGCCAGCGCCCCGGACCCCGACGATGTCCGGCCTCTCAAGCCGTGTCTGCTGCGCCGCAACCACAGCCGCGATCAGCACGGCGTGGCGGCCTCCTCCCTCGCGGAGCTGAGGAGCAAAGGTTGGCTGCTGAGGGGACCGGGACGGGTCGGGAAGGTGATCCGGACCGAGCCTGGGGACTGCAGCGGCCCCCGCGGGGCCAGTGATTGACAGGTTTTTGGCGCTTTCTTTGGTCTCCCGTGAGAGGCTCTGTGCAGATCCAGGCTCACTGGCCTGATTTGGGACCACACGGAGTCTAGCGTGTTCTGTCTCCTCCGGCTCCCAGAGGCGGTTCCCTGGTGGGGTGGGGATGGGAGTCCACACAAGGAACGCGAGCTGACCCAGGTTCTGAGCCCGACTGACTATGCAGCTCGACCTTGCACTTCTCTTGGGACCCTTAGTTTTTCAGCAGCGTACTGGGTGCAATCCCAGCCTTGCCTCAAAGGATTGTTGGAGCTCTCAAATGAGATGGTATGGTCAAATTATTTACAAGCATTATTATCCCGTAGCAACAAATTATGTACCCAAAGAAGTTCTGCAGGTCTTCATGTAAGCGAGCACCGGGCCTGTAGACAGAGTGTGTGCTAGGTGTGAGCGCTTCCTGAGAGCCAGGAGCAGGGTGTGATTTGGTGACAGGGATTCAGTGCTTGCATTTCACCCTGGCACTGGGTTACTTCAATTTTAGTGCCACTCAGTTGCATTGGCTGGGTGTCCTTGGCAGAGAGGCCATGTTCTCTGCAGATGAGCCTAAAGGAGACTACTGGCTGTCCTATTTTGGGTGATGACAGCATTGAGGAAAGCCTCTTGCCTGGCAGTAATAAAAATGAAAAGCTTCAGAGACAAGCTTCTGCCGCTGTTGTATTTTCCTTTAGTTAGAACGGCTGCAAAGGAAGATATCGACGAAGAAAAGAAAGCACTTTTCTTTTTGTCTTTTTTCTGACATTTGATATGTAGAATTTAAGAGGACCTCTAAATAAGTGAGTAAGAGACAGCATAATTGTCCACAGGTGATTAGGCCAGGTTCTGGTTGGGCGCTCATTTAGGTTGGCTTAAATGGCTCCTATGTCAGGGTGCAGAGTAGCTGTGGGAAACATTTCCAGGAGCCACTCTGGGTTTAAATCTCAGTTTGGGGTGCTGGAAAGATGGATCAGCTGTTAAAATCACTGGCTGCTCTTGCAGAGAATCTGAGTTCAGTTCTAGGCACCCACGTGACAGTTCCCAACCATCAGTAACTCCTGTTCCAGGGCATCCAACGCC